>NC_092340.1:223895000-224212500 GCF_046630445.1 Rutidosis leptorrhynchoides
GAATCAACAGTGGCCAAGTCTTACTTCCCGACGAAGTAAAAATCTGTGAAAGTGAGTTATAGTCCCACTTTTAAAATCTAATATTTTTGGGATGAGAATACATGCAGGTTTTATAAATGATTTACAAAATAGACACAAGTACGTGAAACTACATTCTATGGTTGAATTATCGAAATCGAATATGCCCCTTTTTATTAAGTCTGGTAATCTAAGAATTAGGGAACAGACACCCTAATTGACGCGAATCCTAAAGATAGATCTATTGGGCCTAACAAACCCCATCCAAAGTACCGGATGCTTTAGTACTTCGAAATTTATATCATATCCGAAGGGTGTCCCGGAATGATGGGGATATTCTTATATATGCATCTTGTTATTGTCGGTTACCAGGTGTTCACCATATGAATGATTTTTATCTCTATGTATGGGATGTGTATTGAAGTATGAAATCTTGTGGTCTATTGTTACGATTTGATATATATAGGTTAAACCTATAACTCACCAACATTTTTGTTGACGTTTAAAGCATGTTTATTCTCAGGTGAATATTAAGAGCTTCCGCTGTTGCATACTAAAATAAGGACAAGATTTGGAGTCCATGTTTGTATGATATTGTGTAAAAACTGCATTCAAGAAACTGATTTCGATGTAACATATTTGTATTGTAAACCATTATGTAATGGTCGTGTGTAAACAGGATATTTTAGATTATCATTATTTGATAATCTACGTAAAGCTTTTTAAACCTTTATTTATGAAATAAAGGTTATGGTTTGTTTTAAAAACGAATGCAGTCTTTGAAAAACGTCTCATATAGAGGTCAAAACCTCGCAACGAAATCAATTAATATGGAACGTTTTTAATCAATAAGAACGGGACATTAAAGTTGGTATCCGAGCGTTGGTCTTAGAGAACCAGAAAATTTGCATTAGTGTGTCTTATCGAGTTTGTTAGGATGCATTAGTGAGTCTGGACTTCGACCGTGTTTTCTTTAAAAATGATTGCTTAACATTTTTGTTGGAAACTATATATTTTTAACATATGAATATTATGTGATATATTAATCTCTTAACATGTTTGATATTATGTGATAGATGTCTACCTCTAGAACAAGTCCCATTGACTCACCTAATAATAATGAAGAGTCAAATGTAAATTGGAATGATTTGTGGACTGATTCACAAGTTCCCGGAGAGGAACCGGAAGAAGAGTCGGAACCGGAAGAAGAATCGGAACCGGAAGAAGAATCGGAACCGGATGAAGAAATAGAACCGGTGGGGGAAATAATAAAACGGTTAAGTAAAAGAAAATCCTCAACCAACCGACCAAAGTTAATTATGGTCAATGGTGTTTCCGCCAAGGAAGCAAAATATTGGGAGGATTACCAATTCTCCGATGAATCGGATTCCGACGAGAATTCTGATGATGTTATAGAAATTACCCCAACTGAATTTAAAAAGGCAAAAGAAAATAATAAGGGAAAGGGCATAAAAATAGAGAAATCTAATTCCAACCCCGATGAACTTTATATGTATCGTCAACCCCCGAAGTCCTTAAGTTGTAACAATGACCCGGGAACCTCTAAACCACCAGGTTTTTCTAAACCAATGTGGACAACGACGGCTCGTATTAGGGGAACATCATATATCCCTAGAAACTTGGCAAAACGAACCAAAACCGAAGAAGAAGAAATGAGCGAGTCGGAATAAGATAGTTGTATTCGTGTGGTGTAATATATGTAATATAGTGTTCTTATGCTTTATGATATATGTAAAAATTGCTTGTATTAATAAGTATTTTTTTTATGAATCTAACTCTTGTCTATTTTACAGTTTAAAAACACAAAATGGATAGACAACCCAATATTTTAAGAGACCTACCCGGAGACATGATTGATGAAATCTTGTCTAGAGTCGGCCAGAATTCTTCGGCACAACTATTTAAGGCGAGATCAGTTTGTAAGACATTCGAAGAACGTTCCAAGAATGTCTTGGTTTATAAGAGACTTTCGTTTGAAAGATGGGGGATATCACATTGGGAAACCCATAAGTTACGATGTGTTTACTTTGACGCATATATTGCGGGGAACCCAAATGCTATTTTACGCAACGGGTTAAGAAATTATTTTGACTCAATATATTCGAATATTGGACTTCGTGATTTAGAAAAAGCGGCTAACATGCAACATAAAGAAGCATGTTATGCTTACGGATTAGTAATGTTCGCTTCTCACTAAAGTGAGAACAAGAACATCGGGCTACAACTATTAAACAAAACGTTTCCACAAGTGACGGAGTCGGTAATTGGGGTAAGAAATGAGGTTTTTAGATTATTACGGGACTGTTGGACATTACGTAACCCTCGTCCCTTTGATGACGTTACAACACGCTGTCTTATCAACGGCCATAACGGTTATGTTGCACAAGACCAAGGATGGGAAGTAGTCCTAGTAAAACCAGAATGCATGACTTGTTTCTGGACGTATGAATTACGTGTCTTTATTGCCTTTGCTGAACGACTTGTGTACTAGCTAGAATTGTCTTCACAACTATCTTGTATCAAAGTTATTGTGTGCTATATTTCATGCTTTATGTAAAATAAGCGGTATTGTAAGTTTATAAAATATTGTATAAAAGTTTGAACGCGAAATATTATTATAATCAGTTTTTTCATATAGAATTGTAGTAGTTGAATTGTATATTAGCTACTAAGTATGAACTTAACTGGTAGGTACTACCCGAATTTAAACTTATAAAACGCTAATATGAAGAAAAAGCTTTTATAAATGAGTTCATATTATGCTACGAAATACAATTAACTACTCTTAATATTCTGTATGATTAACTTGTTCCATTTAACTATTTTGAAGGAAATGGCACCGACTACTCGACACACCGTAAATATGAATGAAGAGGAATTCCGTACTTTTCTAGCTTCAAACATAGCCGCAGTACAGGCTGCGCTACATACCAACAATAACCTTGGATCTAGCAGTACAGGAAATCGTGTAGGATGCACCTACAAAGAATTCACTGCCTGCAAACCTTTGGAATTTGATGGAACCGAAGGACCGATCGGATTGAAACGGTGGACCGAGAAGGTTGAATCGGTGTTTGCCATAAGTAAGTGTACTGAAGAGGACAAAGTGAAGTACGCTACGCATACCTTCACAGGTTCTGCGTTAACATGGTGGAATACCTATCTAGAGCAAGTGGGACAAGATGATGCGTACTCACTACCGTGGTCAGCATTCAAGCACTTGATGAACGAGAAGTACCGTCCCAGAACCGAGGTCAATAAGCTCAAGACAGAACTTAGAGGGTTACGAACCCAAGGATTTGATATTACCACGTACGAAAGACGATTCACAGAATTGTGCCTATTGTGTCCGGGAGCATTCGAAGATGAGGAAGAGAAGATCGACGCGTTTGTGAAAGGATTACCGGAAAGAATCCAAGAAGATATAAGTTCACACGAGCCCGCCTCCATACAACAGGCATGTAGAATGGCTCACAAACTAGTGAACCAGATTGAAGAAAGAATTAAAGAACAGACTGCTGAAGAGGCCAATGTGAAGCAAGGCAAAAGAAAGTGGGAGGAAAACGGTGATAAGAATCACCAATACAACAACAACAGCAATTACAACAATAATCGCAACAATTATCCCAACAATCGCAACATCAATCGCAACTACAACAAACGGCCCAACAACAACAACAACAACTACAACAATCATCCCAACAACAATAATAACCGCAACAACAACAATCAGAAGCAGCTATGCCAAAGGTGTGAAAAGAATCACTCGGGGTTCTGCACCAAATTTTGCAACAAGTGTAAAAGAAATGGTCATAGCGCGGCGAAGTGTGATGTCTACGGACCAGGGGTTAACAGAACGAAAGGAACAAATGGTGTCGGAACGAGTAATGGCGGAGCAAGTAGTGTCGGAGCAAGTTATGCCAATGTAGTTTGTTATAAATGTGGAAAATCGGGCCACATTATTAGAAATTGCCCGAACCAGGAGAACACGAATGGACAAGGCCGCGGAAGAGTTTTCAATATTAATGTGGCAGAGGCACAGGAAGACCCGGAGCTTGTTACGGGTAAGTTTCTTATTGACAATAAATCTGCTTACGTTTTATTTGATTCGGGTGCGGATAGAAGCTATATGAGTAGAGATTTTTGTGCTAAATTAAGTTGTCCATTGACGCCTTTGGATAGTAAATTTTTACTCGAATTAGCAAATGGTAAATTAATTTCAGCAGATAATATATGTCGGAATCGAGAAATTAAACTGGTTAGCGAAACATTTAAGATTGATTTGATACCAGTAGAGTTAGGGAGTTTTGATGTGATAATCGGTATGGACTGGTTGAAAGAAGTGAAAGCAGAGATCGTTTGTTACAAAAATGCAATTCGCATTATACGAGAAAAAGGAAAACCCTTAATGGTGTACGGAGAAAAGGGCAACACGAAGCTACATCTTATTAGTAATTTGAAGGCACAAAAACTAATAAGAAAAGGTTGCTATGCTGTTCTAGCACACGTCGAGAAAGTACAAACTGAAGAAAAGAGCATCAATGATGTTCCCATCGCAAAAGAATTTCCCGATGTATTTCCGAAAGAATTACCGGGATTACCCCCACATCGATCCGTTGAATTTCAAATAGATCTTGTACCAGGAGCTGCACCAATAGCTCGTGCTCCTTACAGACTCGCACCCAGCGAGATGAAAGAACTGCAAAGCCAATTACAAGAACTTTTAGAGCGTGGTTTCATTCGACCAAGCACATCACCGTGGGGAGCTCCTGTTTTGTTTGTCAAGAAGAAAGATGGTACATTCAGGTTGTGTATCGACTACCGAGAGTTGAACAAACTTACCATCAAGAACCGCTACCCACTACCGAGAATCGACGACTTATTTGATCAACTACAAGGCTCGTCTGTTTATTCAAAGATTGACTTACGTTCCGGGTATCATCAAATGCGGGTGAAAGAAGATGATATTCCAAAGACTGCTTTCAGAACACGTTACGGTCATTACGAGTTTATGGTCATGCCGTTTGGTTTAACTAATGCACCAGCTGTGTTCATGGACCTTATGAACCGAGTGTGTGGACCATACCTTGACAAGTTTGTCATTGTTTTCATTGATGACATACTTATTTACTCAAAGAATGACCAAGAACACGGTGAACATTTGAGAAAGGTGTTAGAAGTATTGAGGAAGGAAGAATTGTACGCTAAGTTTTCAAAGTGTGCATTTTGGTTGGAAGAAGTTCAATTCCTCGGTCACATAGTGAACAAAGAAGGTATTAAGGTGGATCCGGCAAAGATAGAAACTGTTGAAAAGTGGGAAACCCCGAAAACTCCGAAACACATACGCCAGTTTTTAGGACTAGCTGGTTACTACAGAAGGTTCATCCAAGACTTTTCCAGAATAGCAAAACCCTTGACTGCATTAACGCATAAAGGGAAGAAATTTGAATGGAATGATGAACAAGAGAAAGCGTTTCAGTTATTGAAGAAAAAGCTAACTACGGCACCTATATTGTCATTGCCTGAAGGGAATGATGATTTTGTGATTTATTGTGATGCATCAAAGCAAGGTCTCGGTTGTGTATTAATGCAACGAACGAAGGTGATTGCTTATGCGTCTAGACAATTGAAGATTCACGAACAAAATTATACGACGCATGATTTGGAATTAGGCGCGGTTGTTTTTGCATTAAAGACTTGGAGGCACTACTTATATGGGGTCAAAAGTATTATATATACCGACCACAAAAGTCTTCAACACATATTTAATCAGAAACAACTGAATATGAGGCAGCGTAGGTGGATTGAATTATTGAATGATTACGACTTTGAGATTCGTTACCACCCGGGGAAGGCAAATGTGGTAGCCGATGCCTTGAGCAGGAAGGACAGAGAACCCATTCGAGTAAAATCTATGAATATAATGATTCATAATAACATTACTACTCAAATAAAGGAGGCGCAACAAGGAGTTTTAAAAGAGGGAAATTTAAAGGATGAAATACCCAAAGGATCGGAGAAGCATCTTAATATTCGGGAAGACGGAACCCGGTATAGGGCTGAAAGGATTTGGGTACCAAAATTTGGAGATATGAGAGAAATGGTACTTAGAGAAGCTCATAAAACCAGATACTCAATACATCCTGGAACGGGGAAGATGTACAAGGATCTCAAGAAACATTTTTGGTGGCCGGGTATGAAAGCTGATGTTGCTAAATACGTAGGAGAATGTTTGACGTGTTCTAAGGTCAAAGCTGAGCATCAGAAACCATCAGGTCTACTTCAACAACCCGAAATCCCGGAATGGAAATGGGAAAACATTACCATGGATTTCATCACTAAATTGCCAAGGACTGCAAGTGGTTTTGATACTATTTGGGTAATAGTTGATCGTCTCACCAAATCAGCACACTTCCTACCAATAAGAGAAGATGACAAGATGGAGAAGTTAGCACGACTGTATTTGAAGGAAGTCGTCTCCAGACATGGAATACCAATCTCTATTATCTCTGATAGGGATGGCAGATTTATTTCAAGATTCTGGCAGACATTACAGCAAGCATTAGGAACTCGTCTAGACATGAGTACTGCCTATCATCCACAAACTGATGGGCAGAGCGAAAGGACGATACAAACGCTTGAAGACATGCTACGAGCATGTGTTATTGATTTCGGAAACAGTTGGGATCGACATCTACCGTTAGCAGAATTTTCCTACAACAACAGCTACCATTCAAGCATTGAGATGGCGCCGTTTGAAGCACTTTATGGTAGAAAGTGCAGGTCTCCGATTTGTTGGAGTGAAGTGGGGGATAGACAGATTACGGGTCCGGAGATTATACAAGAAACTACCGAGAAGATCATCCAAATTCAACAACGGTTGAAAACCGCCCAAAGTCGACAAAAGAGCTACGCTGACATTAAAAGAAAAGATATAGAATTTGAAATTGGAGAGATGGTCATGCTTAAAGTTGCACCTTGGAAAGGCGTTGTTCGATTTGGTAAACGAGGGAAATTAAATCCAAGGTATATTGGACCATTCAAGATTATTGATCGTGTCGGACCAGTAGCTTACCGACTAGAGTTACCTCAACAACTCGTGGCTGTACATAACACTTTCCACGTCTCGAATTTAAAGAAATGTTTTGCTAAAGAAGATCTCACTATTCCGTTAGATGAAATCCAAATCAACGAAAAACTTCAATTCATCGAAGAACCCGTCGAAATAATGGATCGTGAGGTTAAAAGACTTAAGCAAAACAAGATACCAATTGTTAAGGTTCGATGGAATGCTCGTAGAGGACCCGAGTTCACCTGGGAGCGTGAAGATCAGATGAAGAAGAAATACCCGCATCTATTTCCAGAAGATTCGTCAACACCTTCAACAGCTTAAAATTTCGGGACGAAATTTATTTAACGGGTAGGTACTGTAGTGACCCGAACTTTTCCATGTTTATATATATTAATTGAGATTGATATTTACATGATTAAATGTTTCCAACATGTTAAGCAATCAAACTTGTTAAGACTTGATTAATTGAAATATATTTCATATAGACAATTGACCACCCAAGTTGATCGGTGATTCACGAACGTTAAAACTTGTAAAAACTATATGATGACATATATATGGATATATATATATAGTTAACATGATACTATGATAAGAAAACATATCATAAAGTATATTAACAATGAACTACATATGTAAAAACAAGACTACTAACTTAATGATTTTTAAACGAGACATATATGTAACGATTATCGTTGTAAAGACATTTAATGTATATATATCATATTAAGAGATATTCATACATGATAATATCATGATAATATAATAATTTAAAATCTCATTTGATATTATAAACATTGGGTTAACAACATTTAACAAGATCGTTAACCTAAAGGTTTCAAAACAACACTTACATGTAACGACTAACGATGACTTAACGACTCAGTTAAAATGTATATACATGTAGTGTTTTAATATGTATTTATACACTTTTGAAAGACTTCAATACACTTATCAAAATACTTCTACTTAACAAAAATGCTTACAATTACATCCTCGTTCAGTTTCATCAACAATTCTACTCGTATGCACCCGTATTCGTACTCGTACAATACACAGCTTTTAGATGTATGTACTATTGGTATATACACTCCAATGATCAGCTCTTAGCAGCCCATGTGAGTCACCTAACACATGTGGGAACCATCATTTGGCAACTAGCATGAAATATCTCATAAAATTACAAAAATATGAGTAATCATTCATGACTTATTTACATGAAAACAAAATTACATATCCTTTATATCTAATCCATACACCAACGACCAAAAACACCTACAAACACTTTCATTCTTCAATTTTCTTCATCTAATTGATCTCTCTCAAGTTCTATCTTCAAGTTCTAAGTGTTCTTCATAAATTCCAAAAGTTCTAGTTTCATAAAATCAAGAATACTTTCAAGTTTGCTAGCTCACTTCCAATCTTGTAAGGTGATCATCCAACCTCAAGAAATATTTGTTTCTTACAGTAGGTTATCATTCTAATACAAGGTAATAATCATATTCAAACTTTGGTTCAATTTCTATAACTATAACAATCTTATTTCAAGTGATGATCTTACTTGAACTTGTTTTCGTGTCATGATTCTGCTTCAAGAACTTCGAGCCATCCAAGGATCCATTGAAGCTAGATCCATTTTTCTCTTTTCCAGTAGGTTTATCCAAGGAAATTAAGGTAGTAATGATGTTCATAACATCATTCGATTCATACATATAAAGCTATCTTATTCGAAGGTTTAAACTTGTAATCACTAGAACATAGTTTAGTTAATTCTAAACTTGTTCGCAAACAAAAGTTAATCCTTCTAACTTGACTTTTAAAATCAACTAAACACATGTTCTATATCTATATGATATGCTAACTTAATGATTTAAAACCTGGAAACACGAAAAACACCGTAAAACCGGATTTACGCCGTCGTAGTAACACCGCGGGCTGTTTTGGGTTAGTTAATTAAAAACTATGATAAACTTTGATTTAAAAGTTGTTATTCTGAAAAAATGATTTTTATTATGAACATGAAACTATATCCAAAAATTATGGTTAAACTCAAAGTGGAAGTATGTTTTCTAAAATGGTCATCTAGACGTCGTTCTTTCGACTGAAATGGCTACCTTTACAAAAACGACTTGTAACTTATTTTTCCGACTATAAACCTATACTTTTTCTGTTTAGATTCATAAAATAGAGTTCAATATGAAACCATAGCAATTTGATTCACTCAAAACGGATTTAAAATGAAGAAGTTATGGGTAAAACAAGATTGGATAATTTTTCTCATTTTAGCTACGTGAAAATTGGTAACAAATCTATTCCAACCATAACTTAATCAACTTGTATTGTATATTATGTAATCTTGAGATACCATAGACACGTATACAATGTTTCGACCTATCATGTCGACACATCTATATATATTTCGGAACAACCATAGACACTCTATATGTGAATGTTGGAGTTAGCTATACAGGGTTGAGGTTGATTCCAAAATATATATAGTTTGAGTTGTGATCAATACTGAGATACGTATACACTGGGTCGTGGATTGATTCAAGATAATATTTATCGATTTATTTCTGTACATCTAACTGTGGACAACTATTTATAGGTTACTAACGAGGACAGCTGACTTAATAAACTTAAAACATCAAAATATATTAAAAGTGTTGTAAATATATTTTGAACATACTTTAATATATATGTATATATTGTTATAGGTTCGTGAATCAACAGTGGCCAAGTCTTACTTCCCGACGAAGTAAAAATCTGTGAAAGTGAGTTATAGTCCCACTTTTAAAATCTAATATTTTTGGGATGAGAATACATGCAGGTTTTATAAATGATTTACAAAATAGACACAAGTACGTGAAACTACATTCTATGGTTGAATTATCGAAATCGAATATGCCCCTTTTTATTAAGTCTGGTAATCTAAGAATTAGGGAACAGACACCCTAATTGACGCGAATCCTAAAGATAGATCTATTGGGCCTAACAAACCCCATCCAAAGTACCGGATGCTTTAGTACTTCGAAATTTATATCATATCCGAAGGGTGTCCCGGAATGATGGGGATATTCTTATATATGCATCTTGTTATTGTCGGTTACCAGGTGTTCACCATATGAATGATTTTTATCTCTATGTATGGGATGTGTATTGAAGTATGAAATCTTGTGGTCTATTGTTACGATTTGATATATATAGGTTAAACCTATAACTCACCAACATTTTTGTTGACGTTTAAAGCATGTTTATTCTCAGGTGAATATTAAGAGCTTCCGCTGTTGCATACTAAAATAAGGACAAGATTTGGAGTCCATGTTTGTATGATATTGTGTAAAAACTGCATTCAAGAAACTGATTTCGATGTAACATATTTGTATTGTAAACCATTATGTAATGGTCGTGTGTAAACAGGATATTTTAGATTATCATTATTTGATAATCTACGTAAAGCTTTTTAAACCTTTATTTATGAAATAAAGGTTATGGTTTGTTTTAAAAACGAATGCAGTCTTTGAAAAACGTCTCATATAGAGGTCAAAACCTCGCAACGAAATCAATTAATATGGAACGTTTTTAATCAATAAGAACGGGACATTTCAGCTGCCCCCGAACCCCCGTCATAATCAAGATAAGTTCAAACAAGTGTGCACTCCACACTTCCCCAAACTTGTTCGATATTTATCAAGATTATTTTGGTTACAAATTAATCCTATTACACTTAAATCATATTGGTGATATAAATCACAACACATTATAGATTGTAAGTATATATGTCAAAGAACGTTACATATAGTTATCGTTTTGAAAACTTAAGTTAGTGGTCTCAAAGTATACTTATAACTCATTGTTGTTAGTTCACAATGAAATGTTAAACCATCCTTAAATCATGTTAAATATGTATAGATATGTACATATACATAATCGTATAATTATCGTGTGTTATATAGTTCGTGATATCATCGGTCAAATTAGACGGTCAAACGTTGTGTAAAACTCTTTCCAAAAATATAAGTCTCAATAGTTTGGATTGCTTATCATGTTGGTAAGGTTTAATTTATGTAAATATTAATCTCATAAGTATAGAACGATCGGAAAATTCCGGGTCGTTACAGTACCTACCCGTTAAATAAATTTCGTCCCAAAATTTTAAAATTGTACCTATTTTGCGTTCTCGGGAAACAAATGTGGGTACTTTCGTTTCATCTGATCCTCTCGTTCCCAAGTAAACTCGGGACCCCTTCGAGCATTCTAATGAACCTTAACGATCGGTATGTTGCTCTGCTTGAGTTGTTTAACTTCACGGTCCATGATTTCGACGGGTTCTTCTATGAATTGTAGTTTTTCGTCGACTTAGATTTCTTCAAGAGGAATGGTGAGATCTTCCTTTGCAAGACATTTCTTAAGGTTTGATACGTGAAATGTATTATGTACTCCGGCGAGTTGTTGCGGTAACTCGAGTCGATAAGCTACCGGTCCAATGCGTTCGATGATCTTGAACGGGCCTACATACCTTGGGTTCAGTTTACCCCTTTTACCGAAACGTATTACACCTTTCCAAAGTGACACCTTTAACATAACCATGTCACCGATCTGAAACTCTAATGGTTTCCTTCGGACATCGGCGTAGCTCTTTTGGCGACTACGGGCTGTTTTCAATCTCTCCTTGATTTGCACTATCTTCTCAGTAGTTTCATGGATGATCTCGGGTCCAGTTAATTGTCGATCTCCTACTTCGTTCCAACAGATAGGGGATCTAGACTTCCTTCCATACAGTGCTTCGAATGGTGCAGCTTTAATGCTCGCATGATAACTATTATTATACGAGAATTCTGCTAATGGTAGATATTTATCCCATCCGTTTCCAAAATCGATCACACATGCCCTAAGCATGTCTTCAAGAGTCTGAATTGTTCTTTCACTCTGCCCGTCAGTTTGCGGATGATATGCGGTACTCATATCCAAACGAGTTCCTAGGGCCTCCTGTAGTGATTGCCAGAACTTTGATGTAAATCTACTATCACGATCAGATATAATGGAAATAGGTATTCCATACCTTGAAACAATTTCCTTTATGTACAGTCGTAATAGTTTCTCCATTCTATCCGTTTCCTTTATAGGCAAGAAATGTGCAGATTTGGTGAGTCGATCAACTATTACCCAAATGGTGTCATAACCCCAGGCAGTCTTAGGTAACTTTGTGATGAAATCCATGGTAATACCATCCCATTTCCATTCTGGGATTTATGGTTGTTGAAGTAACCCTGACGGCTTCTGGTGTTCTGCTTTAACTTTAGAACAAGTTAAACATTCCCCAACATACGTTGCAACGTCTGTCTTTAAATTAGGCCATCAATAATGCGTCTTAAGATCTTGGTACATCTTTCCAACTCCAGGATGTATCGAGTATCTTGTCTTGTGCGCCTCATTCAATATCAACTTCCTTAATCCACCCAACTTCGGTACCCAAATACAGTTTGCAAAATATCGAATTTCGTCTTCCCGTATAACGAGTTGCTTCGCATACTTCTTCATTATTTCATTTCCTATGTTTTCTTTAGTAAGAGCTTCTCGTTGAGCCTCTTTGATTTGTGAGTTGAGATTCATACGAATTTTTATGTTCATCGCTCGTACTCGAATTGGTTCTCGTTCCTTTCTGCTTAAAGCGTCGGCCACTACATTCGCTTTCCCGGGATGATAGCGAATCTCACAATCGTAGTCGTTTATCAGCTCGACCCACCTACGTTGCCTCATGTTCAGCTGTTTCTGATCGAAAATATGTTGAAGGCTTTTATGATCAGTAAACACAGTGCATTTAACTCCATATAAATAGTGTCTCCATATCTTCAATGCAAATACTACTGCCCCTAATTCTAGATCATGCGTCATATAATTCCGCTCGTGAATCTTCAATTGTCGGGATGCGTATGCAATAACTTTCTTTCGTTGCATAAGGACGCAACCAAAACCTTGTCGCGAAGCGTCACAATATATCTCAAAATCATCGTTCCCTTCAGGTAACGATAAAATAGGTGTCGTGGTCAACTTCTTCTTGAGTAATTGAAATGCTCTCTCCTGCTAAAAGGTCCATTCGTACTTCTTCCCTTTTTGTGTTAACGCTGTCAATGGTTTAGCTATTCGGGAAAAATCTTGAATAAACCTTCTACAATAACCGGCTAAACCCAAAAATTGGCGTATCTGCGTTGGTGTCTTAGGAGTCTCCCATTTTTTAATGGCCTCAATTTTAGCTGGGTCAACCTGAATTCCTTTGCTACTAACAACATGACCAAGAAATTGCACTTCTTTTAACCAAAACGAACACTTAGAAAATTTGGCGTATAATTGTTCTTTTCTTAACAATTCTAATACCAATCTTAAATGCTGTTTATGCTCTTGCTCACTCTTGGAATAGATAAGAATATCGTCAATGAAAACGATAACAAACTTATCTAAATACGAACTACAAACTCGATTCATGAGGTCCATGAATACAGCTGGCGCATTCGTTAATCCAAACGGCATGACCAAAAATTCATAATGACCGTATCGTGTCCGAAAAGCAGTTTTCGGAATATCTTCTTCTTTGACGCGTAGTTGATGATAGCCCTACCTTAGGTCGATTTTCGAGTAAACACATGATCCTTGCAATTGATCAAATAAATAATCAATTCTCGGTAGTGGATACCGATTCTGGATAGTTAACTTATTTAATTCACGATAATCTATACACATTCAGAAAGATCCATCTTTCTTCTTGACGAATAAAATCGGAGCTCCCCACGGTGAAGTGCTCGGTCGAATGAAACCACGGTCCAGTAATTCTTGTAACTGGCTTTGTAACTCTTTCATCTCAGATGGTGCAAGTCTATATGGAGCACGAGCCACTGGTGCAGCTCCTGGTACTAGATCTATTTGAAATTCTACAGATCTAAATGGAGGTAATCCCGGCAACTCTTCCGGAAAGACTTCAGGAAAATCTCTTGCCACAGGCACGTCATTGATGCTCTTCACTTTCTCCTTCATTTTGACTTTATTAACATGTGCTAAGATAGCATAGCACCCTTTCTTCAAGCACTTTTGAGCTTTCAAACAACTAATGAGTTTTAGCTTTGAGTTACCCTTCTCTCCATAAATCATTACTGGCGTTTTATCCTTACGAGGAATGCGAATTGCCTTCTTGGTGCACACAACTTCAGCTCCTATTTTGGACATCCAGTCAATGCCGACTATTACATCAAAACTTCCTAATTCTACGGGTATCAAATCAATCTTAAATGTTTCTCCGGCTAAATTTATTTTACAATCACGGCAAATTTTATCGGCTTTAATTAGTTTACCATTCGCTAACTCAATCATGTACTTAGCATCTAGAGGTAATGATGAACAATTCAATTTAGCGTAAAAGTCTCTACACACGTAACTTCTATTGGCACCAGTATCAAATATAATAGATGCGGATAAGTTATTAATGGTAAACGTACCCGTAACAAGCTCCGGGTCTTCACACGCCTCTCTAGCATTAATAACAAATGCTCTTCCACGTGCAGATCCATTATTCTTCTCTGGATTCGGACACTGGCTCTTATAATGACCCTGTTTCCCACACCCATAACAGGTAACAGTGGCCAAGGCAGTTCTATTTGCATTAGTGGCAGGAGTCTTGGTGCCATTTGTATTTGTAACAGGAATTCGACAATCTTCAGCAAGATGACCCCTTCGATTACAATTTTCGCACACCACATTACAATAACCAGAGTGATGTTTGTGGCATCTGTTACATAAAGGATTTTGTCCTTTGTAACCTGAGTTCGAACCGCTACCCGCACCTTGCGTGGTTTCTTGTTTCTTGTTGGATTGTTGATGATTACCTTCCCACTTTCTTTTGTTTCCCGATGTCTTGACATCGGTGTTCTTATCCAGAATAATCTGGTCCATAAACTCGTTCGCCATGGTGATGGCTTCGTGAATAGTCTTGGGTTTCGATGCTGTAACATTTGCTTTGACATTTTTAGGCAAACCATCTTTGTACAGTTCTATCTTTCGTTCTTCGGTTGGTACCACTTCGGGACATAGCAAAGCTAATTCCATGAATCACTGATTGTAGTTGGTGAGTTCAGTACCAACAACTTTCAGGCTTCGTAATTCAGTTTCCAACTTCCTAACCTCGTTCCTTGGACAATACTCGTTGATTAGCATTGTTTTGAATTCTTCCCAGGGAGTATCATAAGCTACATCTCCTCCTACGGCCTTCACATAGTTTTTCCACCACGTGAGTGCACTATCTTGTAGGGTGCACGATGCATACTTGGTCATGTCCTTATCAATACAATTATTGATTTTAAACACAGACTCAATCTTTTCGATCCACCGGGTTAAACCGACCGGTCCTTCTGTTCCACTGAATGATGAGGGCTTGCAACCTTGAAAAGTTTTGTTAGTGCACCCCACACGAGGATTTGGGTTAACTGCAGCACCTCTTGCAGCCTCGAACCATAACATTCTGTCGTCTACTCGCTGATTGATGAGTTCCTCGATTTCTTGTTCCGTCATTCGGTTCAATCGCGCCATAATCTTTAATAAGAATGAAAAAAATAATTATTCACATGGAATATTATAGATGTAGTATGTATTTACAGTACCTCGTAGCTTATTAATAATATGAACCAGTTATTATTATAAAAGCCTTTTCTTCTTATTAGCATTTTATAATTATATCTAGGGTAGTACCTACCCGTTAAAGTTCATACTTAATAGCTTAGTACAGAAATCAATTACTATCACCCAAATAATACTTAACCATGGAAAATTATTGCATTTCACACTTCACTATTTTACATATGCTTATCTTACATCAAACATTAAGCAAACCACACTAGTAATATTATACAAAACATTATATGATCCCATGGTTTAAAACAACAGCGCATCATTTAACCCAAAGCGTTTTTGTTCAAAGAAATCGCTTAAAGGTTATCCTAGTTGTCTCCCTGTGTTTTGGCTGAGGAACCGAAGAACTGGATGTCGGGATAGAACTAGTAGGAATAGCGAGAATAGGTGTGGAAGTATCTGGTGGGGTTGGTGCCACAACATCCTCTGGTGGAGTTGGTGCCACAACATCCTCTCTAGACTCGGGATTTAGATTTTCCATTTCAGTAGCCTTTCGTTTCTTTCCTCGTTCGAACTTGTCTTTCGTAATTTCCTGTATTTCTTCCTCCTCAGGATCACTTTCCGGTTCCTCTTCAATTGATTCATCCGGAACTTGTGAGTCTTCCCCAAAGGTGTCATTTTCATCATCGGATAGGTTAATGACTGGAACACCATCTGAAGATTCTGGTTCAGAGTCGCTGAATGTGATAATAAGTTCTAAGCCAGACATCTATCACATAACAACTAGCACGTTAATACCACATAATATTTACATATTAATTTTTAACCAACAAGGATAAGCAATAGTTTTTGAAATCAAACACGGTCAAAGTCCAGACTCACTAATGCATCCTAACAAACTCGATAAGACACACTAATGCAAATTCTCTGGTTCTCTAAGACCAACGCTCTGATACCACATGTCATAACCCGACCTTAACCATAAGGACGAATACAATAACATATGATTTCATCGCGAGGTATTGACCTCTATATGCGACATTTTTCAATAACTGCATTCATTTTTACAATACAAACTATAGCTTTTATTACAAATACAAGGTTTAAACAACTTAATAATGATTATAGTTTAGCGATAATCTTAGACTTATAAACTTTACATGTGATAATAACAATACGACCTCCAACATATTTTACATTACAAATCCTCCGATATGCAGTTTTATTTTTGACACAAATATGCATACTCAAGATCTTGCTTAAATTCAACATGTTGCAGCGGAAGCTTTTAGTTATCACCTGAGAATAAACATGCTTAAAACGTCAACATAAAGTTGGTGAGATATAGGTTTAATGCCGGCAGCGTTATAAATATAGACCACAAGATTTCATATATAAACGTTTTAATAAAAATATTCCAAGTTGTTGAGCACTTGATAACCATACTTAACATTTAATCAACGTCACATATTCCCTTTATTATGAAATCTTACTACACCGTACCAAGTGTAGTCACCGAAACGAAGTACTGTGCAACCGTTGAATACTGGTCGTCCAGTTCGGTTGGGGTTGTCAGGCCCGATAGATCTATCAACAGGATTCGCGTTTACAATACCTCATGTAAATAATAGTTACCAAGTTACAGGGAAGTATGCCAGTGGTACAACTCAACGTAGAATATATATTTTTAATCACTTGGTGTCCATAACGTAAATCATAAAATGCATGTATTCTCATCCCGAAATATTTAGAGTTTAAAAATGGGACTATATACTCACCTTTTCCTTGAAGGTATTTAACTCGACTAGGTCTCCGATAGATATCACGAACCTAACCATATATATAATATATCAACATATTTTCTTTTCAAGTAATCGTTACATATATATATATATATATATATATATATATATATATATATATATATATATATATATATATATATATATATATATATATATATATATACTTATAATACTTATAATATTTTCTTAGTCCGTAGTTAGCAGTCTGTTGTTAATGGTCCACAATTAGTTGCTCAATAAAATAAATAAAGACTCCACCGTATTCGTATTGATCAGAATTAATCTCGACCCATGGTACCATGTTGTCAAATGACGTGTTGCGTACATAAAGTATCGTGTTGTCAGATGACGTGTTGCGTACAATCATGAGGTCTTATGATTAATCTTCTCGTGTTGTTTACGGGTGGTCCTGAAATATATAAAATCAAATCATAAGTAAATATATATTAAATATTATGTTAATTAGCCAAGATATGATTAATCTGATTTTGTCATAATATGATATATTACAGGTTTTGAAGTGTTTTAAAAATCAAATTAGAAGGATCTATTTAGTTTGCGAACAGGTTTGAAATCATTCAAACTATGTTCTTGTTGTTAAAAATTTTATTACACAAAATAAGATAGCTATATAAATATGAATCGAATAAGATTATGAATAAGGTTACTACCTCAAGTTACTTGGATAAAGCTACTGGAAAAGATAGAAAATAATCTTGATCAAACTTTCTTATGATGATTATAGGTTGTTCATGAAGCTAGTTCTTCATGAGTATTTTCTGAGATTGTGAAGAACACTTAGAGTTCCTAAGAGTGTGTTTTTAGTTAGAGAAAGATGGTTGTAAGAATGAAATGAAAAACCAAGGTGATGGTGATACTTATAGGACAGTCTGGTTGTTGATGTAGCGACCCGACCAAATCGTCATTGACGGCGTCGTCTACTTAGGTCCCGTTACGTGGTCATAAGTCTTTAAAACAACGTTTGACCAAAAGATATGTCGCATTCATTTCAAATGTAAAGGTTGTTCAAGTTTACAAGAATAGTTCCACCACAAGTTACGATACAAAGTTTTAAGTACAAATGAAACTTATGCGACACAATTTAAAAGTATCCAAAAGACGCTCCATGTATGCATATATATACTCGACATCCAATGCAAGTATCAAAATAATGAGCGGAAGCATGTATCATGTATCGTTCAAGGACCTGAGTAAAACATAGAAATCTGTCAACGAAAACGTTGGTGAAATCATAGGTTTAAGTAAGTAAGTACAAGTGAACCACAAGATTTGCATCAAAGAAATAATAGTAATACATTCCAAAAGTTTGTTTCACGAGCACCCAATTATCAAAGCTTAACATTCCATCCATTGTATACCCCATCCATAGTGCTAGAACAAACACTGATTCTCGAAAATATATTTCATCCGTAGACGGTAGCGAACCGTCAAAGATGAGGGTTGTCAACCCATATGGCCATATAACATAAGTTCTCGCTTACACCCGGCAAGTGTAACTAATGATAATCGAATTGAGGATTTTTGTTCTAAACTCGTATGTAGAATGTTTGTTTTCCCGTTCTTGTGTTCACTTAGTTCAAAAGAATCGTTTATGTTTTCTCATCCCAAATATAAGTTCAAAAAAGAGTAAAAGTGGGACTATGATCTCACCTTGAGTGCACGAGTAGTAAAGTACTTCGACAAGTAAACGTGTGCAAAGAACAATGCTAGTCTTGACCTAAACAATAGGTTTGTATCAATAACGGTAAACACGATAGGTCAAAGATGTTCAATTAGTCCTATGGCTCGTTACGACTCAATAATGTAGCATGTGAATCAAGTTGTCATGTTTCATGCAAGATACAAGTATAAAAGCATGTTAGAACGATTGCACAACCATTTGGTTAAGTTTGATTAAAAGTCAAACTTGGTCAAAATCAAAGTCAACGGGGTCGGGTCGGGTATCCGACAATTTTTCTAAGTTATATAATCATATATGAGCATGTTGGCCAAGTTTCATGTTAATCGGAGGTCCGTAGCATAGCAAACATTTTTACGTCAAAAGACAACCCAAACAGCCAGTTTTAGTACAATGGGACGGCGTCCCAAATGGCTAGACGGCGTCCCACAATGAAGGGTGGGACGTCGTCCTGATATCCTAGACGGCGTCTAGGTTCAAAAGGTGGGATGGCGTCCCCGGTATCTGGACGGCGTCCTGATCGGTTCCCAGGCCCTGTTTGCTGTATTCCTCAAATGGACGAACCAAAACACAAACAATCACATTTTATGATCCGCAAACAATTAGAACATGTATTTTATATCATCGGAAAGCTCTTTCGACAAGGAACGCAACTAAGCACTTTTCATCAAGCAAAAACATCATATACTATAACCGAAATCCCGTCAAGTGATCAATAGAGGTTTATTTTCAAGTTTCAAGTTTATCAATTGTAATTTAAGTTTCGGGAATCCAATTTATACATATGATATGCCGTTTTGAAGGTAATGAAACATGTAATACAACTAAACACTTATCAATAACATTAACAAGCATTCAACGCATCAAAAGTTCGTTTTAAGAGTTGTCAACCCTAACCAAAAGTTCACAAAATCAATAATCGCGTTTATGAAGTTTCTTTAATCAATCTATACATCAAAATGAAGCTAATGATACTAGTAACACTTTTAAAACATGCACATTAACAATCTAATAACATTTGATCATCCAAAATCAAGGATTTAGCAAGAAATTTTCATAATGAACTAGTTACACCAAAAACAACAAATCGAGCATACAAATTACATACACGACATCACAATGAGCCATAGACACTAATTAACATACTTTTAAGTCAAGAACACAAATTTAAAGAAAACTAGTGTTTTAGAAATGTTACCCAAACGAGATGAAGTTGGTACCAAAACGAAGAGGATGAAGAGAGGATCACGAATATGTAATTTATTTTGTTGTAAGCCTCCTAGATCGAATTTAGATGATGATTGAATGAATTTGGAAATTGGGTGTGTTCTTGCTAGAGAGAAAGAGAGAGAGAGAGAGAGATGGTTGAATGGTGGTGATTGGGGTAGACTAGGTGACCTAGTCAACTAGTTTGCCCCGTGTCAATTTTAGTCCCTCGAGTTTGTAGTCGGGTGCGGAAAATACCTAAACGGAATATTTTAAAACGCGTATTAACGGGAGATGTTATAGACATATAACGGAGTTTAAATTAGTATAACGGAAAAGAAAACGGAAAAAGGCGGGATGTTACATTACCTACTCCTTAAAAGAAATTTCGTCCCGAAATTTAAGTAGGCGTAGTAGTCGTTGTTTCTTCCTCGAGATCTTGCGTTTCTGAATTCACAAATAGATGAGGATACTTCCTTTGCATTTGATCTTGTCTTTCCCAAGTAAACTCGGGTCCCCTTTTGGCGTTCCAACGGACTTTAACAATCGGGATTCGGCTTTGTTTCAATGTCTTGACGGAGGTGTCCACAATTTCAACCGGTTCCTCCACAAAATGAAGTTTGTCATCAATAGTAAGTTCTTCGAGAGGGATGATGATATCGGGTTCGGCAAGACACTTTTTCAAGTTAGATACATGGAAGGTAGGATGAACGGAGTTCAATTGAGGTGGAAGATTTAAACGATAAGCAACGGTTCCAATACGCTCCAAGATTTCGAAAGGACCAATATACCGTGGATTTAGCTACCCGCGTTTCCCAAAGCGGATTACACCCTTCCAAGGTGCGACTTTTAACATGACGCGGTCACCGACTTGAAATTCAAGATCGTTGCGTCGTTTGTCGGTATAGCTCTTTTGACGACTTCGGGCCGTCCTAAGCCTATCTCGGATTTGAACGATTTTCTCGGTGGTTTCGTGAATGAGTTCGGGTCCGGTGATTTGTACGTCGCCTACTTCGGCCCAACAGAGAGGTGAACGACATTTTCGGCCATATAGCGCTTCAAAAGGTGCGGCCTTTATACTCGCGTGATAACTATTATTGTAAGAGAACTCGGCGAGAGGTAAGTGCTTGTCCCAAGCTTTTCCGAAATCAACCACGCAAGCTCGTAACATGTCCTCTAAGGTTTGAATTGTGCGTTCGCTTTGTCCATCGGTTTGAGGATGATATGCGGTGCTCATGTCTAAACGCGTTCCCAACGCTTCTTGCAAAGTACGCCAAAATCTAGAAACGAAACGGCCATCTCGGTCGGAGATAATCGATAAAGGTACACCGTGTCGGGCTACGATCTCCTTAATGTAAAGTTGTGCAAGTTTCTCCGTTTTGTCCGTTTCTTTCATGGCCAGGAAGTGTGCGGATTTGGTGAGACGGTCAACAATAACCCAAATGGTATCATAACCGCCCGTCGTTTTTGGTAGTTTGGTGATAAAATCCATCGTTATTCTTTCCCACTTCCATTGCGGGATCTCGGGTTGTTGAAGTAGTCCGGACGGTCTTTGGTGTTCGGCTTTGACCTTGGAACATGTCAAACACTTGGAAACATAAGTAGCTACGTCCCTTTTGATGTTCGGCCACCAATATAGTTGTTTAAGGTCGTGGTACATCTTATTGGCACCGGGGTGAATCGAGTATCGTGACTTATGGGCTTCATCTAAAATAAGGCTTCGTAGGTCCCCATAACTAGGCACCCAAATCCTTCCGGCGTAATATCGGAGTCCGGTCTCCCTAATTTCGAATCGAGAGACGAGAATGTTCAAGAGCTCGTCTGAAAGGTTTTCATCCTTGAGGGCCTCATCTTGGGCTACCCGAATTTGGCTATTAAGGTTTGTGTGGATGGTGATGTTTAAGGCTCGGACACGAAGAGGCACCGCTCTTTCTTTTCGACTTAAGGCATCGGCTACTACGTTTGCCTTCCCGGGATGGTAACGAAGCTCGCAATCGTAATCGTTCAAAGTTTCAATCCACCGTCGTTGTCTCATGTTTAGTTGCTTTTGATCGAAAATGTGTTGGAGACTTTTGTGGTCGGTAAAGATAGTACTCTTGGTTCCATAAAGATAGTGTCTCCACATTTTAAGTGCAAAGACGACGGCTCCGAGTTCGAGATCATGCGTCGTGTAGTTTCGTTCATGAATTTTGAGTTGTCGAGAAGCATAAGCAATGACTTTCGTTCGTTGCATCAATACACACCCAAAACCATGTTTCGAGGCATCACAATATACAACAAAGTCATCATTGCCTTCGGGAAGTGACAAGATAGGAGCGGTGGTTAGCTTCGTTTTCAAGATTTGGAATGCGGATTCATGTTCGGTCGCCCAAATGAATTTCTTTCCCTTGTGAGTCAATGCGGTTAGAGGACGTGCAACCAAAGAGAAATTTTCGATGAATCTACGATAGTACCCGGCGAGACCCAAAAATTGACGAATGTGAGTAGGAGTAGTAGGAGTCTCCCATTTGCTAATGGCTTCGATTTTCGTTGGATCGACTTTAATACCTTGGTCACTTACAACATGACCAAGAAATTGAACTTCCTTTAACCAAAATTCACACTTGGAGAATTTGGCATAGAGTTGTTCTTGTCTTAAAAGTTCAAGCACAAGTCGGAGATGTTGTTCGTGCTCTTCTTCATTTTTAGAATAGATCAATATGTCATCGATGAACACAATAACGAATTTATCGAGATACGGTTTGCACACGCGGTTCATAAGATCCATGAACACCGCCGGTGCGTTAGTGAGACCAAATGGCATGACAAGGAATTCATAACTACCATAACGAGTTCGGAAAGCGGTTTTGGAGACATCTTCCCCCTTAACCCTCAATTGATGATAACCCGAGCGGAGATCGATTTTCGAATATACACAAGACCCTTGTAGTTGATCAAAGAGGTCATCGATGCGAGGAAGAGGATATCGGTTCTTAACCGTCAATTTATTTAGTTCACGATAATCAATGCACATTCGTAGGGATCCGTCTTTCTTTTTAACAAACAAAATCGGAGCGCCCCAAGGTGAATGGCTAGGTTGGATAAAACCACGATCAAGTAGTTCTTGGATTTGACTTTGCAATTCTTGCATTTCAGATGGAGCGAGTCTATATGGTGCACGTGCTACGGGTCGGCTCCCGGAATAAGATCGATTTGGAATTCAACCGGTCGATGAGGCGGAAGACCCGGCAATTCGTCGGGAAATACATCGGAATAGTCACTAACAATTGGCACATCATCGATGTGCTTCTCATCGGACTCGACTTTCTTAACGTGAGCAAGGATCGCAAAACAACCCTTACGGAGTAGTTTTCTAACTTTAATACACGGAACGAGGTTGAGTCCGGTGCAACTCTTATCGCCATAGACGATCAAAGGTTCACCATTCTCGATAGGAATTCGGATTGCGTTAAGATCACAAAGAATGTGAGATTTCGTTTTGACTAACCAATTCATACCGATTATTACATCAAAGCTTCCTAGTTCCATGGGTATCAAGTCAATTTCAAATTCCTTACCCAAAATGTTTATCGTACACTCTCGGTAATATGTGTCGGCACTTAATAGTTTCCCGTCAGCCACTTCAATGGTATAAGTGGTATCTAATGGAAGAGGTGGAGTGCTAAAATAAGGAGTCAAAGTCTTGGATACAAAGCATTTATCGGCACCCGAATCGAATAAACAGGAGACATAAGAATTGTTGAGAAGAAACGTACCCGTGACTAGATCAGTGTCATCCCGGGCTTCCTCGGTGTTGATGTTGAAAGCTCGGCCGCGCGTGTTGGGGTTATCTTTCTTCTTTGGGCATGCATTTCTATAATGACCCGTTTGACCACATTCGTAACAAGTGCCCGTCTTTGGTGCATTGGGCCACTTTCGAGCAACGGGAGTGGCACTTTTACAATCGTTGGCCTTATGACCAACTCCTTGGCACCGGTGGCAAATTAACTTGCCACATTCACCAAAGTGATGTTTGTTGCATTTGTTGCAAAGAGGTAGGTTCCCGGCATAACCCCTCTTGCCGTCGGAGGTGTAAGGCTTCTTAGCAAAGTTGTTGTTGCTTGATTGGGAGGGTTCCCACTTTCTTTTGTTGCCGCCCGATTTATCCTCGGCCTTAGGTGCCGGAACTACGATTTCGTCAACCGTTTCTATCAATTTGCGGGCCATGTTCAAAGCTTCTTGATGATTAGTGGGTTTGGATGACATTACTCCGTGTTTGATGCTCTTTGGAAGACCATCCATGTAAAGTTCAACCCTTAAAGCTTCGGGGTTCACAAGATTTGGGCACATCAAGGCTAGTTCAGAAAATCGTTGATTATAAGCCTTGAGATCATTTCCGATCGCCTTTAAAGTTCTTAGCTCTTGTTCGAGCCTTCGGGTTTCTTCACGAGGGAAATATTCGACAATCATCTTTTCCCTCAAGTCGGCCCAAGAGAGGGCGTGAGCTTCATCGGTACCCACCGATTGTACATAAGTATTCCACCATGTAAGAGCGACACCGGCGAAGGTGTGAGTGGAGTATTTGACCTTGTCTTGGTCCCGACAACCGCTTATGCTAAAGACGGCTTCCGTTTGCTCAAACCATCGGGTGAGCACGACCGGTCCCCCGGTTCCATCAAAAGTGTGAGGTTTGCACCCCATGAAAGCTTTATAGGAGCATCCCTCGTTTGAGTTTCCGGCTCCATTGTTGTTGTTGTTGTTGTTGTTGTTGTGGTTGTTATTATTATTGTTGTTGGATGAGTGACCGGCCATGGCCGCATCTACGGCGGTGGCTATCATCCGTTCGAGAGCTTGTTCGGGAGTTTCATTGCGGCGTACACGACGAGGAGCCATTGTTCCTTCAAGACACAAGAATATCATTGATTAGTATTCTCAATAATACTAACCGTGATATAGAATAAAGATAAAGAGAAGTTTTTCCTCGACTCGCCTTAAATTCTTTATGTCATAATGTCGGAACGTTCATATGAGTCACCGTAATATAATCCCGGAAATTATATTACCCTGATTCATATGTGCATTCGACATCATTTCATATAGTCAAGGTGGCGCGTCAATCAAATTAAACAACGTGAGATTAAGATGAACTAAGAGTAGATATGAGTAGAAGCGTTCGAGTATAAATGCACAAGTAGTCAAGTAATTCCTACTTCAAGTCTATATGCCGGTTGTAGTCTAGACTCACCAATGTACCCTATGACTCGGGGTTGACACTAATGAACTCTAAATCCCTACAACCAACGCTCTGATACCATCTGTAGCGACCCGACCAAATCGTCATTGACGGCGTCGTCTACTTAGGTCCCGTTACGTGGTCATAAGTCTTTAAAACAACGTTTGACCAAAAGATATGTCGCATTCATTTCAAATGTAAAGGTTGTTCAAGTTTACAAGAATAGTTCCACCACAAGTTACGATACAAAGTTTTAAGTACAAATGAAACTTATGCGACACAATTTAAAAGTATCCAAAAGACGCTCCATGTATGCATATATATACTCGACATCCAATGCAAGTATCAAAATAATGAGCGGAAGCATGTATCATGTATCGTTCAAGGACCTGAGTAAAACATAGAAATCTGTCAACGAAAACGTTGGTGAAATCATAGGTTTAAGTAAGTAAGTACAAGTGAACCACAAGATTTGCATCAAAGAAATAATAGTAATACATTCCAAAAGTTTGTTTCACGAGCACCCAATTATCAAAGCTTAACATTCCATCCATTGTATACCCCATCCATAGTGCTAGAACAAACACTGATTCTCGAAAATATATTTCATCCGTAGACGGTAGCGAACCGTCAAAGATGAGGGTTGTCAACCCATATGGCCATATAACATAAGTTCTCGCTTACACCCGGCAAGTGTAACTAATGATAATCGAATTGAGGATTTTTGTTCTAAACTCGTATGTAGAATGTTTGTTTTCCCGTTCTTGTGTTCACTTAGTTCAAAAGAATCGTTTATGTTTTCTCATCCCAAATATAAGTTCAAAAAAGAGTAAAAGTGGGACTATGATCTCACCTTGAGTGCACGAGTAGTAAAGTACTTCGACAAGTAAACGTGTGCAAAGAACAATGCTAGTCTTGACCTAAACAATAGGTTTGTATCAATAACGGTAAACATGATAGGTCAAAGATGTTCAATTAGTCCTATGGCTCGTTACGACTCAATAATGTAGCATGTGAATCAAGTTGTCATGTTTCATGCAAGATACAAGTATAAAAGCATGTTAGAACGATTGCACAACCATTTGGTTAAGTTTGATTAAAAGTCAAACTTGGTCAAAGTCAAAGTCAACGGGGTCGGGTCGGGTATCCGACAATTTTTCTAAGTTATATAATCATATATGAGCATGTTGGCCAAGTTTCATGTTAATCGGAGGTCCGTAGCATAGCAAACATTTTTACGTCAAAAGACAACCCAAACAGCCAGTTTTAGTACAATGGGACGGCGTCCCAAATGGCTAGACGGCGTCCCACAATGAAGGGTGGGACGTCGTCCTGATATCCTAGACGGCGTCTAGGTTCAAAAGGTGGGACGGCGTCCCCGGTATCTGGACGGCGTCCTGATCGGTTCCCAGGCCCTGTTTGCTGTATTCCTCAAATGGACGAACCAAAACACAAACAATCACATTTTATGATCCGCAAACAATTAGAACATGTATTTTATATCATCGGAAAGCTCTTTCGACAAGGAACGCAACTAAGCACTTTTCATCAAGCAAAAACATCATATACTATAACCGAAATCCCGTCAAGTGATCAATAGAGGTTTATTTTCAAGTTTCAAGTTTATCAATTGTAATTTAAGTTTCGGGAATCCAATTTATACATATGATATGCCGTTTTGAAGGTAATGAAACATGTAATACAACTAAACACTTATCAATAACATTAACAAGCATTCAACGCATCAAAAGTTCGTTTTAAGAGTTGTCAACCCTAACCAAAAGTTCACAAAATCAATAATCGCGTTTATGAAGTTTCTTTAATCAATCTATACATCAAAATGAAGCTAATGATACTAGTAACACTTTTAAAACATGCACATTAACAATCTAATAACATTTGATCATCCAAAATCAAGGATTTAGCAAGAAATTTTCATAATGAACTAGTTACACCAAAAACAACAAATCGAGCATACAAATTACATACACGACATCACAATGAGCCATAGACACTAATTAACATACTTTTAAGTCAAGAACACAAATTTAAAGAAAACTAGTGTTTTAGAAATGTTACCCAAACGAGATGAAGTTGGTACCAAAACGAAGAGGATGAAGAGAGGATCACGAATATGTAATTTATTTTGTTGTAAGCCTCCTAGATCGAATTTAGATGATGATTGAATGAATTTGGAAATTGGGTGTGTTCTTGCTAGAGAGAAAGAGAGAGAGAGAGAGATGGTTGAATGGTGGTGATTGGGGTAGACTAGGTGACCTAGTCAACTAGTTTGCCCCGTGTCAATTTTAGTCCCTCGAGTTTGTAGTCGGGTGCGGAAAATACCTAAACGGAATATTTTAAAACGCGTATTAACGGGAGATGTTATAGACATATAACGGAGTTTAAATTAGTATAACGGAAAAGAAAACGGAAAAAGGCGGGATGTTACAGTTGAGGGAACAAGGACAAATTATTGTGTTGAATTTTTGAGTAATAATGTATGCTAGCTTACAAATAAGATTCCCTCTTATCTAGGGTAGATCTAAGGCTGATAATGATATTGATTTGATGTATATTTACCAATAGTAAATACGTATAGATGATGGGTATGATACGGTAAAAGAAGCTCAAAATCGGGCTTTTATTTTGGGTCCAACTAGGCTCAAAATCGGGCTTTTATTTTGGCTCTGCCCCTTGGACCCCGCCAGGGGTTGCCACCCCTTGGACCCCGCTTATCGAGGGCGCTGCCCCCGAACCCCCATCATAATCAAGATAAGTTCAAACAAGTGTGCACTCCACACTTCCCCAAACTTGTTCGATATTTATCAAGATTATTTTGGTTACAAATTAATCCTATTACACTTAAATTATATTGGTGACATAAATCACAACACATTATAGATTGTAAGTATATATGTCAAAGAACGTTACATATAGTTATCGTTTTGAAAACTTAAGTTAGTGGTCTCAAAGTATACTTATAACTCATTGTTGTTAGTTCACAATGAAATGTTAAACCATCCTTAAATCATGTTAAATATGTATAGATATGTACATATACATAATCGTATAATTATCGTGTGTTATATAGTTCGTGATATCATCGGTCAAATTGGACGGTCAAACGTTGTGTAAAACTCTTTTCAAAAATATAAGTCTCAATAGTTTGGATTGCTTATCATGTTGGTAAGGTTTAATTTATGTAAATATTAATCTCATAAGTATAGAACGATCGGAAAATTCTGGGTCGTTACAGTACCTACCCGTTAAATAAATTTCGTCCCAAAATTTTAAAATTGTACCTATTTTGCGTTCTCGGGAAACAAATGTGGGTACTTTCGTTTCATCTGATCCTCTCATTCCCAAGTAAACTCGGGACCCCTTCGAGCATTCCAATGAACCTTAACGATCGGTATGTTGCTCTGCTTGAGTTGTTTAACTTCACGGTCCATGATTTCGACTGGTTCTTCTATGAATTGTAGTTTCTCGTCGACTTGGATTTCTTCAAGAGGAATGGTGAGATCTTCCTTTGCAAGACATTTCTTAAGGTTTGATACGTTAAATGTATTATGTACTCCGGCGAGTTGTTGCGGTAACTCGAGTCGATAAGCTACCGGTCCAATGCGTTCGATGATCTTGAACGGGCCTACATACCTTGGGTTCAGTTTACCCCTTTTACCGAAACGTATTACAACTTTCCAAGGTGACACCTTTAACATAACCATGTCACCGATCTGAAACTCTAATGGTTTCCTTCGGACATCGGCGTAGCTCTTTTGGCGACTACGGGCTGTTTTCAATCTCTCCTTGATTTGCACTATCTTCTCAGTAGTTTCATGGATGATCTCGGGTCCAGTTAATTGTCGATCTCCTACTTCGTTCCAACAGATAGGGGATCTACACTTCCTTCCATACAGTGCTTCGAATGGTGCAGCTTTAATGCTCACATGATAACTATTATTATACGAGAATTATGCTAATGGTAGATATTTATCCCATCCGTTTCCAAAATAGATCACACATGCCCTAAGCATGTCTTCAAGAGTCTGAATTGTTCTTTCACTCTGCTCGTCAGTTTACGGATGATATGCGATACTCATATCCAAACGAGTTCCTAGGGCCTCCTGTAGTGATTGCCAGAACTTTGATGTAAATCTACTATCACGATCAGATATAATGGAAATAGGTATTCCATGCCTTGAAACAATTTCCTTTATGTACAGTCGTAATAGTTTCTCCATTCTATCCGTTTCCTTTATAGGCAAGAAATGTGCAGATTTGGTGAGTCGATCAACTATTACCCAAATGGTGTCATAACCCCAGGCAGTCTTAGGTAACTTTGTGATGAAATCCATGGTAATACCATCCCATTTCCATTCTGGGATTTTTGGTTGTTGAAGTAACCCTGACGGCTTCTGGTGTTCTGCTTTAACTTTAGAACAAGTTAAACATTCCCCAACATACGTTGCAACGTCTGTCTTTAAATTAGGCCACCAATAATGTGTCTTAAGATCTTGGTACATCTTTCCAACTCCAGGATGTATCGAGTATCTTGTCTTGTGCGCCTCATTCAATATCAACTTCCTTAATCCACCCAACTTCGGTACCCAAATACGGTTTGCAAAATATCGAATTTTGTCTTCCCGTATAACGAGTTGCTTCGCATACTTCTTCATTATTTCATTTCCTATGTTTTCTTTAGTAAGAGCTTCTCGTTGAGCCTCTTTGATTTGTGAGTTGAGATTCATACGAATTTTTATGTTCATCGCTCGTACTCGAATTGGTTCTCGTTCCTTTCTGCTTAAAGCGTCGGCCACTACATTCACTTTCCCGGGATGATAGCGAATCTCACAATCGTAGTCGTTTATCAGCTCGACCCACCTATGTTGCCTCATGTTCAGCTGTTTCTGATCGAAAATATGTTGAAGGCTTTTATGATCAGTAAACACAGTGCATTTAACTCCATATAAATAGTGTCTCCATATCTTCAATGCAAATACTACTGCCCCCAATTCTAGATCATGCATCGTATAATTCCGCTCGTGAATCTTCAATTGTCGGGATGCGTATGCAATAACTTTCTTTCATTGCATAAGGACGTAACCAAAACCTTGTCGCGAAGCGTCACAATATATCTCAAAATCATCGTTCCCTTCAGGTAACGATAAAATAGGTGTCGTGGTTAACTTCTTCTTGAGTAATTGAAATGCTCTCTCCTGCTCAAAGGTCCATTCGTACTTCTTCCCTTTTTGTGTTAATGCTGTCAATGGTTTAGCTATTCGGGAAAAATCTTGAATAAACCTTCTATAATAACCGGCTAAACCCAAAAATTGGCGTATCTGCGTTGGTGTCTTAGGAGTCTCCCATTTTTCAATGGCCTCAATTTTAGCTGGGCCAACCTGAATTCCTTTGCTACTAACAACATGACCAAGAAATTGCACTTCTTTTAACCAAAACGCACACTTAGAAAATTTGGCGTATAATTGTTCTTTTCTTAACAATTCTAATACCAATCTTAAATGCTGTTTATGCTCTTGCTCACTCTTGGAATAGATAAGAATATCGTCAATGAAAACGATAACAAACTTATCTAAATACGGACTACAAAATCGATTCATGAGGTCCATGAATACAGCTGGCGCATTCTTTAAGTTACGCCGTGTTTTCTTTAAAGCGTTAAATGCGGGGAACCCAAATGCAATTTTACGCTACGGGTTAAGAACCTATTTTGACTCAACATATCCCAACATAGGATTTCGTGAATTAGAAAGAGCTTCTAACATACAACATAAAGAAGCATGTTATGCTTACAGGTTAGTGATGTTCGATTATTACCAAAGTGAGAAAAAGAACATCGGATTGCAGCTTTTAAATAAAACTTTCCCACAAGTGACGGATTCAGTAGTTGGGGTGAGAAACAAGGTTTTTAGATTATTACGGGGCTGTTGGACATTACGAAACCCTCATCCTTTTGACGACATTACAACATGCTGCCTAGCCAATGGTCATAACGGTTATTTTCCACAAGACCAAGGATGGGAAATCGTCTTAGTAAAACCAGAATGCATGACTTGTTTTTGGACTTATGAATTACGTGTCTTTATTTCCTTTGCTGAACAACTTACGTATTAACTAGATTTATCTTCAAAACTGTCATGTATCATAGTGTACTATATTTCATGTTATATGTAATATAGCGAAGTTGTAAGTTTGAAGAATATTTGTATGTGATATATTATTATAATCAGTTTTTCATATGGAATTGTAGTAGTTGAATTGTATATTAGCTACTAAGTATGAACTTAACGGGTTGGTATTACCCGAATCTAAACTTATAAAACGCTAATATGAAGAAAAAGCTTTTATAAATGAGTTCATATTATGCTACGAGATACTATTGACTACTCTTAATATTCTGTATGATTAACTTGTTTCATTTGACTATTTTGAAGGAAATGGCACCGACTACTCGACACACCTTGAATATGAGCGAAGAGGAATTTCGTGCCTTTCTTGCTTCAAACATAGCCGCAGTACAGGCCGCGCTACATACCAACAATAACTCTGAATCTAGCAATACAGCTAACGGCGCAAGATATCGTGTAGGATGCTCCTACAAGGAATTCACTGCCTGCAAACCTTCAGAATTTGATGGGATCGAAGGACCAATCGTATTGAAACGGTGGACCGAGAAAGTTGAATCGGTGTTTGCCATAAGTAAGTGTGCTGAAGGAGACAAAGTGAAGTACGCTACGCATACCTTCACAGGTATTGCGTTAACATGGTGGAATACCTATCTAGAGCAAGTGGGACAAGATGCTGCTTACGCGCTACCGTGGTCAGCATTCAAGCACTTGATGAACGAGAAGTACCGTCCCAGAACTGAGGTCAATAAGCTCAAGTCAGAACTTAGAGGGTTACTAACACAGGGATTCAATATTACTTCGTACAAAAGACGATTCACAGAATTGTGTCTATTGTGTTCGAGAGCGTTCGAAGATGAGGAAGAGAAGATTGACGCGTTTGTGAAAGGGTTACCGGAGAGAATCGAAGAAGATATAAGCTCACACGAGCCTGCCTCCATACAAAAGGCATGTAGAATGGCTCACAAACTAGTGAACCAGATTGAGGGAAGAATTAAAGAACAGGCGGCCGAAGAGGCCAACGTGAAGCTAGTCAAAAGAAAGTGGGAGGAAAAGGTGATAAGAGTCACCAATACAACAACAACTATCCCAACAATCGCAACATCAATCGCAACTACAACAAACGGCACAACAACAACAACAACAACAACTACAACAATCATCCCAATAACAATAACAACCGCAACAACAACAACAACAACAACAATTAGAAGCAGCTATGCCAAAGGTGTGAAAAGTATCACTCGGGGTTCTGCACCAAAATTTGCAACAAGTGTAAAAGAAATGGTCATAGCGCGGCGAAGTGTGAGGTCTACGGACCAGGGGTTAACAGAACGAAAGGAACAAATGGTGTCGGAAAGAGTAATGGCGGAGCAAGTAGTGTCGGAGCAAGTTATGCCAATGTAGTTTGTTATAAATGTGGAAAACTGGGCCACATTATTAGAAATTGCCCGAACCAAGAGAACACGAATGGACAAGGCCGCGGAAGAGTTTTCAATATTAATGCGGCAGAGGCACAGGAAGACCCGGAGCTTGTTACGGGTACATTTCTTATTGACAATAAATCTGCTTACGTTTTATTTGATTCGGGTCCAGATAGAAGCTATATGAGTAGAGATTTTTGTGCTAAATTAAGTTGTCCATTGACACCGTTAGATAGTAAATTTTTACTCGAATTAGCAAACGGTAAATTAATTTCAGCAGATTATATATGCCAAAATCGAGAAATTAAACTGGGTAGCGAAATATTTAAGATTGATTTGATACCAGTAGAGTTAGGGAGTTTTGATGTAATAGTTGGCATGGACTGGCTAAAGGAGATGAAAGCAGAGATCGTATGTTACAAAAATGCAATTCGCATTATACGAGAAGAAGGAGAACCCTTAATGGTGTACGGAGAAAAGGGCAACATGAAGCTACATCTTATTAGTAATTTGAAGGCACAAAAACTAATAAGAAATGGTTGCTATGCTGTTCTAGCACACGTCGAGAAAGTACAAAATGAAGAAAAGAGCATCAATGATGTTCCCATCGCAAAAAAATTTCCCGATGTATTTCCGAAAGAATTACCGGGACTACCTCCACATCGATCTATTGAATTTCAAATAGATCTTGTACCAGGAGCTGCACCAATAGCTAGTGCTCCTTACAGACTCGCACCCAGTGAGATAAAAGAACTGCAAAGCCAACTGTAAGAACTATTAGAACGTGGTTTCATTCGACCAAGCATATCAACATGGGGAGCTCCTGTTTTGTTTGTCAAGAAGAAGGATGGTACATTTAGGTTGTGTATTGACTACAGAGAGTTGAATAAACTTACCATCAAAAACCGTTATCCACTGTCGAGAATTGACGACTTATTTGATCAACTACAAGGCTCGTCAGTTTATTCGAAAATCGATTTACGTTCTGGATATCATCAAATGCGAGTAAAGGAGGATGATATTCCAAAAACTGCTTTTAGGACGCGTTATGGTCATTACGAGTTTATGGTTATGCCGTTTGGATTGACTAACGCACCAGCTGTGTTCATGGACCTTATGAACCGAGTGTGTGGGCCATATCTTGACAAGTTTGTCATTGTTTTCATCGATGACATACTTATTTACTCAAAGAATGATCAAGAGCACGAAGAACATTTGAGAAAAGTGCTAGAAGTATTGAGGAAAGAAAAACTGTACGCTAAGTTTTCAAAGTGTGCATTTTGGTTGGAAGAAGTTCAATTCCTCGGTCACTTAGTGAACAAAGAAGGAATCCGGGTGGACCCGGCAAAGATCGAAACCGTTGAAAATTGGGAAACCCCAAAAACTCCGAAGCATATACGTCAATTTTTAGGATTGGCTGGTTACTACAGAAGATTCATCCAAGATTTCTCCAAAATAGCAAAACCCTTGACTGCATTAACACATAAAGGGAAGAAATTTGAAAGGAAGGATGAACAAGAGAAGGCGTTTCAGTTATTGAAGAAAAAGCTAACTACGGCACCTATATTGTCATTGCCTGAAGGGAATGATGATTTTTTGATTTATTGTGATGCATCAAAGCAAGGTCTCGGTTGTGTATTAATGCAACGAACGAAGGTGATTGCTTATGCGTCTAGACAATTAAAGATTCACGAGCAAAATTATACGACTCACGATTTGGAATTGGGTGCTGTTGTTTTTGCATTAAAGACTTGGAGGCATTATTTATATGGGGTCAAAAGTATTATATATACCGACCACAAAAGTCTCCAACATATATTTAATCAGAAGCAACTGAATATGAGACAACGCAGGTGGATTGAACTGTTGAATGATTATGATTTTGAGATTCGATACCACCCGGGGAAGGCGAATCTGGTAGCCGATGCTTTGAGTAGAAAGGACGGAGAACCTATACGGATAAAAGCTATGAATATAATTATTCGTACTAACCTTACTACTCAAATAAAGGAGGCATAATAGGGGGTTGTAAAAGAAGGAAAGTTGAAGAATGAGATACCCAAAGGATCAGAGAAACGTCTTAATATTCGGGAAGACGGAACCCGATATAGGGCTGATAGAATTTGGGTACCAAAGTTTGGAGATGTGAGAGAAATGGTACTTAAAGAAGCACATAAAACCAGATATTCAATACATCCCGGAGTGGGGAAGATGTATAAAGATCTCAAGAAACACTTTTGGTGGTCGGGTATGAAAGCTGATATTGCTAAATATGTAGGAGAATGTTTGACGTGTTCTAAGGTCAAAGCTGAATATCAGAAACCATCAGGTCTACTACAACAACCTGAAATCCTGGAATGGAAATGGGAAAACATTACCATGGATTTCATTACTAAATTGCCAAGGACTGCAAGTGGTTATGATACTATTTGGATAATAGTTGATCGTCTCACCAAGTCAGCACACTTCCTGCCAATGAGAGAAGATGACAAAATGGAGAAGTTGGCGCGATTGTATTTGAAGGAGGTTGTCTCCAGACATGGAATACCCATCTCTATTATCTCTGATAGGGATGGTAGATTTGTTTCAAGGTTCTGGCAGAAGTTGCAGCAAGCATTGGGGACTCGTCTAGACATGAGTACTACCTATCATCCACAAACTGATGGGCAGAGCAAAAGGACGATACAAATGCTTGAAGACATGCTACGAGCATGTGTTATTGATTTCAGAAACAGTTGGGATCGACACCTACCGTTAGCAGAATTTTCCTACAACAACAGTTATCATTCTAGTATTGAGATGGCGCCGTTTGAGGCACTTTATGGTAGAAAGTGCAGGTCTCCGATTTGTTGGAATGAAGTGGGGGATAGACAGATTACGGTCCAGAGATAATACAAGAAACTACCGAGAAAATCATCCAAATTCAACAACGATTGAAAACCGCCCAGAGTCGACAAAAGAGCTACGCGGACAGTAAAAGAAAAGATATAGAGTTTGAAATTGGAGAAATGGTCATGCTTAAGGTTTCACCTTGGAAAGGTGTTGTTCGATTTGGTAAACGGGGGAAACTAAATCCAAGGTACATTGGACCATTCAAGATTATAGATCATGTCGGACCAGTAGCTTACCAACTGGAGCTACCTCAATAACTCGCGGCTGTACATAACACTTTCCATGTCTCGAATTTGAAGAAATGTTTTGCTAAAGAAGATCTCACAATTCCGTTGGACGAAATCCAAATCAATGAAAAACTTCAATTCATTGAAGAACCCGTCGAAATAATGGATCGTGAGGTTAAGAGACTTAAGTAAAACAAGATACCGATTGTTAAGGTTCGATGGAATGCTCGTAGAGGACCCGAGTTTACCTGGGAGCATGAAGATCAGATGAAGAAGAAATACCCGCATCTATTTCCAGAAGATTCATCAACACCTTCAACAGCTTAAAATTTCGGGACGAAATTTATTTAACGGGTAGGTACTGTAGTGACCCGAACTTTTCCATGTTTATATATCTTAATTGAGATTGATATTTACATAACTAAATGTTTCCAACATGTTAAGCAATCAAAATTTTTAAGACTTGATTAAATGAAATAAGTTTCATATAGACAATTGATCACCCAAGTTGACCGGCGATTCACGAACGTTACAAATTTGTAAAAACTACATGTTGTGGTATATATAGACATATATATATGGTTGACATAAGATTATGATGAGTAAGTATACACATTGTTAATATACTTAGTGAGATACTTACTCATCATAATCTTATGTCAACCATATATATATGTCTATATATACCACAACATGTAGTTTTTACAATTTTGTAACGTTCGTGAATCGTCGGTCAACTTGGGTGATCAATTGTCTATATGAAACTTATTTCATTTAATTAAGTCTTAACAAGTTTGATTACTTAAAACGTTGGAAACATTTAGTCATGTAAATATCAATCTCAATTAATATATAAACATGGAAAAGTTCGGGTCACTACAGTACCTACCCGTTAAATAAATTTCGTCCCGAAATTTTAAGCTGTTGAAGGTGTTGACGAATCTTCTGAAAATAGATGCGGGTATTTCTTCTTCATCTGATCTTCACTCTCCCAGGTGAACTCGGGTCCTCTACGAGCATTCCATCGAACCTTAACAATCGGTATCTTGTTTTGCTTAAGTTTCTTAACCTCACGATCCATTATTTCGACGGGTTCTTAATGAATTGAAGTTTTTCATTGATTTGGATTTCGTCCAACGGAATAGTGAGATCTTCTTTAGCAAAACATTTCTTCAAATTCGAGACGTGGAAAGTGTTATGTACAGCCGCGAGTTTTTGAGGTAGCTCCAATTGGTAAGCTACTGGTCCGACACGATCTATAATCTTGAATGGTCCAATGTACCTTGGATTTAGTTTCCCCCATTTACCAAATCGAACAATGCCTTTCCAAGGTGAAACCTTAAGCATGACCATTTCTTCAATTTCAAACTCTATATCTTTTCTTTTACTATCCGCGTAGCTCTTTTGTCGACTCTGGGCGGTTTTCAATCGTTGTTGAATTTGGATGATTTTCTCGGTAGTTTCTTGTATTATCTCCGGACCCGTAATCTGTCTATCCCCCACTTCTTTCCAACAAATGGGAGACATGCACTTTCTACCATAAAGTGCCTCAAACGGCGCCATCTCAATACTAGAATGATAACTGTTGTTGTAGGAAAATTCTGCTAACGGTAGGTGTCGATCCCAACTATTTCCGAAATCAATAACACATGCTCGTAGCATGTCTTCAAGCGTTTGTATCGTCCTTTCGCTCTGCCCATCAGTTTGTGGATGATAGGTAGTACTCATGTCTAAATAAGTCCCCAATGCTTGTTGCAACATCTGCCAGAACCTTGAAACAAATCTACCATCCCTATCAGAGATAATAGAGACGGGTATTCCATGTCTGGAGACAACCTCCTTCAAATACAATCGCGCCAACTTCTCTATTTTGTCATCTTCTCTCATTGGCAGAAAGTGTGATGACTTGGTGAGACGATCAATTATTACCCAAATAGTATCATAACCACTTGCAGTCCTTGGCAATTTAGTAATGAAATTCATGGTAATGTTTTCCCATTTCCATTCCGGGATTTCAGGTTGTTGTAGTAGACTTGATGGTTTCTGATGTTCAGCTTTGACCTTAGAACACGTCAAACATTCTCCTACATATTTAGCAATATCGGCTTTCATACCCGGCCACCAAAAGTGTTTCTTGAGATCTTTATACATCTTCCCCGCTCCGGGATGTATTGAATATCTGGTTTTATGTGCTTCTTTAAGTACCATTTCACATCTCCAAACCTTGGTACCCAAATTCTATCAGCCCTATATCGGGTTCCGTCTTCCCAAATATTAAGATGTTTCTCTGATCTTTTAGGTATCTCATTCTTCAACTTTCCTTCTTTTACAACCCCCTGTTGCGCCTCCTTTATTTAAGTAGTAAGGTTAGTACGAATAATTATATTCATAGCTTTTACCCGTATAGGTTCTCTGTCCTTTCTACTCAGAGCCTCGGCTACCACATTCACCTTCCCCGGGTGGTATCGAATCTCAAAATCATAATCATTCAACAGTTCAATCCACCTGCGTTGTCTCATATTCAGTTGCTTTTGATTAAATATATGTTGGAGACTTTTGTGGTTGGTATATATAATACTTTTGACCCCATATAAATAATGCCTCCAAGTCTTTAATGCAAAAACAACAGCACCCAATTCCAAATCGTGAGTCGTATAATTTTGCTCGTGAATCTTCAATTGTCTAGACGCATAAGCAATCACCTTTGTTCATTACATTAATACACAACCGAGACCTTGCTTTGATGCGTCATAATAAATCACAAAAATCATCATTCCCTTCAGGCAATGACAATATAGGTGCCGTAGTTAGCTTTTTCTTCAATAACTGAAACGCCTTCTCTTGTTCATCCTTCCATTCAAATTTCTTCCCTTTATACGTTAATGCAGTCAAGGGTTTTGCTATTTTGGGGAAATCTTGGATGAATCTTCTGTAGTAACCAGCCAATCCTAAAAATTGACGTATATGCTTCGGTGTTTTTTGGGGTTTCCCACTTTTCAAGGGTTTCGATCTTTGTCGGGTCCACCTGGATACCTTCTTTGTTCACTATGTGACCGAAGAATTGAACTTCTTCCAACCAAAATGCACACTTTGAAAACTTAGCGTACAGTTTTTCTTTCCTCAATACTTCTAGCACTTTTCTCAAATGTTCTTCGTGCTCTTGATCATTCTTTGAGTAAATATGTATATCATCGATGAAAACAATGACAAACTTGTCAAGATATGGCTCACACACTCGGTTCATAAGGTCCATGAACATAGCTGGTACGTTAGTCAATCCAAACGGCATAACCATAAACTCGTAATGACCATAACGCGTCCTAAAAGCAGGTTTTGGAATATCATCCTCCTTTACTCGCATTTGATGATATCCAAAACGTAAATCAATTTTCGAATAAACTAACGAGCCTTGTAGTTGATCAAATAAGTCGTCAATTCTCGGCAGTGGATAACGGTTTTTGATGGTAAGTTTATTCAACTCTCTGTAGTCAATACACAACCTAAATGTACCATCCTTCTTCTTGACAAACAAAACAGGAGCTCCTCATGGTGATGTGCTTGGTCGAATGAAACCACGTTCTAATAGTTCTTGCAGTTGGCTTTGCAGTTCTTTCATCTCGCTGGGTGCGAGTCTGTAAGGAGCACGAGCTATTGGTGCAGCTCCTGGTACAAGATCTATTTGAAATTCAACAGATCGATGTGGAGGTAGTCCCGGTAATTCTTTCAGAAATACATCGGGAAATTCTTTTGAGATGGGAACATCATTGATGCTCTTTTCTTCAGTTTGTACTTTCTTGACATGTGCTAGAACAGCATAGCAACATTTTCTTATTAGTTTTTGTGCCTTCAAATTACTAATAAGATGTAGCTTGGTGTTTCCTTTTTCTCCGTACACCATTAAGGGTTCTCCTTCTTCTCTTACAATGCGAATTGCATTTTTGTAACATACGATCTCTGCTTTCATCTCCTTCAGCCAGTCCATGCCAACTATTACATCAAAACTCCGTAACTCTACTGGTATCAAATCAATCTTAAATATTTCGCTACCCAGTTTAATTTCTCGATTCCGGCATAGATAACCTGCTGAAATTAATTTACCGTTTACTAATTCGAGTAAAAATTTACTATCCAACGGCGTCAATGGACAACTTAATTTAGCACAAAAATCTCTACTCATATAGCTTCTATCCGCACCCGAATCAAATAAAACGTAAGCAGATATATTATCAATAAGAAACGTACCCGTAACAAGCTCCGGGTCTTCCTGTGCCTCTGCCGCATTAATATTGAAAACTCTTCCGTGGCCTTGTCCATTTGTGTTCTCCTGGTTCGGGCAATTTCTAATAATGTGGCCCGGTTTTCCACATTTATAAAAAACTACATTGGCATAACTTGCTCTGACACTACTTGCTCTGCCATTACTCGTTCCGACACCATTTGTTCCTTTCGTTCTGTTAACCCCTGGTCCGTAGACCTCACACTTCGCCGCGCTATGACCATTTCTTTTACACTTGTTGCAAAATTTAGTGCAGAACCCCGAGTGATACTTTTCACACCTTTGGCATAGCTGCTTCTGATTGTTGTTGTTGTTGCGGTTGTTATTGTTGTTGGGATAATTGTTGTAGTTGTTGTTGTTGTTGTGCCATTTGTTGCGATTGTTGGGATAGTTGTTGTTGTATTGGTGACTCTTATCACTGTTTTCCTCCCACTTTCTTTTGACTAGCTTCACGTTGGCCTCTTCGGCCGCCTGTTCTTTAATTCTTCCCTCAATCTGGTTCACTAGTTTGTGAGCCATTCTACATGCCTTTTGTATGGAGGCAGACTCATGTGAACTTATATCTTCTTGGATTCTCTCCGGTAACCCTTTCACAAATGCTTCGATCTTCTCTTCCTCATCATCGAATGCTCTCGGACACAATAGGCACAATTCTGTGAATCGTATTTCGTACGAAGTAATATCGAATCCCTGTGTTTGTAACCCTCTAAGTTCTGACTTGAGCTTATTGACCTCGGTTCTGGGATAGTACTTCTTTTTCATCAAGTGCTTGAATGCTGACCACGGTAGCGCGTAAGCAGCATCTTGTCCCACTTGCTCTAGATAGGTATTCCACCATGTTAACGCAATACCTGTGAAGGTATGCGTAGCGTACTTCCCTTTGTCTCCTTCAGCACACTTACTTATGGCAAACACCGATTCAACTTTCTCGGTCCACCGTTTCAATTCGATTGGTCCTTCGGTCCCATCAAATTCTGAAGGTTTGCAGGCAGTGAATTCCTTGTAGGAGCATCCTACATGATTTCTTGCGCCGTTAGCTGTATTGCTAGATTCAGAGTTATTGTTGGTATGTAGTGTGACAACCCGGAAATTTCCAATCAAATTTAAACTTTATCTTTATATTATTCCGACACGATAAGCAAAGTTTGTTAAGTTAAATCTCAAGAATTTTAAACTGTGTTCATACATTCATTATAACCTCGACCAAATTCAGACGATTCATGAACCGTTATATATAAATAGATATGTATATATATGTATATATATATATATATATATGTATTATAACTTGAGAATATTAATAAAGTATTAAACGTATATTACTTTACACGAACGCATTTGTTTCAATATGTTTATCGATGGAATTAGAAGATAATATCAAATGATTGATTTATCAGATACATTGTGATATGATTACGGGTCTATGTTATGAGGTCCACTGTGATTTAAGAAATCTATTCTTTTTGACAACATTCGGAAAATGGTAAAGTGATTTATAAGTAAGAACGTGGAGTGTAAATAACTTAGATGTTGGATATCGACAAGTGAAGTAACTCGACATTTTTCATACGTTTATTTAACCTTTGGACTTTATCCCATGCTTCACCAACAGACCGTAATTTAAAAACTTGAAACCTATTATGAATATATATGATTCTACTTTTCTAAAACGTTTTATGATATAACGATTTCCATTATTTTAACCTTTTAAAAAAATGATTCTTAAATATATTTAGTTTTGGAAAACAAAAGTATCATATTTATTTGATTTATTTTCAAACGTACAAAAACGTTTTTAGTTTAAAAAGAACTTTATTATTAAAACGTATATAACTTTTATAAATATCTAGAACCACTTTTGACAACTCATTACTTAATCAGTATGATAAAGATAACGATATTTATATTTTATTTTATTAAATATAAATAATGATTTAAATTAATTTTATATATATTTATACGCGTATTATATGTACATAGTTTTATACTTTTACTATACTTTAACTTTACCTTTACTTTACTTTTACTTTACTTTAACTTTAATAATTTACTTTAATAATTCATACTTTAATAATTCACTTTAATAATTCATACTTTAATAATTCACTTTAATAATTCATACTTTAATAATTCACTTTAATAATTCATACTTTAATAATTCACTTTAATAATTCACTTTAATAATTCAAAAATCTATTATAAATAGAATTCAATAGGTTTTATTATTTCATAGAAACTTGAAATATATTTCTCTAAACTCTATCAATCGACTTACATATATATATTTACTCAGTATTATTTCAAGATATTATTAGTATACATAAAATACTACGACGAGGTCATGAGCGTATTATTTCAAAATGGATTTTTCGAGCGGGATAGAGCTAAGGAAAACATGGGTTATAGCTATGGAGGTGATGGGTATGGTTCATGGGTATGCTTGTGAGGTCAATCTAGTGTTTATCGTCTCCGTTGCGTCTACGTACCTTTCCTGCAATATTGAATCTCAATATTGATACGTGAGTACTCGTAAATTATTTTTACATATTAATAGTGTATCCCTAACTAGTGCTCGAGAATATAGGATTATGCATGCTTGTACTTTTGATATTGCCCTTAGATAGGTTATGTTGAATCCTGAATTAGTTACACTTGCGGTTAAGATAAGGTATAAGATATGCATGTCCTTGGAAGGCTAGTGAAAAATTGAGAGCTTTTCATTTAGATATCGAATGGGTTCGATGAACGGATTAGAAGTTATAGTCAATTAAATTTTTATAAAAATGATTATTATTATCGTCGTTATTATCGTCGTTCTAGTTTTATCTTATTATTATCATTATTAATAAAAGGAATTATCATTAAAAATTGTTATTTTTATTATTATTACTATTGTTATCATCGTTAAAGTTATAATTAGTATTATTATTATTATTATTATTATTATTATTATTATTATTATTATTATTATTATTATTATTATTATTATTATTATCTTATTATTATTATTATTATTATTATTATTATTATTATTATTATTATTATTATTATTATTATTATTATATATATCACTATTTAAAAATGGTTATTGTTATTGTTATTATTATTATTATTATCATTAAAATAGTTATTAGTATTATTAATAATATCATAGTAATTATCGTTATTAGTATTATTGTAATTAAAACTAATATTAGTAACACCTAATTCTTTTTAGTATTATTATTATTAGTATTATAAACACAATATAAAAGACGATTAAAAGCTATTAAACGAAACGATTAGGAAATAATGAGTATGAGTATCATGATGAAATTAAAATATTAGAAGATATTGAACTAGATAAAATTATCATTCTTATTATTTTTATCATTATTATTATTATTAAAAGTATCGTTAGTATTAAAACTATCATTTTAACAAAAAATATCATTTTAATAGAAATGTCATTGTTATTATAAAATATCATTATTATTATCATTTTAAATAGAATTATTATTTTAAAGTTAATATTAAAAAGTATCATAAATATTAAAGTTATCATAATTAGAATTATCGTTTTATTATAATATCATTATTAGTAAATATAAATATTGATATTTTTAAAAGAATAATAATAATTATTATTGCAAAATAATACAACTTTTACTTATTATTATTATCAATGTTATTTTATCAAATAAATATGTAATACAAATAATATAATTACCTTAATAAAACTTATCATAATATTTTTTTAAATTAACTTTATAAATTTTATTACTTAAGATATATAAAAGTATATTTTTATATAAAATTTTATTTATTAATAAATGAATTATATTATTTACTCTATTAAATCTTTTAAAAATATTTAAAAATATAAAACGACGATATTTAAACTATATAATAATCATGTATAAATTTTGGAAATCATTTTGAGTCAAATTAACTTTTGTTGATCTTTGCATATTAGTCTCGAGCATTAGGATTGTGGTACACTATGACTTGACCTAATTTGTTAGACAAATATTGACCAGCACATATATATACATAATTAATTTAGGTTCGTGAATCCGAGGCCAACCTTGCACTTGTTCAATGACGTTATATGTATTTTTACTACGAAATACAGTATGGTGAGTTTCATTTGCCTTTTTACCCTTTATATTTTTGGGCTGAGAATACATGCGCAATTTTTATAAATGATTTAAAAAATAGACACAAGTACGTGAAACTACATTCTATGGTTGAATTATCGAAATCGAATATGCCCCTTTTTATTAAGTCTGGTAATCTAAGAATTAGGGAACAGACACCCTAATTGACGCGAATCCTAAAGATAGATCTATTGGGCCTAACAAACCCCATCCAAAGTACCGGATGCTTTAGTACTTCGAAATTTATATCATGTCCGAAGGAGAATCCCGGAATGATGGGGATATTCTTATATGCATATTGTTAATGTCGGTTACCAGGTGTTCAATCCATATGAATGATTATTTTTGTCTCTATGCATGGGACGTATATTTATGAGAACTGGAAATGAAATTCTTGTGGTCTATTAAAATGATGGAAATGAATGATTATGATAAACTAATGAACTCACCAACCTTTTGGTTGACACTTTAAAGCATGTTTATTCTCAGGTATAAAAGAAATCTTCCGCTGTGCATTTGCTTGTTTTAAAGATAATACTTGGAGTATTTCATGGCATATTTCAAAGAACGTTGCATTCGAGTCATTGAGTTCATCAAAGATTACTATTAAGTTAATTTATAATTGGATAGTGGATATTATGAAATGGTATGCATGCCTGTCAATTTTCGGTGTAAAGAAAGTTTGTGTTTTAAAAACGAATGCAATGTTTGTAATATGTATCATATAGAGGTCAAATACCTCGCGATGTAATCAACTATTATGAATCGTTTATAATGTATATGAACGGGTCCTTTCAGTTGGTATCAGAGCGGTGGTCTTAGCGAACCAGGTCTGCATTAGTGTGTCTAACTGATAAGTCGTTAGGATGCATTAGTGAGTCTGGACTTCGACCGTGTCTGCATGTCAAAAGTTTTGCTTATCATTTCTAGTCGGAAATCATCTGCTTATCATCCTTAGAAAATTACCTACTTATCATTATTAGTCTAGACACGTCTTGCTACATTAATTGCATGAGTAGTGTATAGACAAAATTCATATCTTAGCGTACCTGCTAAATCATATCTTATCGTATCTATTACTGTAAACTTTGCCTGACATATTCCATAAATTCCTCCGTAATCTACGAAATCTTTTGATCTATATACATATATGGATATCCTATGTAAATAGAATACCACCCGATAGCCGGAAAATCATTTTATATCGAAAAATCCTTTATCCAATCGTACGAAATGGAAGTTGTCATCAGTTCAAGTCACTCGGATTCTGAAATGGAATCTCACTCAAGCTCCGAAAGCAGTGTGACCGGAATGGATCAACCAATCAGTCATCATCTATTCTGGATGAATTGGGGATGGGTTCGTAGTCTCCTCAATCATTGGAGACAAGAAGAAGGCGATCCTTTTCATCCACCACATTGCCCTCTTGACGATGAACCTGAAGCACTTACCGGCGAACCTGTCCGAAACACCATTTTCTCTCTCATTTCCAGAGTATCTCGTCACGATTATATACTCCATCAAATTCTAGATTTTATTTATCCGCTCGTCCGAACCGACAATCACCCCGGTGTAATAGAAGAAGTCAACGAGCTTCGGGCTCGGGTAGTGGCTTTGGAGAATATGGTGCAAAAATTACAAACACCAGTAGCAGCACCAGCAGCAACACCAGCAGCATAACCAGTACCACCATCATCAACGCCAACAGTACCATTACCACCTCCAACCACAACCGCGTCGTAAACCTCAACTTCACAATCTGTCCCATGAGCATCAACGTCATACGCACCATAGATATCAAGGAATACCAGCAACAATAACTGACGATGTATTAATTCATAACTTCATTGGAGAAACATTCCACTGAGATTATGTAATCTCTAAAATCTTAGAGATTATCTAATCTAGCCCTAACCATAAATCAGTTAAGCGAATCAAAATGATAGAAGGAAGAGTAGAAACCCTGACAAAAATGGTGTGTGATTAATAAGCTAAACTTGTTTTACCAACAGCATCAACAGTACCGTCAGCGTCACCAGCATCGTCAGTACAGTCAACATCAGAATCAACAACACCTATAACATCACAAACTCCGTCAGTTCAAGAATCACTGTGGACATCATTACGAATCAATAACGCGTATATTGTATCAAGGAGTTATGAAGAGTTAACTCATTCCCTCTGAAGAAATTATATGTATATTTTATATATACATATTTTGAAATAAAAATAAATCTTTCCGTGCTAAGCTATTGTGTGTGAATCTTAACTACTCGGTTAATTCATCTTACAAATATGCAATAATGTACGTCCTTCACCCGCAACTTAACCATCATTAACTACAATCTCTGTCTCAATTCAACAAATTCCAATTCATAATAAATCAAGTATATATTTGATTTTACACTTTCATCATCGATGTAACCGAAACTTCAAAGATACCATCACTCGTACTTTGCGAAGTTCACAAGAATTTAACAAAAATCAACATCACGCCTCAACAAATAACGAAGTATTGACTCGTAATTTCAATATTATTGAAGAAATACTTATGTAATCTCTAAAGCCTTCAAGGGATTATTCAATTCTAGTTTCAACCGTAAATCGAATGAGTTTAATTTAGTATTAACTCATTAAAATTTATGTTATGTCTGAGGAGAATATATACATATATATTTTTACAAAGACTGTAATAAAATTCTTATGTACAAAATATTAATTGTGAAATTTTTTAACGGGTAGGTAATACCCGAGAGATATATATATTCACAATTAATATGTTACATTCTTCGAATCTGATCAAGCAAATTATCAACTATACTTCCTACTTTCACAATAATATACATTCTTTCATAGAGATCAAAACAACCATACTCATTCAAACCCAATTACAAATTTTGATTTTGAAACCTCAGAATTCAATTCGAGATATAACCGGTATCATCACTTTTAGATTCCTACATCTTTCAAAGCTATACTTTGACTTCAAAACTGTGTTAGAACATCAAATGTATATTAACGATTACAATCTGTGTTCAAACCCTTCGAAAATATCTGAAGACACTTCAAATAATGAGCAATCGAGATGATGATCCAACCACATATTACCCACAGTTAGGTACTTAAAAAGCACTCGAAACCAAAGTCATAATTCCACACATATCTGTGTCAGATTCTTTGGCATTTATTAGCAAAAATAACTTTGCAATTCCTTTTCAAAGTAGCCAATTTTGTCACAGCTCCAGCAAGTCAACTTTAACTTTTCAGTCAGACTAACCTTATTATAACCTTGAGATATACACCATCGTTACCAGGGAACCTTTTACATCCCACCACATTATTAGCAGATGTACCAACAACTTCATTACCCTTTGACTTTAACCTCTCCAAAAAGTCATTATAGTTATTCATTGAAACCCCACCATTTACTCATTCGCATCTTGTAACAAGAATTGCCATACGAATCATCGGGAATTAGCAATCATTAATTTGAAATCTCGCAGCATGTCTACGCCAACAGTTATATGTGTACGTACAACGTCTATCTCCTGGACTTACATACTTTGAATGTGAAGTTTCTGAAAAACACCTTGAACTGTGAACTAGTTCTTGAAATGCTGACGAAGCAGCAACAACTGTAAACGATCTTAACAGTAAAAAGTTTGATGATAAAGAATAGTGTATTGGCAAAGCTCAGAAAAAGAGAAGTTTTGGAACTGGAAAACGGATTGAGCAAAGTATGAAAGAGGCTGTGGACAAATCACAAGGGCGAAACGTGCCTTCAAAGAATCTAAATGATTCAGTACCTGCTGAAGTCATTAAAGGAATACCTTGCTCTTGACTCTAAACCCCTGCGGACAATATTCTTCATCATCCTCTGTTATTAGAAATTCTAAGATATCATCATATCTTTCATTATAAATATCCTCCATATTTCTGAAGATATTTTCTTAATTATTCTTATCCGAAATCATTTACCTCTTCGCGCTATCTGTATTACATCATAAAAGAAACTATTTTAGTTTCTAAATTCTGAAACATTCGAGTTTAAAATAGGAATTTTTTTTTTTGAAGTAGTGTTGGGAGCTGAAGCATGAGTTAGTATAATATAATGACACTTGATCAACGTGATTATATTACAGTAATTCATGCTGAGTTTCTAAATGGAACGTGATGATTCACAGATCATAACGTCATCATGTGCCATGTTACACGACTCCTATATTCTATTTAATCTCTAAAATATCAAGAAAATATTTCTTGATGATTCGGTCTTTTCTAGGGTATTTTGGTAATTTAACAAATCAAGATCGTGCCATTACAATTTCCTTCTTAGAACATTAACTATGTTCATTCAGAAATTCATATCTACGAATTCTGGACCATTACATACGATGCTTAATCTCAAGAAGAGGAAACGAAAGAATGAAGCTCCGAAATAGAAATAGGAGTATAAATCACAGCAAATAGAAGGGAGCATTAACTGTGGATGACAATAATTATAGAAGACAGAAGCAGGGACTTCGAAATATAAAGGAGGATATAAAGCCCAACGACGACCCAGAAATTATAAACCATATATATCGATGCATATAGCAATATAAAGACATGGGAGAACTAAAAACACTATAAAACTAAGAGTATAGTAAAAGTAAATAGATTCTTCCGGTGGCAGATGAAAGAAAAGAATGACAGATATGAAAGTTAGGAGTATATCAAGAATCCGAACTGGATGGAGCATATTAGTGAATAAAAGGTGTGAGTTGTGGAAATAAGGAAACGAATGGGGTGGATATATAGTAAAATATCGGACAGAGTAATCAAAACATATTATCGCATTTAATCAAAGCTGATCTTAACTTCCTTAATTTTTGAAGAACCAAATCTTATTACGAAGATTTTCTCTAAATTCCATGAATTTCGAAAATCAACCGTGACTATGTCATTGGTTAAAAAGAACGTGCATTTACTCATTTCATTCTTTTGTGATAACTTCACTCGTACCCTTCACAAAAATCAAATTGCTTTATCTATATTACTTGATGATAGTAAAACTCTAATTTTCAACTCGTATACGTCATGAAAACATACTTATTGTCAGCCATGACCATTCCATTCAAATTTCCGGACGAAATTTCTTTAACGGGTAGGTACTGTGACAACCCGGAAATTTCCAATCAAATTTAAACTTTATCTTTATATTATTCCGACACGATAAGCAAAGTTTGTTAAGTTAAATCTCAAGAATTTTAAACTGTGTTCATACATTCATTATAACCTCGACCAAATTCCGACGATTCATGAACCGTTATATATAAATAGATATGTATATATGTATATATATATATATATATATATATATATATATATATATATATATATATATATATATATATATATATATATATATATATATATATATATATATGTATTATAACTTGAGAATATTAATAAAGTATTAAACGTATATTACTTTACACGAACGCATTTGTTTCAATATGTTTATCGATGGAATTAGAAGATAATATCAAATGATTGATTTATCAGATACATTGTGATATGATTACGGGTCTATGTTATGAGGTCCACTGTGATTTAAGAAATCTATTCTTTTTGACAACATTCGGAAAATGGTAAAGTGATTTATAAGTAAGAACGTGGAGTGTAAATAACTTAGATGTTGGATATCGACAAGTTAAGTAACTCGACATTTTTCATACGTTTATTTAACCTTTGGACTTTATCCCATGCTTCACCAACAGACCGTAATTTAAAAACTTGAAACCTATTATGAATATATATGATTCTACTTTTCTAAAACGTTTTATGATATAACGATTTCCATTATTTTAACCTTTTAAAAAAATGATTCTTAAATATATTTAGTTTTGGAAAACAAAAGTATCATATTTATTTGATTTATTTTCAAACGTACAAAAACGTTTTTAGTTTAAAAAGAACTTTATTATTAAAACGTATATAACTTTTATAAATATCTAGAACCACTTTTGACAACTCATTACTTAACCAGTATGATAAAGATACCGATATTTATATTTTATTTTATTAAATATAAATAATGATTTAAATTAGTTTTATATATATTTATACGCGTATTATATGTACATAGTTTTATACTTTTACTATACTTTAACTTTACCTTTACTTTACTTTTACTTTACTTTAACTTTAATAATTTACTTTAATAATTCATACTTTAATAATTCACTTTAATAATTCATACTTTAATAATTCACTTTAATAATTCATACTTTAATAATTCACTTTAATAATTCATACTTTAATAATTCACTTTAATAATTCATACTTTAATAATTCACTTTAATAATTCAAAAATCTATTATAAATAGAATTCAATAGGTTTCATTATTTCATAGAAACTTGAAATATATTTCTCTAAACTCTCTCAATCGACTTACATATATATATTTACTCAGTATTATTTCAAGATATTATTAGTATACATAAAATACTACGACGAGGTCATGAGCGTATTATTTCAAAATGGATTTTTCGAGCGGGATGGAGCTAAGGAAAACATGGGTTATAGCTATGGAGGTGATGGGTATGGTTCATGGGTATGCTTGTGAGGTCAATCTAGTGTTTATCGTCTCCGTTGAGTCTACGTACCTTTCCTGCAATATTGAATCTCAATATTGATACGTGAGTACTCGTAAATTATTTTTACATATTAATAGTGTATCCCTGACTAGTGCTCGAGAATATAGGATTATGCATGCTTGTACTTTTGATATTGCCCTTAGATAGGTTATGTTGAATCCTGAATTAGTTACACTTGCGGTTAAGATAAGGTATAAGATATGCATGTCCTTGGAAGGCTAGCGAAAAATTGAGAACTTTTCATTTAGATATCGAATGGGTTCGATGAACGGATTAGAAGTTATAGTCAATTAAATTTTTATAAAAATGATTATTATTATCGTCTTTATTATCGTCGTTCTAGTTTTATCTTATTATTATCATTATTAATAAAAGGAATTATCATTAAAAATTGTTATTTTTATTATTATTACTATTGTTATCATCGTTAAAGTTATAATTAGTATTATTATTATTATTATTATTATTATTATTATTATTATTATTATTATTATCTTATTATTATTATTATTATTATTATTATTATTATTATTATTATTATTATTATTATTATTATTATTATTATTATTATTATTATATATATCACTATTTAAAAATGGTTATTGTTATTGTTATTATTATTATTATTATCATTAAAATAGTTATTAGTATTATTAATAATATCATAGTAATTATCGTTATTAGTATTATTGTAATTAAAACTAATATTAGTAACACCTAATTCTTTTTAGTATTATTATTATTATTAGTATTATAAACACAATATAAAAGACGATTAAAAGCTATTAAACGAAACGATTAGGAAATAATGAGTATGAGTATCATGATGAAATTAAAATATTAGAAGATATTGATCTAGATAAAATTATCATTCTTATTATTTTTATCATTATTATTATTATTAAAAGTATCGTTAGTATTAAAACTATCATTTTAACAAAAAATATCATTTTAATAGAAATGTCATTGTTATTATAAAATATCATTATTATTATCATTTTAAATAGAATTATTATTTTAAAGTTAATATTAAAAAGTATCATAAATATTAAAGTTATCATAATTAGAATTATCGTTTTATTATAATATCATTATTAGTAAATATAAATATTGATATTTTTAAAAGAATAATAATAATTATTATTGCAAAATAATACAACTTTTACTTATTATTATTATCAATGTTATTTTATCAAATAAATATGTAATACAAATAATATAATTACCTTAATAAAACTTATCATAATATTTTTTTAAATTAACTTTATAAATTTTATTACTTAAGATATATAAAAGTATATTTTTATATAAAATTTTATTTATTAATAAATGAATTATATTATTTACTCTATTAAATCTTTTAAAAATATTTAAAAATATAAAACGACGATATTTAAACTATATAATAATCATGTATAAATTTTGGAAATCATTTTGAGTCAAATTAACTTTTGTTGATCTTTGCATATTAGTCTCGAGCATTAGGATTGTGGTACACTATGACTTGACCTAATTTGTTAGACAAATATTGACCAGCACATATATATACATAATTAATTTAGGTTCGTGAATCCGAGGCCAACCTTGCACTTGTTCAATGACGTTATATGTATTTTTACTACGAAATACAGTATGGTGAGTTTCATTTGCCTTTTTACCCTTTATATTTTTGGGCTGAGAATACATGCGCAATTTTTATAAATGATTTAAAAAATAGACACAAGTACGTGAAACTACATTCTATGGTTGAATTATCGAAATCGAATATGCCCCTTTTTATTAAGTCTGGTAATCTAAGAATTAGGGAACAGACACCCTAATTGACGCGAATCCTAAAGATAGATCTATTGGGCCTAACAAACCCCATCCAAAGTACCGGATGCTTTAGTACTTCGAAATTTATATCATGTCCGAAGGAGAATCCCGGAATGATGGGGATATTCTTATATGCATATTGTTAATGTCGGTTACCAGGTGTTCAATCCATATGAATGATTATTTTTGTCTCTATGCATGGGACGTATATTTATGAGAACTGGAAAAGAAATTCTTGTGGTCTATTAAAATGATGGAAATGAATGATTATGATAAACTAATGAACTCACCAACCTTTTGGTTGACACTTTAAAGCATGTTTATTCTCAGGTATAAAAGAAATCTTCCGCTGTGCATTTGCTTGTTTTAAAGATATTACTTGGAGTATTTCATGGCATATTTCGAAGAACGTTGCATTCGAGTCATTGAGTTCATCAAAGATTACTATTAAGTTAATTTATAATTGGATAGTGGATATTATGAAATGGTATGCATGCCTGTCAATTTTCGGTGTAAAGAAAGTTTGTGTTTTAAAAACGAATGCAATGTTTGTAATATGTATCATATAGAGGTCAAATACCTCGCGATGTAATCAACTATTATGAATCGTTTATAATGTATATGAACGGGTCCTTTCATGTAGCGCGGCCTGTACTGCGGCTATGTTTGAAGCAAGAAAGGCACGAAATTCCTCTTCGCTCATATTCTAGGTGTGTCGAGTAGTCGGTGCCATTTCCTTCAAAATAGTCAAATGAAACAATTTAATCATACAGAATATTAAGAGTAGTCAATAGTATCTCGTAGCATAATATGAACTCATTTATAAAAGCTTTTTCTTCATATTAGCGTTTTATAAGTTTAAATTCGGGTACTACCTACCCGTTAAGTTCATACTTAGTAGCTAATATACAATTCAACTACTACAATTCCATATGAAAAACTGATTATAATAATATATCACATACAAATATTCTTCAAACTTACAACTTCACTATATTACATATAATATGAAATATAGTACACTATGATACAGGACAGTTTTGAAGATAAATCTAGTTAATACGCAAGTTGTTCAGTAAAGGAAATAAAGACACGTAATTCATAAGTCCAGAAACAAGTCATGCATTCTGGTTTTACTAAGACGACTTCCCATCCTTGGTCTTGTTCAAAATAACCGTTATGACCATTAGCTAGGCAGCATGTTGTAATGTCGTCAAAAGGACGAGGGTTTCGTAATGTCCAACAGCCCCGTAATAATCTAAAAACCTTGTTTCTCACCCCAACTATTGAATCTGTCACTTGTGGGAAAGTTTATTTAAAAGCTGCAATCCGATGTTCTTTTTCTCACTTTGGTAAGAAGCGAACATCACTAACCCGTAAGCATAAGATGCTTCTTTATGTTGCATATTAGAAGCTCTTTCTAATTCACGAAATCCTATGTTGGGATATGTTGAGTCAAAATAGGTTCTTAACCCGTAGCGTAAAATTGCATTTGGGTTCCCCGCATTTAATGCTTTAAAGAAAACACGGCGTAACTTACGGTCTCCCCAATGTGATATACCCCACCTATCAAAGGAAAGCCTTTTATAAACTAAGGCATTTTCGGAAAGTCTTTCAAATATTTGACAAGTTAATTTCGCCATAACTAAATGTGCTGATGAATTCTGACCGACTCTAGACAAGATTTCCACAATCATATCCTCTGGTAGGTCTTCTAAAATATTCAGTTGTCTACCCTTAACGTCCATTTTGTTTTTATACTGTAAAATAGACAAGGATTAGATTCGTAAAAGATAATTAACAAACAATACAAGCAATTTTTACATAGAACATAAAAGTACAAGCACATTACAATACATATAATACACAACATGATTACAACCCTCTAATCTGAATCACTGGTTTCTTCTTCTTCGGACTTGGTTCGTTTTCCTAATTTTCTAGGAATATATGATGTTCCTCTAATACGAGTCGTCGTTTTCCACATTGGTTTAGAAAAACCTGGTGGTTTAGAGGTTCCTGGGTTATTGTCACGATAATGAAAATACGGATGTTGACGGTACATATAAAGTTCATCGGGATCGGAATCAGATTTCTCTATTTTGATGCCTTTTCCCTTATTATTTTCTTTTGCCTCATTAAATTGGGTCGGGGTAATTTCTATAACATCATCGGAATTCTCATCAGGATCCGATTCATCAGAAAATTGGTAATTTTCCCAATATTTTGCTTCCTTAGCGGAAACACCATTGACCATTATTAACTTTGGTCCATTGGTTGAGAATTTTCTTTTATTTGACCGGTTTTCTGTGATTCCTACTATTCCCCCCTCTGGAACCTCTTCTTCTTCTGGTTCCTCTTCTTCTGGTTCCTCTTCTTCCGGTTCCTCTTCTTCCGGTTCCATTTCCTCTTCTTCCGGTTCTTCGGGAACTTGTGAATCTTGCCAATATATATTCGACTCTTCGTTATTATTAGGTGAGTCAATGGGATTTGTGCTAGAGGTAGACATCTATCACACAATATCAAACATGATAAGATATTAATATATCACATAATATTTACATGTTAATAATATATAGTTTCCAACAAAAATGTTAAGCAATCATTTTTAAAGAAAACACGGTCGAAGTTCAGACTCACTAATGCATCCTGACAAACTCGATAAGACACACTAATGCAAATTTTTTGGTTCTCTAAGACCAACGCTCGGATACCAACTGAAATGCCCCGTTCATATTGATTATAAATATTCCATATTAATTGATTTCGTTGCAAGGTTTTGACCTCTATATGAGACGTTTTTCAAAGACTGCATTCATTTTTAAAACAACCATAACCTTTATTTTATCAATAAAGGTTTTAAAAACATTACGTAGATTATCAAATAATGATAATCTAAAATATACTGTTTACACACGACCATTACATAATGGTTTACAATAGAAATATATTACATCGACATATGTTTCTTGAATGCAGTTTTTACACAATATCATACAAACATGGACTCCAAATCTTGTCCTTATTTTAGTATGCAACAGCGGAAGCTCTTAGTATTCACCTGAGAATAAATATGCTTTAAACGTCAACAAAAATGTTGGTGAGTTATAGGTTTAACCTATATATATCAAATCGTAACAATAGACCACAAGATTTCATATTTCAATACACATCCCATACATAGAGATAAAAATCATTCATATGGTGAACACCTGGTAACCGACATTAACAAGATGCATATATAAGAATATCCCCATCATTCTGGAACACCCTTCGGATATGATATAAATTTCGAAGTACTAAAGTATCCGGTACTTTGGATGGGGTTTGTTAGGCCCAATAGATCTATCTTTAGGATTCGCGTCAATTAGGGTGTCTGTTCCCTAATTCTTAGATTACCAGACTTAATAAAAAGGGGCATATTCAATTTCGATAATTCAACCATAGAATGTAGTTTCACGTAATTGTGTCTATTTTGTAAATCATTTATAAAACCTGCATGTATTCTCATCCCAAAAATATTAGATTTTAAAAGTGGGACTATAACTCACTTTCACAGATATTTCCTTCCTCGAAAATAAGACTTGGCCACGGATCGATTCACGAACCTATACAAATATGTACATATATATCAAACTATGATCAAAATATAATTACAACCATTTTTATTATGTTTTAAAGATTTGAGTGTATTAAGTCAGCTGTCCTCGTTAGTAACCTACAACTAGTTGTCCACGGTTAGATGTACAGAAATAAATCGATATATATTATCTTGAATCAATCCATGACCCAGTGTATACATGTCTCAGGCTAGATCACAACTCAAAGTATATATATTTTTGGAATCAACCTCTACCCTGTATAGCTAACTCTAACATTACTGTATATAGAGTGTCTATGGTTGTTCCAAATAATATATATATATACATGGGTCGATATGATATGTCAAAACATTTGCATACGTGTCTATGGTATCCCAAGATTACATAATATATTAGAATAAATGTATAATACAATATAAGTTAGCTAGGATATGATTTGTATAGATTTGTTAAACATTTCCCGTAGCTAAAAAGATCAAAAATATCCAATCTTGTTTTATCCATAACTTCTTCATTCTAAATCCGTTTTGAGTGAATCAAATTGCTATGGTTTCATATTGAACTCTAATTTAAGAATCCAAACAGAAAAAGTATAGGTTTATAGTCAGAAATTTAAGTTACATTTCAATTACTAAAGAGGTAGTCATTTCCGTCGAAAGAACGACATCTTGATGACCATTTTGAAAAACATATTTTCACTTTGAGTTTAACCAAGATTTTTGGATATAGTTTCATGTTCATATGAAAAATCATTTTCCAAGAAGTATAACTTTTAAATCAAAGTTTATCATAGTTTTTAATTATCCAAACCAAAACAGCCCCCGGTTTCACTACGACGGCGTATATCCGATTTTATGGTGTTCATCGTGTTTCCAGGTTTTAAATCATTAAGTTAGCATATCATATAGATATAGAACACGTGTTTAGTTTATTTTAAAAGTCAAGTTAGAAGGATTAACTTTTGTTTGCGAACAAGTTTAGAATTAACTAAACTATGTTATAGTGATTACAAGTTTAAACCTTCGAATAAGATAGCTTTATATGTATGAATCGAATGATGTTATGAACATCATTACTACCTTAAGTTTTCTGGATAACACTACCAGAAATGAGAGAAATGGATCTAGCTTCAAAGGATCCTTGGATGGCTTGAAAGTTCTTGAAGCAGAATCATGACACGAAAACAGTTCAAGTAAGATTTTCACTCGAAATAAGATTGTTATAGTTGTAGAAATTGAATCAAAGTTTGAATATGAATATTACCTTGAATTAGAAAGATAACTTACTGTAAATAAAAAAGGTTCCTTGATCTTAAATGATTACTTGGAATGGATTAGAAAGCTTGGAAGTAGACTTGCAAACTTGGAAGTATTCTTGATTTTTATGAAACTATACTTATGGAATTTATGAAGAACACTTAGAACTTGAAGATGGAACTTGAGAGAGATCAATTAGATGAAGAAAATTGAAAAATTAAAGTGTTTTTAGGTATTTTTGGTCATTGGTATATGGATTAGATATAAAGGATATGTAATTTTGTTTTCATGTAAATAAGTCATGAATGATTACTCATATTTTTGTAATTTTATGAGATATTTCATGCTAGTTGCCAAATGATGGTTCTCACATATGTTAGGTGACTCACATGGGCTGCTAAGATCTGATCATTGGAGTGTATATACCAATAGTACATACATCTAAAAGCTGTGTATTGTACGAGTACGAATAAGGGTGCATACGAGTAGAATTGTTGATGAAACTGAACGAGGATGTAATTGTAAGCATTTTTGTTAAGTAGAAGTACTTTGATATGTGTCTTGAAGTCTTTCAAAAGTGTATGAATACATATCAAAACAAAACATGTATATACATTCTAATGGAGTCGTTAAGTCTTCGTTAGCCGTTACATGTAAGTGTTGTTTTGAAACCTCTAAGTTAACGATCTCAATTAATGTTGTTAACCCAATATTTATTATATCAAATGAGATGTTAAATTATTATATTATCATGATATTATGATGTATGAATATCTCTTAATATGATATATACATTAAAATATCGTTACAACGATAATCGTTACATATAAGTCTCGTTTCGTAATTCTTGAGTTAGTAGTCTTGTTTTTACATATGTAGTTCATTGTTAACACACTTAATGATATATTTAAATATCATTTTATCATGTTAAATATAGTGTATCAATATCTTAATATGATACATATGTATTTAGTAGACGTTATCATAACGATAATCGTTATATATATCATTTCGAGTTTCTTAACTTAGTAATCTCTTTTCTTATGTATATCACACATTGTTAATATACTTAGTGAGATACGTACTCATCATAATCTTATGTCAACCATATATATATGTCTATATACACCACAACATGTAGTTTTTACAATTTTGTAACGTTCGTGAATCGCCGGTCAACTTGGGTGATCAATTGTCTATATGAAACGTATGTCATTTAATCAAGTCTTAACAAGTTTGATTGCTTAACACGTTGGAAACATTTAGTCATGTAAATATCAATCTCAATTAATATATATAAACATGGAAAAGTTCGGGTCACTACAGTACCTACCCGTTAAATAAATTTCGTCCCGAAATTTTAAGCTGTTGAAGGTGTTGACGAATCTTCTGGAAATAGATGCGGGTATTTCTTCTTCATCTGATCTTCACACTCCCAGGTGAACTCGGGTCCTCTACGAGCATTCCATTGAACCTTAACAATCGGTATCTTGTTTTGCTTAAGTTTCTTAACCTCACGATCCATTATTTCGACGGGTTCTTCAATGAATTGAAGTTTTTCATTGATTTGGATTTCATCCAATGGAATAGTGAGATCTTCTTTAGCAAAACATTTCTTCAAATTCGAGACGTGGAAAGTGTTATGAACATCCGCGAGTTGTTGAGGTAGCTCCAGTTGGTAAGCTACTGGTCCGACACGATCTATAATCTTGAATGGTCCAATGTACCTTGGATTTAGTTTCCCCCGTTTACCAAATCGAACAACGCCTTTCCAAGGTGAAACCTTAAGCATGACCATTTCTCCAATTTCAAACTCTAAATCTTTTCTTTTACTGTCCGCGTAGCTCTTTTGTCGACTCTAGGCGGTTTTCAAACGTTGTTGAATTTGGATGATTTTCTCGGTAGTTTCTTGTATTATCTCCGAACCCGTAATCTGTCTATCCCCCACTTCATTCCAATAAATTGGAGACCTGCACTTTCTACCATAAAGTGCCTCAAACGGCGCCATCTCAATACTAGAATGATAACTGTTGTTGTAGGAAAATTCTGCTAACGGTAGGTGTCGATCCCAACTGTTTCCGAAATCAATAACACATGCTCGTAGCATGTCTTCAAGCGTTTGTATCGTCCTTTCGATCTGCCCATCAATTTGTGGATGATAGGCAGTACTCATGTCTAGACGAGTCCCCAATGCTTGTTGCAACGTCTGCCAGAACCTTGAAACAAATCTACCATCCCTATCAGAGATAATAGAGACGGGTATTCCATGTCTGGAGACAACCTCCTTCAAATACAATCTCGCCAAATTCTCCATTTTATCATCTTCTCTCATTGGCAGGAAGTGTGCTGACTTGGTGAGACGATCAACTATTACCCAAATAGTATCATTACCACTTGCAGTCCTTGGCAATTTAGTAATGAAATCTATGGTAATGTTTTCCCATTTCCATTCCGGGATTTCAGGTTGTTGTAGTTGATCTGATGGTTTCTGATGTTCAGCTTTGACCTTAGAACACGTCAAACATTCTCCTACATATTTAGCAATATCGACTTTCATATCCGGCCACCAAAAGTGTTTCTTGAGATCTTTATACATATTTCCCGCTCCGGGATGTATTGAATATCTGGTTTTATGTGCTTCTTTAAGTGCTATTTCACATCTCCAAACCTTGGTACCCAAATTCTATCAGCCCTATATCGGGTTCCGTCTTCTCGAATATTAAGATGTTTCTCTGATCCTTTGGGTATCTCATTCTTCAACTTTCCTTCTTTTACAACCCCCTGTTGTGCCTCCTTTATTTGAGTAGTAAGGTTAGTACGAATAATTATATTCATAGCTTTTACCCGTATAGGTTCTCTGTCCTTTCTACTCAGAGCGTCGGCTACCACATTCGCCTTCCCCGGGTGGTATCGAATCTCAAAATCATAATCATTCAACAGTTCAATCCACCTGCGTTGTCTCATATTCAGTTGCTTCTGATTAAATATATGTTGGAGACTTTTGTGGTCGGTATATATAATACTTTTGACCCCATATAAATAATGTCTCCAAGTCTTTAATGCAAAAACAACAGCACCCAATTCCAAATCATGAGTCGTATAATTTTGCTCGTGAATCTTCAATTGTCTAGACACATAAGCAATCACCTTTGTTCGTTTCATTAATACACAACCAAGACCTTCCTTTGATGCGTCACAATAAATCACAAAATCATCATTCCCTTCAGGCAATGACAATATAGGTGCCGTAGTTAGCTTTTTCTTCAATAACTGAAACGCCTTCTCTTGTTCATCCTTCCATTCAAATTTCTTCCCTTTATGCGTTAATGCAATCAAGGGTTTTGCTATTTTGGAGAAATCTTGGATGAATCTTCTGTAGTAACCAGTCAATCCTAAAAATTGACGTATATGCTTCGGAGTTTTTGAGGTTTCCCACTTTTCAACGGTTTCGATCTTTGTCGGGTCCACCTGGATACCTTCTTTGTTTACTATGTGACCGAGGAATTGAACTTCTTCCAACCAAAATGCACACTTTGAAAACTTAGCGTACAGTTTTTCTTTCCTCAATACTTCTAGCACTTTTCTCAAATGTTCTTCGTGCTCTTGATCATTCTTTGAGTAAATATGTATGTCATCGATGAAAACAATGACAAACTTGTCAAGATATGGCCCACACACTCAGTTCATAAGGTCAATGAACACAGCTGGTGCGTTAGTCAATCCAAACGGCATAACCATAAACTCGTAATGACCATAACGCTTCCTAAAAGCAGTTTTTGGAATATCATCCTCCTTTACTCGCATTTGATGATATCCAGAACGTAAATCAATTTTCGAATAAACTCACGAGCCTTGTAGTTGATCAACTAAGTCGTCAATTCTCGGCAGTGGATAACGGTTTTTGATGGTAAGTTTATTCAACTCTCTGTAGTCAATACACAACCTAAATGTACCATCCTTCTTCTTGACAAACAAAACATGAGCTCCCCATGTTGATGTGCTTGGTCGAATGAAACCACATTCTAATAGTTCTTGCAATTGGCTTTGCAGTTCTTTCATCTCGCTGGGTGCGAGTCTGTAAGGAGCACAAGCTATTGGTGCAGCTCCTGGTACAAGTTCTATTTGAAATTCAACAGATCGATGTGGAGGTAGTCCCGGTAATTCTTTCGGAAATACATCGGGAAATTCTTTTGCGACGGGAACATCATTGATGCTCTTTTCTTCAGTTTGTGCTTTCTCGACGTGTGCTAGAACAGCATAGCAACCTTTTCTTATTAGTTTTTATGCCTTCAAATTACTAATAAGATGTAGCTTGGTGTTTCCCTTTTCTCTGTACACCATTAAGGGTTCTCCTTCTTCTCTTACAATGCGAATTGCATTTTTATAACATACGATCTCTGCTTTCATCTCCTTCAGCCAGTCCATGTCAACTATTACATCAAAACTCCCTAACTCTACTGGTATCAAATCAATCTTAAATATTTCGCTACCCAGTTTAATTTCTCGATTCCGGCATATATAATCTGCTGAAATTAATTTACCGTTTGCTAATTCGAGTAAAAATTTACTATCCAACGGCGTCAATGGACAACTTAATTTAGCACAAAAATCTCTACTCATATAGCTTCTATCCGCACCGGAAACAAATAAAACGTAAGCAGATTTATTATCAATAAGAAACGTACCCGTAACAAGCTTCGGGTCTTCCTGTGCCTCTGCCGCATTAATATTGAAAACTCTTCTGCGGCCTTGTCCATTTGTGTTCTCCTGGTTCGGGCAATTTCTAATAATGTGGCCCGGTTTTCTACATTTATAACAAACTACATTGGCATAACTTGCTCCGACACTACTTGCTCCGCCATTACTCGTTTTAACACCATTTGTTCCTTTCGTTCTGTTAACCCCTGGTCCGTACACCTCACACTTCACCGCGCTATGACCATTTCTTTTACACTTGTTGCAAAATTTGGTGCAGAATCCCGAGTGATACTTTTCACACCTTTGGCATAGCTGCTTCTGATTGTTGTTGTTGTTGCGGCTGTTATTGTTGTTGGGATGATTGTTGTAGTTGTTGTTGTTGTCGTTGTTGTTGTTGTTGTTGTTGTTGTTGTTGTTGTGTCATTTGTTGAGATTATTGGGATAGTTGTTGTTGTATTGGTGACTGTTATCACCGTTTTCCTCCAACTTTCTTTTGACTAGCTTCACGTTGGCCTCTTCGGCCACCTGTTCTTTAATTCTTCCCTCATTCTGGTTCACTAGTTTGTGAGCCATTCTACATGCCTTTTGTATGGAGGCAGGCTTGTGTGAACTTATATCTTCTTGGATTCTCTCCGGTAACCCTTTCACAAACGCGTCAATCTTTTCTTCCTCATCTTCGAACGCTCTCGGACACAATAGGCACAATTCTGTGAATCGTCTTTCGTACGAAGTAATATCGAATCCCTGTGTTCGTAACCCTCTAAGTTCTTACTTGAGCTTATTGATCTCGGTTCTGGGATGGTACTTCTCGTTCATCAAGTGCTTGAATGCTGACCACGGTAGGCGTAAGCAGCATCTTGTCCCACTTGCTCTAGATAGGTATTCCACCATGTTAACGCAATACCTGTGAAGGTATGCGTAGCGTACTTCACTTTGTCTCCTTCAGCACACTTACTTATGGCAAACACCGATTCAACTTTCTCGGTCCACCGTTTCAATCTGATTGGTCCTTCGGTCCTATCAAATTCTGAAGGTTTTGCAGGCAGTGAATTCCTTGTAGGAGCATCCTACATGATTTCTTGCGCCGTTAGCTGTATTGCTAGATTCAGAGTTATTGTTGGTATGTAGCGCGGCCTGTACTGCGGCTATGTTTGAAGCAAGAAAGGCACGAAATTCCTCTTCGCTCATATTCAAGGTGTGTCGAGTAGTCGGTGCCATTTCCTTCAAAATAGTCAAATGAAACAATTTAATCATTCAGAATATTAAGAGTAGTCAATAGTATCTCGTAGCATAATATGAACTCATTTATAAAAGCTTTTTCTTCATATTAGCGTTTTATAAGTTTAAATTCGGGTACTACCTACCCGTTAAGTTTATACTTAGTAGCTAATATACAATTCAACTACTACAATTCCATATGAAAAACTGATTATAATAATATATCACATACAAATATTCTTCAAACTTTCAACTTCGCTATATTACATATAACATGAAATATAGTAAACTATGATACATGACAGTTTTGAAGATAAATCTAGTTAATACGCAAGTTGTTCAGCAAAGGAAATAAATACACGTAATTCATAAGTCCAGAAACAAGTCATGCATTCTGGTTTTACTAAGACGACTTCCCATCCTTGGTCTTATGGAAAATAACCGTTATGACCATTTGCTAGGCAGCATGTTGTAATGTTGTCAAAAGGACGAGAGTTTCGTAATGTCCAACAGCCCCGTAATAATCTAAAAACCTTGTTTCTCACCCCAACTATTGAATCCGTCACTTGTGGGAAAGTTTTATTTAAAAGCTGCAATCCGATGTTCTTTTTCTCACTTTGGTAAGAAGCGAACATCACTAACCCGCAAGCATAACATGCTTCTTTATGTTGCATGTTAGAAGCTCTTTCTATTTCACGAAATCCTATGTTGGGATATGTTGAGTCAAAATAGGTTCTTAACCCGTAGCGTAAAATTGCATTTGGGTTCCCCGCATTTAATGCTTTAAAGAAAACAAGGAGTAACTTACGGTCTCCCCAATGTGATATACCCCACCTATCAAAGGAAAGCCTTTTATAAATTAAGGCATTTCCGGAAAGTCTTTCAAATGTTTGACAAGTTAATTTCACCATAACTAAATGTGCTGATGAATTCTGACCGACTCTAGACAAGATTTCCTCAATCATATCCTCTGGTAGGTCTTCTAAAATATTCAGTTGTCTACCCTTAACGTCCATTTTCTACAAGCACAGTACAATACAACCCTCTAATCTGAATCACCGGTTTCTTCTTCTTCGGACTTGGTTCGTTTTCCTAATTTTCTAGTAATATATGATGTTCCTCTAATACGAGTCGTCATTTTCCACATTGGTTTAGAAAAACCGGGTGGTTTAGAGGTTCCCTGGTTATTGTCACGATATTGAAAATACGGGTGTTGATGGTACATATAAAGTTCATCGGGATCGGAATCAGATTTCTCTATTTTGATGCCTTTTCCCTTATTATTTTCTTTTGCCTCATTAAATTGGGTCGGGGTAATTTCTATAACATCATCGGAATCCTCATCGGGATCCGATTCATCAGAAAATTGGTAATTTTCCCAATATTTTGCTTCATTAGCGGAAAAACCATTGACCATTATTAACTTTGGTCCATTGGTTGAGGATTTTCTTTTATTTGACCGGTTTTCTGTGATTCCTAATATTCCCCCTCTGGAACCTCTTCTTCTTCCGGTTCCTCTTCTTCTGGTTCCTCTTCTTCCGGTTCCTCTTCTTCCGGTTCCGTTTCCTCTTCTTCCGGTTCTTCGGGAACTTGTGAATCTTGTCAATATATATTCGACTCTTCGTTATTATTAGGTGAGTCAATGGGATTTGTGCTAGAGGTAGACATCTATCACACAATATCAAACATGATAAGAGATTAATATATCACATAATATTTACATGTTAATAATATATAGTTTCCAACAAAAATGTTAAGCAATCATTTTTAAAGAAAACACGGTCGAAGTCCAGACTCACTAATGCATCCTAACAAACTCGATAAGACACACTAATGCAAATTTTCTGGTTCTCTAAGACCAACGCTCGGATACCAACTGAAATGTCCCGTTCATATTGATTATAAACGTTCCATATTAATTGATTTCGTTGCGAGGTTTTGACCTCTATATGAGACGTTTTTCAAAGACTGCATTCATTTTTAAAACAACCATAACCTTTATTTTATCAATAAAGGTTTTAAAAATATTACGTAGATTATCAAATAATGATAATCTAAAATATACTGTTTACACACTACCATTACATAATGGTTTACAATAGAAATATATTGCATCGACATATGTTTCTTGAATGCAGTTTTTACACAATATCATATAAACATGGACTCCAAATCTTGTCCTTATTTTAGTATGCAACAGCGGAAGCTCTGAGTATTCACCTGAGAATAAACATGCTTTAAACGTCAACAAAAATGTTGGTGAGTTATAGGTTTAACCTATATATATCAAATCGTAACAATAGACCACAAGATTTCATATTTCAATACACATCCCATACATAGAGATAAAAATCATTCATATGGTGAACACCTGGTAACCGACATTAACAAGATGCATATATAAGAATATCCCCATCATTCCGAGACACCCTTTGGATATGATATAAATTTCAAAGTACTAAAGCATCCGGTACTTTGGATGGGGTTTGTTAGGCCCAACAGATCTATCTTTAGGATTCGCGTCAATTAGGGTGTCTGTTCCCTAATTCTTAGATTACCAGACTTAATAAAAAGGGGCATATTCAATTTCGATAATTCAACCATAGAATGTAGTTTCACGTACTTGTGTCTATTTTGTAAATCATTTATAAAACCTGCATGTATTCTCATCCCAAAAATATTAGATTTTAAAAGTGGGACTATAACTCACTTTCACAGATATTTCCTTCCTCGAAAATAAGACTTGGCCACGAATCGATTCACGAACCTATACAAATATGTACATATATATCAAAGTAAGATCAAAATATAATTACAACCATTTATATTATGTTTTAAAGATTTGAGTGTATTAAGTCAGCTGTCCTCGTTAGTAACCTACAACTAGTTGTCCACAGTTAGATGTACAGAAATAAATCGATATATATTATCTTGAATCAATCCACGACCCAGTGTATACACGTCTCAGGCTAGATCACAACTCAAAGTATATATATTTTTGGAATCAACCTCAACCCTGTATAGCTAACTCCAACATTACTGCATATAGAGTGTCTATGGTTGTTCCAAATAATATATATACATGGGTCGATATGATATGTCAAAACATTTGCATACGTGTCTATGGTATCCCAAGATTACATAATATATTAGAATACATGTATAATATAATATAAGTTAGCTAGGATATGATTTGTATAGATTTGTTAAACATTTCCCGTAGCTAAAAAGATCAAAAATATCCAATCTTGTTTTACCCATAACTTCTTCATTTTAAGTTACATGTCAATTACTAAAGAGGTAGTCATTTCCGTCGAAAGAACGACATCTTGATGACCATTTTGAAAAACATACTTTCACTTTGAGTTTAACCAAGACTTTTGTATATAATTTCATGTTCATATGAAAAATCATTTTCCCAGAAGAAAAACTTTTAAATCAAAGTTTATCATAGTTTTTAATTATCCAAACCAAAACAGCCCGCGGTGTTACTACGACGGCGTAAATCCGGTTTTACGGTGTTTTTCGTGTTTCCAGGTTTTAAATCATTAAGTTAGCATATCATATAGATATAGAACATGTGTTTAGTTGATTTTAAAAGTCAAGTTAGAAGGATTAACTTTTGTTTGCGAACAATTTAGAATTAATTAAACTATGTTCTAGTGATTACAAGTTTAAACCTTCGAATAAGATAGCTTTATATGTATGAATCGAATGATGTTATGAACATCATTACTACCTCAAGTTTTCTGGATAACACTACTGGAAATGAGAAAAATAGATCTAGCTTCAAAGGATCCTTGGATGGCTTGAAAGTTCTTGAAGCAGAATCATGACACGAAAACAGTTCAAGTAAGATTTTTACTCGAAATAAGATTGTTATAGTTGTAGAAATTGAATCAAAGTTTGAATATGAATATTACCTTGAATTAGAAAGATAAATTACTGTAAATAACAAAGGTTCCTTGATCTTAGATGATTACTTGAAATGGATTAGAAAGCTTGGAAGTAGACTTGCAAACTTGGAAGTATTCTTGATTTTTATGAAACTATACTTATGGAATTTATGAAGAACACTTAGAATTTGAAGATGGAACTTGAGAGAGATCAATTAGATGAAGAAAATTGAAGAATTAAAGTGTTTGTAGGTGTTTTTGGTCATTGGTATATGGATTAGATATAAAGGATATGTAATTTTGTTTTCATGTAAATAAGTCATGAATGATTACTCATATTTTTGTAATTTTATGAGATATTTCATGCTAGTTGCCAAATGATGGTTCCCACATATGTTAGGTGACTCACATGGGCTGCTAAGAGCTGATCATTGGAGTGTATATACCAATAGTACATACATCTAAAAGCTGTGTATTGTACGAGTACGAATACGGGTGCATACGAGTAGAATTGTCGATGAAATTGAACGAGGATGTAATTGTAAGCATTTTTGTTAAGTAGAAGTATTTTGATAAGTGTCTTGAAGTCTTTCAAAAGTGTATGAATACATATAAAAAAATATATGTATATACATTCTAATAGAGTCGTTAAGTCTTCGTTAGTCGTTACATGTAAGTGTTGTTTTGAAACCTTTAAGTTAACGATCTTGTTGAATGTTGTTAACCCATTGTTTATTATAACAAATGAGATGTTAAATTGTTATATTATCATGATATTATGATATATAATATATCTTAGTATGATATATATACAGTTAAATGCCGTTACAACGATAATCGTTACATATATGTCTCGTTTCGAAATCATTAAGTTAGTAGTCTTATTTTTACATATGTATTTCATTGTTAATACACTTAATAACATATTTACTTATAATTTAACATAATTAACCAAGTGTATCAATATCTTAATATGATTCATATGTACCTAGTAAGACGTTGTTATAACGATAATCGTTATATATATCGTTTTCGAGTTTCTTAAATTAATAGTCTCATTTTTATGTATATAACTCATTGTTAAAATACCTAATGAGATACATAATTATAATAAAATCATGTTAACTATATATATAACCATATATATGTTAACTAGAACATAAAAGTACAAGCACAGTACAATACATATAATACACAACATGATTACAACCCTCTAATCTGAATCACCGGTTTCTTCTTCTTCGGACTTGGTTCGTTTTCCTAATTTTCTAGTAATATATGATGTTCCTCTAATACGAGTCGTCATTTTCCACATTGGTTTAGAAAAACAGGGTGGTTTAGAGGTTCCCGGGTTATTGTCACGATATTGAAAATACGGGTGTTGATGGTACATATAAAGTTCATCGGGATCGGAATCAGATTTCTCTATTTTGATGCCTTTTCCCTTATTATTTTCTTTTGCCTCATTAAATTGGGTCGGGGTAATTTCTATAACATCATCGGAATCCTCATCGGGATCCGATTCATCGGAAAATTGGTAATTTTCCCAATATTTTTCTTCCTTAGCGGAAAAACCATTGACCATTATTAACTTTGGTCCATTGGTTGAGAATTTTCTTTTATTTGACCGGTTTTCTGTGATTCCTACTATTCCCCCTCTGGAACCTCTTCTTCTTCCGGTTCCTCTTCTTCTGGTTCCTCTTCTTCAGGTTCCTCTTCTTCCGGTTCCGTTTCCTCTTCTTCCGGTTCTTCGGGAACTTGTGAATCTTGTCAATATATATTCGACTCTTCGTTATTATTAGGTGAGTCAATGGGATTTGTGCTAGAGGTAGACATCTATCACACAATATCAAACATGATAAGAGATTAATATATCACATAATATTTACATGTTAATAATATATAGTTTCCAACAAAAATGTTAAGCAATCATTTTTAAAGAAAACACGGTCGAAGTCCAGACTCACTAATGCATCCTAACAAACTCGATAAGACACACTAATGCAAATTTTCTGGTTCTCTAAGACCAACGCTCGGATACCAACTGAAATGTCCCGTTCATATTAATTATAAACGTTCCATATTAATTGATTTCGTTGCGAGGTTTTGACCTCTATATGAGACATTTTTCAAAGACTGCATTCATTTTTAAAACAACCATAACCTTTATTTTATCAATAAAGGTTTTAAAAATATTACGTAGATTATCAAATAATGATAATCTAAAATATACTGTTTACACACGACCATTACATAATGGTTTAAAATAGAAATATATTACATCGACATATGTTTCTTGAATGCAGTTTTTACACAATATCATACAAACATGGACTCCAAATCTTGTCCTTATTTTAGTATGCAACAGCGGAAGCTCTGAGTATTCACTTGAGAATAAACATGCTTTAAACGTCAACAAAAATGTTGGTGAGTTATAGGTTTAACCTATATATATCAAATCGTAACAATAGACCACAAGATTTCATATTTCAATACACATCCCATACATAGAGATAAAAATCATTCATATGGTGAACACCTGGTAACCGACATTAACAAGATGCATATATAAGAATATCCCCATCATTCCGGGACACCCTTTGGATATGATATAAATTTTGAAGTACTAAAGCATCCGGTACTTTGGATGGGGTTTGTTAGGCCCAACAGATCTATCTTTAGGATTCGTGTCAATTAGGGTGTCTGTTCCCTAATTCTTAGATTACCAGACTTAATAAAAAGGGGCATATTCAATTTCGATAATTCAACCATAGAATGTAGTTTCACGTACTTGTGTCTATTTTGTAAATCATTTATAAAACCTGCATGTATTCTCATCCCAAAAATATTAGATTTTAAAAGTGGGACTATAACTCACTTTCACAGATATTTCCTTCCTCGAAAATAAGACTTGGCCACGAATCGATTCACGAACCTATACATATATGTACATATATATCAAAGTATGATCAAAATATAATTACAACCATTTATATTATGTTTTAAAGATTTGAGTGTATTAAGTCAGCTGTCCTCGTTAGTAACCTACAACTAGTTGTCCACAGTTAGATGTACAGAAATAAATGGATATATATTATCTTGAATCAATCCACGACCCAGTGTATACACGTCTCAGGCTAGATCACAACTCAAAGTATATATATTTTTGGAATCAACCTCAACCCTGTATAGCTAACTCCAACATTACTGCATATAGAGTGTCTATGGTTGTTCCAAATAATATATATACATGGGTCGATATGATATGTCAAAACATTTGCATACGTGTCTATGGTATCCCAAGATTACATAATATATTAGAATACATGTATAATACAATATAAGTTAGCTAGGATATGATTTGTATAGATTTGTTAAACATTTCCCGTAGCTAAAAAGATCAAAAATATCCAATCTTGTTTTACCCATAACTTCTTCATTTTAAGTTACATGTCAATTACTAAAGAGGTAGTCATTTCCGTCGAAAGAACGACATCTTGATGACCATTTTGAAAAACATACTTTCACTTTGAGTTTAACCAAGACTTTTGTATATAATTTCATGTTCATATGAAAAATCATTTTCCCAGAAGAACAACTTTTAAATCAAAGTTTATCATAGTTTTTAATTATCCAAACCAAAACAGCCCCCGGTTTCACTACGATGGCGTATATCCGATTTTATGGTGTTCATCGTGTTTCCAGGTTTTAAATAATTAAGTTAGCATATCATATAGATATAGAACATGTGTTTAGTTGATTTTAAAAGTCAAGTTAGAAGTATTAACTTTTGTTTGCGAACAGTTTAGAATTAACTAAACTATGTTCTAGTGATTACAAGTTTAAACCTTCGAATAAGATAGCTTTATATGTATGAATCGAATGATGTTATGAACATCATTACTACCTCAAGTTTTCTGGATAACACTACTGGAAATGAGAAAAATGGATCTAGCTTCAAAGGATCCTTGGATGGCTTGAAAGTTCTTGAAGCAGAATCATGACACGAAAACAGTTCAAGTAAGATTTTTACTCGAAATAAGATTGTTATAGTTGTAGAAATTGAATCAAAGTTTGAATATGAATATTACCTTGAATTAGAAAGATAACTTACTGTAAATAACAAAAGTTCCTTGATCTTAGATGATTACTTGAAATGGATTAGAAAGCTTGGAAGTAGACTTGCAAACTTGGAAGTATTCTTGATTTTTATGAAACTATACTTATGGAATTTATGAAGAACACTTAGAACTTGAAGATGGAACTTGAGAGAGATCAATTAGATGAAGAAAATTGAAGAATTAAAGTGTTTGTAGGTGTTTTTGGTCATTGGTATATGGATTAGATATAAAGGATATGTAATTTTGTTTTCATGTAAATAAGTCATGAATGATTACTCATATTTTTGTAATTTTATGAGATATTTCATGCTAGTTGCCAAATGATGGTTCCCACATGTGTTAGGTGACTCACATGGGCTGCTAAGAGCTGATCATTGGAGTGTATATACCAATAGTACATACATCTAAAAGCTGTGTATTGTACGAGTACGAATACGGGTGCATACGAGTAGAATTGTTGATGAAATTGAACGAGGATGTAATTGTAAGCATTTTTGTTAAGTAGAAGTACTTTGATATGTGTCTTGAAGTCTTTCAAAAGTTTAAGAATACATATAAAAAAAATATATGTATATACATTCTAATAGAGTCGTTAAGTCTTCGTTAGTCGTTACATGTAAGTGTTGTTTTGAAACCTTTAAGTTAACGATCTCAATTCATGTTGTTAACCCAATGTTTATTATATCAAATGAGATGTTAAATTATTATATTATCATGATATTATGATGTATGAATATCTCTTAATATGATATATACATTAGTATATCGTTACAACGATAATCGTTAAATATAAGTCTCGTTTCGTAATTCTTGAGTTAGTAGTCTTGTTTTTACATATGTAGTTCATTGTTAACACACTTAATGATATATTTAAATATCATTTTATCATGTTAAATATAGTGTATCAATATCTTAATATGATACATATGTATTTAGTGGACATTATCATAACGATAATCGTTATATATATCATTTCGAGTTTCTTAACTTAGTAATCTCATTTCTTATGTATATCACACATTGTTAATATACTTAGTGAGATACTTACTCATCATAATCTCATGTCAACCATATATATATATGTCTATATATACCACAACATGTAGTTTTTACAATTTTGTAACGTTCGTGAATCGCCGGTCAACTTGGGTGATCAATTGTCTATATGAAACTTATTTCATTTAATCAAGTCTTAACAAGTTTGATTGCTTAACACGTTGGAAACATTTAGTCATGTAAATATCAATCTCAATTAATATATATAAACATGGAAAAGTTCGGGTCACTACAGTATAACCTCGTCCATGTGTGACGGGTTAGTCGTAAAGGAGGTTCTCACAGTGTGACTTGTGGTGAAGCATTGGCTCTTACTCCTTGCGATCCCTTACGAGGGTTGGCAGTAGCCGAGAGGCAGGCCCTAAAATCAGTATCTGAGGTACACTCAGTGGTCACTAAGCGGTTAGCTGGGAAGGCACTGGGTGGGACGATGGTTGTCCCCACTGTATTTACATGTGGTATCAGAGCGGTAGTCTTAGCGAACCAGGTCTGCATTAGTGTGTCTAACTGAGTTAGGATGCATTAGTGAGTCTGGACTGCGACCGTGTCTGCATGTCAAAATTCTTGCTTATCATTTAGTGTCGAAAATTATTTGCTTATCATCCTTAAAGTCTAGACACGTCTTACCGCCTCTATTGCATAGATAGTGTATAGATAAATTCATATCTTAGCGTATCTGTTATTGTTACCTTTGCCTGACATCTTCCGTAGATCCCTCTGTAACTTATGGGATTTTAGTATTATATATGCATATGTAAATTATGTATTATAGGGTACTAATCTACATCCTATAATCTATTTCTTATCGAAAATCCTTCATCTGATCATACGAGATGAATCCCTCAACCAGTTCGAATTCCTCGGATTCCGATAGCTATTTCAATATGGAGTTTCACCTATGCTCTGAAAGCAGTGTCACCAGAATGAATCAACCAATTCATTTGATGGGTTCGTAGCCTACTTAATCATTGGAAACAAAAAGAAGGTTATCCTTTCCATCAACCAAATTCATCTCTTGGCGAAGAACCTGAAGCACTTACCGGTGAACCAGTTCGAAATACCATTTTTGTAGTGACCCTGTAGTGACCCGAACTTTTCCATGTTTATATATATATTAAATGAAATTGTTATTTACATGATTAAGTGTTTCCAACATGTTAAGCAATCAAATTTATTAAGACTTGATTAATTGAAATAGATTTCATATAGACAATTGACCACCCAAGTTGACCGGTGATTCACGAACGTTAAAACTTGTAAAAACTATACGATGACATATATATGGTTATATATATAGTTAACATGATTTTATTATAATTATGTATCTCATTAGGTATTTTAACAATGAGTTATATACATAAAAATGAGACTATTAATTTAAGAAACTCGAAAACGATATATATAACGATTATCGTTATAACAACGTCTTACTAGGTACATATGAATCATATTAAGATATTGATACACTTGGTTAATTATGTTAAATTATAAGTAAATATGTTATTAAGTGTATTAACAATGAAATACATATGTAAAAATAAGACTACTAACTTAATGATTTCGAAACGAGACATATATGTAACGATTATCGTTGTAACGGCATTTAACTGTATATATATCATACTAAGATATATTATATATCATAATATCATGATAATATAACAATTTAACATCTCATTTGTTATAATAAACAATGGGTTAACAACATTCAACAAGATCGTTAACCTAAAGGTTTCAAAACAACATTTACATGTAACGACTAACGATGACTTAACGACTCAGTTAAAATGTATATACATGTAGTGTTTTAATATGTATTCATACACTTTTGAAAGACTTCAAGACACTTATCAAAATACTTCTACTTAAAAAAAATGCTTACAATTACCTCCTCGTTCAGTTTCATCAACAATTCTACTCGTATGCACCCGTATTCGTACTCGTACAATACACAGCTTTTAGATGTATGTACTATTGGTATATATACTCCAATGATCAGCTCTTAGCAGCCCATGTGAGTCACCTAACACATGTGGTAACCATCATTTGGCAACTAGCATGAAATATCTCATAAAATTACAAAAATATGAGTAATCATTCATGACTTATTTACATGAAAACAAAATTACATATCCTTTATATCTAATCCATACACCAACGACCAAAAACACCTACAAATACTTTCATTCTTTAATTTTATTCATCTAATTGATCTCTCTCAAGTTCTATCTTCAAGTTCTAAGTGTTCTTCATAAATTCCAAAAGTTCTAGTTTCATAAAATCAAGAATACTTCCAAGATTGCAAGTTTACTTCCAAGTTTTCTAAATCCATTCCAAGTAATCATCCAAGATCAAGAAACCTTTGTTACTTACAGTAGGTTATATTTCTAATACAAGGTAATAATCATATTCAAACTTTAATTCAATTTCTATAACTATAGAAATCTTATTTCGAGTGGAAATCTTACTTGAAATTGTTTTCGTGTCATGATTCTGCTTCAAGAACCTTCAAGCCATCCAAGGATCCTTTGAAGCTAGATCTATTTTTTTTCATTTCCAGTAGGTTTATCCAAGGAACTTGAGGTAGTAATGATGTTCATAACATCATTCGATTCATACATATAAAGCTATCTTATTCGAAGGTTTAAACTTGTAATCACTAGAACATAGTTTAGTTAATTCTAAACTTGTTCGCAAATAAAAGTTAATCCTTCTAACTTGACTTTTAAAATCAACTAAACACATGTTCTATATCTATATGATATGCTAACTTAATGATTTAAAACCTGGAAACACGAAAAACACCGTAAAACCGGATTTACGCCGTCGTAGTAACACCGCGGGCTGTTTTTGGTTAGTTAATTAAAAACTATGATAAACTTTGATTTAAAAGTTGTTATTCTTTGAAAATGATTTTTATTATGAACATAAAACTATATCCAAAAATTATGGTTAAACTCAAAGTGGAAGTATGTTTTCTAAAATGGTCATCTAGACGTCGTTCTTTCGACTGAAATGACTACCTTTACAAAAACGACTTGTAACATATTTTTCCGACTATAAACCTATACTTTTTCTGTTTATATTCATAAAATAGAGTTCAATATGAAACCATAGCAATTTGATTCACTCAAAACGGATTTAAAATGAAGAAGTTATGGGTAAAACAAGATTGGATAATTTTTCTCATTTTAGCTACGTGAAAATTGGAAACAAATCTATTCCAACCATAACTTAATCAACTTGTATTATATATTATGTAATCTTGAGATACCATAGACATGTATACAATGTTTTGACCTATCATGTCGACACATCTATATATATTTCGGAACAACCATAGACACTCTATATGTGAATGTTGGAGTTAGCTATACATGGTTGAGGTTGATTCCAAAATATATATAGTTTGAGTTGTGATCAATACTGAGATACGTATACACTGGGTCGTGGATTGATTCAAGATAATATTTATCGATTTATTTCTGTACATCTAATTGTGGACAACTAGTTGTAGGTTACTAACGAGGACAGCTAAGTTAATAAACTTAAAACATCAAAATATATTAAAAGTGTTGTAAATATATTTTGAACATACTTTGATATATATGTATATATTGTTATAGGTTCGTGAATCAACCAGTGGCCAAGTCTTACTTCCCGACGAAGTAAAAATCTGTGAAAGTGAGTTATAGTCCCACTTTTAAAATCTAATATTTTTGGGATGAGAATACATGCAGGTTTTATAAATGATTTACAAAATAGACACAAGTATGTGAAACTACATTCTATGGTTGAATTATCGAAATCAAATATGCCCCTTTTTATTAAGTCTGGTAATCTAAGAATTAGGGAACAGACACCCTAATTGACGCGAATCCTAAAGATAGATCTATTGGGCCTAACAAACCCCATCCAAAGTACCGGATGCTTTAGTACTTTGAAATTTATATCATATCCGAAGGGTGTCCCGGAATGATGGGGATATTCTTATATATGCATCTTGTTAATGTCGGTTACCAGGTGTTCACCATATGAATGATTTTTATCTCTATGTATGGGATGTGTATTGAAATATGAAATCTTGTGGTCTATTGTTATGATTTGATATATATGGGTTAAACCTATAACTCACCAACATTTTTTGTTGACGTTTAAAGCATGTTTATTCTCAGGTGAATACTAAGAGCTTCCGCTATTGCATACTAAAATAAGGACAAGATTTGGAGTCCATGTTTATATGATATTGTGTAAAAACTGCATTCAAGAAACTGATTTCGATGTAACACATTTGTATTGTAAACCATTATGTAATGGTCATGTGTAAAGAGGATATTTTAGATTATCATTATTTGATAATCTACGTAAAGATTTTTAAACCTTTATTTATGAAATAAAGGTTATGGTTTGTTTTAAAAATGAATGCAGTCTTTGAAAAACGTCTCATATTGAGGTCAAAACCTCGCAACGAAATCAATTAATATGGAACGTTTTTAATCAATAAGAACGGGACATTTCAGTTGGTATCCGAGCGTTGGTCTTAGAGAACTATAATTTTGCATTAGTGTGTCTTATCGAGTTTGTTAGGATGCATTAGTGAGTCTGGACTTCGACCGTGTTTACTTGAAAACTGATTGCTTAACAAATTTTGTTGGAAACTATATATTTTTAACATGTGAATATTATGTGATATATTAATCTCTTAACGCGTTTGATATTATGTGATAGATATCTACCTCTAGAACAAGTCCCATTGACTCACCTAATAATAATGAAGAGTCAAATGTAAATTGGAATGATTCGTGGACTAATTCACAAGTTCCCGAAGAGGAACCGGAAGAAGAGTCGGAACCGGAAGAAGAATCAGAACCGGAAGAGGAGGAACCGGAGGAGGAAATAGAACCGGTGGGGGAAATAATAAAACGGTTAAGTAAAAGAAAATCATCAACCAACCGACCAAGGTTAATTATGGTCAATGGTGTTTCCGCCAAGGAAGCAAAATATTGGGAGGATTACCAATTCTCCGATGAATCGGATCCGACGAGAATTCCGATGATGTTATAGAAATTACCCCAACTGAATTTAAAAAGGCAAAAGAAAATAATAAGGGAAAGGGCATAAAAATAGAGAAATCTAATTCCAACCCCGATGAACTTTATATGTATCGTCAACCCCCGAAGCCCTTAAGTTGTAACAATGACCCGGGAACCTCTAAACCACCAGGTTTTTCTAAACCAATGTGGAAAACGACGGCTCGTATTAGGGGAACATCATATATCCCTAGAAACTTGTCAAAATGAACCAAAACCAAATAAGAAGAAACGAGCGAGTTGAAATAAGATAGTTGTATTCGTGTGGTGTAATATATGTAATATAGTGTGCTTATGCTTTATGATATATGTAAAAACTGCTTGTATTAATAAGTATTTTTTTATGAATCTAACTCTTGTCTATTTTACAGTATAAAAACACAAAATGGATAGACAACCCAATATTTTAAGAGACCTACCCGGAGACATGATTGATGAAATCTTGTCTAGAGTCGGTCAGAATTCCTCGGCACAACTATTTAAGGCGAAATCAGTTTGTAAGACATTCGAAGAACGTTCCAAGAATGTCTTGGTTTATAAGAGACTTTCGTTTGAAAGATGGGGGATATCACATTGGAAAACCCATAAGTTACGATGTGTTTACTTTGACGCATATATTGCGGGGAACCCAAATGCTATTTTACGCAACGGGTTAAGAAATTATTTTGACTCAATGTATCCGAATATAGGACTTCATGATTTAGAAAAAGCGGCTAACATGCAACATAAAGAAGCATGCTATGCTTACGGGTTAGTAATGTTCGCTTCTCACCAAAGTGAGAAAAAGAACATCGGGCTACAACTATTAAACAAAATGTTCCCACAAGTGACGGAGTTGGTAATTGGGGTAAGAAATGAGGTTTTTAGGTTATTACGAGACTGTTGGTCATTACGTAACCCTCATCCCTTTGACAACGTTACAACACGCTGTCTTATCAACGGCCATAACGGTTATGTTCCACAAGACCAAGGATGGGAAGTAGTCCTAGTAAAACCAGAATGCATGACTTGTTTCTGGACGTATGAATTACGTGTCTTTATTGCCTTTGCTGAACGACTTGTGTACTAGCTAGAATTATCTTCACAACTATCTTGTATCAAAGTTATTGTGTGCTATATTTCATGCTTTATGTAAAATAAGCGGTATTGTAAGTTTGTAAAATATTGTATAAAAGTTTGAACGCGAAATATTATTATAATCAGTTTTTCATATAGAATTGTAGTAGTTGAGTTGTATATTAGCTACTAAGTATGAACTTAACGGGTAGGTACTACCCGAATTTAAACTTATAAAACGCTAATATGAAGAAAAAGCTTTTATAAATGAGTTCATATTATGCTACGAAATACTATTAACTACTCTTAATATTCTGTATGATTAACTTGTTCCATTTGAATATTTTGAAGGAAATGGCACCGACTACTCGACACACCGTGAATATGAATGAAGAGGAATTCCGTATTTTTCTAGCTTCAAACATAGCCGCAGTACAGGCTGCGCTACATACCAACAATAACCTTGGATCTAGCAGTACAGGAAATCGTGTAGGATGCACCTACAAAGAATTCACTGCCTGCAAACCTTTGGAATTTGATGGAACCGAAGGACCGATCGGATTGAAACGGTGGACCGAGAAAGAAGAATCGGTGTTTGCCATAAGTAAGTGTACTGAAGAGGACAAAGTGAAGTACGCTACACATACCTTCACATGTACTGCGTTAACATGGTGGAATACCTATCTTGAGCAAGTGGGACAAGATGATGCGTGCGCACTACCGTGGTCAGCATTCAAGCACTTGATGAACGAGAAGGACCGTCCTAGAACCGAGGTCAATAAGCTCAAGACAGAACTTAGAGGGTTACAAAACCAAGGATTTGATATTACCACGTACGAAAGACGATTCATAGAATTGTGCCTATTGTGTCCGGGAGCGTTCGAAGATGAGGAAGAGAAGATCGACGCGTTTGTGAAAGGATTACCGGAAAGAATCTAAGAAGATATAAGTTCACACGAGCCCGCCTCCATACAACAGGTATGTAGAATGGCTCACAAACTAGTGAACCAGATTGAGGAAAGAATTAAAGAACAGGCGGCTGAAGAGGCCAATGTGAAGCAAGTCAAAAGAAAGTGGGAGGAAAACGGTGATAAGAATCACCAATACAACAACAACAGCAATTACAATAATAATCGCAACAATTATCCCAACAATCGCAACTACAACAAACGGCCCAACAACAACAACAACAACAACAACAACAACAACAACAGCAACGACAACAATCATCCCAACAATCATAACAACCGCAACAACAACAACAATCAGAAGCAGCTATGCCAAAGGTGTGAAAAGTATCACTCGGGGTTCTGCACCAAATTTTGCAACAAGTGTAAAAGAAATGGTCATAGCGCGGTGAAGTGTGAGGTCTACGGACCAGGGGTTAACAGAATGAAAGGAACAAATGGTGTCGGAACGAGTAATGGCGGAGCAAGTAGTGTCAGAGCAAGTTATGCCAATGTAGTTTGTTATAAATGTGGAAAACCGGGCCACATTATTAGAAATTTCCCGAACCAGGAGAATACGAATAGACAAGGCTGCAGAAGAGTTTTCAATATTAATGCGGCAGAGGCACAGGAAGACCCGGAGCTTGTTACGGGTACGTTTCTTATTAACAATAAATCTGCTTACGTTTTATTTGATTCGGGTACGGATAGAAGCTATATGAGTAGAGATTTTTGTGCTAAATTAAGTTGTCCATTGACACCTTTGGATAGTAAATTTTTACTCGACTTAGCAAATGGTAAATTAATTTCAGAAGATAATATATGTCAGAATCGAGAAATTAAACTGGTTAGCAAAACATTTAAGATTGACTTGATACCAGTAGAGTTAGGGAGTTTTGATGTGATAACCGGTATGGACTGGTTAAAAGAAGTGAAAGCAGAGATCGTTTGTTACAAAAATGCAATTCGCATTATACGAGAAAAAGGAAAACCCTTAATGCTGTACGGAGAAAAGGGCAACACGAAGCTACATCTTATTAGTAATTTGAAGGCACAAAAACTAATAAGAAAAGGTTGCTATGCTGTTCTAGCACACGTCGAGAAAGTACAAACTGAAGAAAAGAGCATCAATGATGTTCCCGTCGCAAAAGAATTTCCCGATGTATTTCCGAAAGAATTACCGGGATTACCCCCACATCGATCTGTTAAATTTCAAATAGATCTTGTACCAGGAGCTGCACCAATAGCTCGTGCTCTTTATAGACTCGCACCCAGCGAGATGAAAGAACTGCAAAGCCAACTGCAAGAACTATTAGAACGTGGTTTCATTCGACCAAGCACATCACCATGGGGAGCTCCTGTTTTGTTTGTCAAGAAGAAGGATGGTACATTTAGGTTGTGTATTGACTACAGAGAGTTGAACAAACTTACCATCAAAAACCGTTATCCACTGTCGAGAATTGACGACTTATTTGATCAACTACAAGGCTCGTCGGTTTATTCGAAGATCGATTTACGTTCTGGATATCATCAAATGCGAGTAAAGGAGGTTGATATTCCAAAAACTACTTTTAGGACGCGTTATGGTCATTACGAGTTTATGGTTATGCCGTTTGGATTGACTAACGCACCAGCTATGTTCATGGACCTTATGAACCGAGTGTGTGGGCCATATCTTAACAAGTTTGTCATTGTTTTCATCGATGACATACTTATTTACTCAAAGAATGATCAAGAGCACGAAGAACATTTGAGAAAAGTGCTAGAAGTATTGAGGAAAGAAAAACTGTACGCTAAGTTTTCAAAGTGTGCATTTTGGTTGGAAGAAGTTCAATTCCTCGGTCACATAGTGAACAAAGAAGGTATCCAGGTGGACCCGGCAAAGATCGAACCCGTTGAAAAGTGGGAAACCCCAAAAACTCCGAAGCATATACGTCAATTTTTAGGATTGGCTGGTTACTACAGAAGATTGATCCAAGATTTCTCCAAAATAGCAAAACCCTTGACTGCATTAACGCATAAAGGGAAGAAATTTGAATGGAAGGATGAACAAGAGAAGGCGTTTCAATTATTGAAGAAAAAGTTAACTACGGCACCTATATTGTCATTACCTGAAGGGAATGATGATTTTGTGATATATTGTGACGCCTCAAAGCAAGGTTTCGGTTGTGTATTAATGCAACGAATGAAAGTAATTGCTTATGCGTCTAGACAATTGAAGATTCACGAACAGAATTATACTACGCATGATTTGGAATTAGGCGCGGTTGTTTTTACATTAAAGACTTGGAGGCACTACTTATATGGGGTCAAAAGTATTATATATACCGACCACAAAAGTCTTCAACACATATTTAATCAGAAACAACTGAATATTAGGCAGCGTAGGTGGATTGAATTGTTGAATGATTACGACTTTGAGATTCGTTACCACCCGGGGAAGGCAAATGTGGTAGCCGACGCCTTGAGCAGAAAGGACAGAGAACCCATTCGAGTAAAATCTATGAATATAATAATTCACACTAACCTTACTACTCAAATAAAGGAGGCACAACAAGGAGTTTTAAAAGAGAGAAATTTAAAGGATGAAATACCTAAAGGATCGGAGAAGCATCTTAATATTCGGGAAGACAGAACCCGGTATAGGGCTGAAAGAATTTGGGTACCAAAATTTGGAGATATAAGAGAAATGGTACTTAGAGAAGCTCATAAAACCAGATACTCAATACATCCTGGAACGGGAAAGATGTACAAGGATCTCAAGAAACATTTTTGGTGGTCGGGTATGAAAGCCGATGTTGCTAAATACCTAGGAGAATGTTTGACGTGTTCTAAGGTTAAAGCTGAACATCAGAAACCATCAGGTCTACTACAACAACCTGAAATCCCGGAATGGAAATGGGAAAACATTACCATGGATTTCATTACTAAATTGCCAAGGACTGCAAGTGGTTATGATACTATTTGGGTAATAGTTGATCGTCTCACCAAGTCAGCACACTTCCTGCCAATAAGAGAAGATGACAAGATGGAGAAGTTAGCACGACTGTATTTGAAGGAAGTCGTCTCCAGACATGGAATACCAATCTCTATTATCTCTGATAGGGATGGCAGATTTATTTCAAGATTCTGGCAGACATTACAGCAAGCATTAGGAACTCGTCTAGACATGAGTACTACCTATCATCCACAAACTGATGGGCAGAGTGAAAGGACGATACAAACACTTAAAGACATGCTGCGAGCTTGTGTTATTGATTTCAGAAACAGTTGGGATCGACATCTACCGTTAACAGAATTTTCGTACAACAACAGTTACCATTCAAGCATTGAGATGGCGCCGTTTGAAGCACTTTATGGTAGAAAGTGCAGGTCCCTGATTTGTTGGAGTGAAGTGGGGGATAGACAGATTACGGGTCCGGAGATAATACAAGAAACTACCGAGAAAATCATCCAAATTCAACAAAGATTGAAAACCACCCAGAGTCGACAAAAGAGCTATGCGGACAGTAAAAGAAAAGATATAGAGTTTGAAATTGGAGAAATGGTCATGCTTAAGGTTTCACCTTGGAAAGGCGTTGTTCGATTTGGTAAACGGGGGAAACTAAATCCAAGGTACATTGGACCATTCAAGATTATAGATCGTGTCGGACCAGTAGCTTACCAACTGGAGCTACCTCAACAACTCGCGGCTGTACATAACACTTTCCACGTCTCAAATTTGAAAAAAATGTTTTGCTAAAGAAGATCTCACTATTCCGTTGGACGAAATCCAAATCAATGAAAAACTTCAATTCATTGAACAAACCCGTCGAAATAATGGATCGTGAGGTTAAGAGACTTAAACAAAACAAGATACCGATTGTTATGGTTCGATGGAATGCTCGTAGAGGACCCGAGTTCACCTGGGAGCATGAAGATCAGATGAAGAAGAAATACCCGCATTTATTTCCAGAAGATACGTCAACACCTCCAACTGCTTAAAATTTCGGGACGAAATTTATTTAACGGGTAGGTACTGTAGTGACCCAAACTTTTCCATGTTTATATATATATATATTAAATGAAATTGTTATTTACATGATTAAGTGTTTCTAACATTTTAAGAAATCAAATTTGTTAAGACTTGTTTAATTGAAATAGATTTCATATAGACAATTGACCACCCAAGTTGACCGGTGATTCACGAACGTTAAAACTTGTAAAAACTATACGATGACATATATATGGTTATATATATAGTTAACATGATTTTATTATAATTATGTATCTCATTAGGTATTTTAACAATGAGTTATATACATAAAAATGAGACTATTAATTTAAGAAACTCGAAAACGATATATATAACGATTATCGTTATAACAACGTCTTACTAGGTACATATGAATCATATTAAGATATTGATACACTTGGTTAATTATGTTAAATGATAATTAAATATATTATTAAGTGTATTAACAATGAAATACTTATGTAAAAATAAGACTACTAACTTAATGATTTCGAAACGAGACATATATGTAACGATTATCGTTGTAACGGCATTTAACTGTATATATATCATACTAAGATATATTATATATCATAATATCATGATAATATAACAATTTAACATCTCATTTGTTATAATAAATAATGGTTTAACAACATTCAACAAGATCGTTAACCTAAAGGTTTCAAAACAACATTTACATGTAATGACTAACAATGACTTAACGACTCAGTTAAAATGTATATACATGTAGTGTTTTAATATGTATTCATACACTTTTGAAAGACTTCAAGACACTTATCAAAATACTTCTACTTAACAAAAATGCTTACAATTACATCCTCGTTCAGTTTCATCAACAATTCTACTCGTATGCACCCGTATTCGTACTCGTACAATACACAGCTTTTAGATGTATGTACTATTGGTATATACACTCCAATGATCAGCTCTTAGTAGCCCATGTGAGTCACCTAACACATGTGGGAACCATCATTTGGCAACTAGCATGAAATATCTCATAAAATTACAAAAATATGAGTAATCATTCATGACTTATTTACATGAAAACAAAATTACATATCCTTTATATCTAATCCATACACCAACGACCAAAAACACCTACAAACACTTTCATTCTTCAATTTTCTTCATCTAATTGATCTCTCTCAAGTTCTATCTTCATGTTCTAAGCGTTCTTCATAAATTCCAAAAGTTCTAGTTTCATAAAATCAAGAATACTTCCAAGATTGCAAGTTTACTTCCAAGTTTTCTAAATCCATTCCAAGTAATCATCCAAGATCAAGAAACATTTGTTACTTATAGTAGGTTATCTTTCTAATACAAGGTAATACTCATATTCAAACTTTAATTCAATTTCTATAACTATAACAATCTTATTTCGAGTGGAAATCTTACTTGAAATTGTTTTCGTGTCATGATTCTGCTTCAAGAACTTTCAAACCATCCAAGGATCCTTTGAAGCTAGATCTATTTTTTTCATTTCCAGTAGGTTTATCCAAGGAACTTGAGGTAGTAATGATGTTCATAACATCATTCGATTCATACATATAAAGCTATCTTATTCGAAGGTTTAAACTTGTAATCACTAGAACATAGTTTAGTTAATTCTAAACTTGTTCGCAAATAAAAGTTAATCCTTCTAACTTGACTTTTAAAATCAACTAAACACATGTTCTATATCTATATGATATGCTAACTTAATGATTTAAAACCTGGAAACACGAAAAACACCGTAAAACCGGATTTACGCCGTCGTAGTAACACCGCGGGCTGTTTTGGGTTAGTTAATTAAAAACTATGATAAACTTTGATTTAAAAGTTGTTATTTTTTGAAAATGATTTTTATTATGAACATAAAACTATATCCAAAAATTATGGTTAAACTCAAAGTGGAAGTATGTTTTCTAAAATGGTCATCTAGACGTCGTTCTTTCGACTGAAATGACTACCTTTACAAAAACGACTTGTAACTTATTTTTCCGACTATAAACCTATACTTTTTATGTTTATATTCATAAAATAGAGTTCAATATGAAACCATAGCAATTTGATTCACTCAAAACGGATTTAAAATGAAGAAGTTATGGGTAAAACAAGATTGGATAATTTTTCTCATTTTAGCTACGTGAAAATTGGTAACAAATCTATTCCAAACATAACTTAATCAACTTGTATTGTATATTATGTAATCTTGAGATACCATAGACACGTATACAATGTTTCGACCTATCATGTCGACACCTCTATATATATTTCGGAACAACCATAGACACTCTATATGTGAATGTTGGAGTTAGCTATACAGGGTTGAGGTTGATTCCAACATATATATAGTTTGAGTTGTGATCAATACTGAGATACGTATACACTGGGTCGTGGATTGATTCAAGATAATATTTATCGATTTATTTCTATACATCTAACTGTGGACAACTAGTTGTAGGTTACTAACGAGGACAGCTGACTTAATAAACTTAAAACATCAAAATATATTAAAAGTGTTGTAAATATATTTTGAACATACTTTGATATATATGTATATATTGTTATAGGTTCGTGAATCAACCAGTGGCCAAGTCTTACTTCCCGACGAAGTAAAAATCTGTGAAAGTGAGTTATAGTCCCACATTTAAAATCTAATATTTTTGGGATGAGAATACATGCAGGTTTTATAAATGATTTACAAAATAGACACAAGTACGTGAAACTACATTCTATGGTTGAATTATCGAAATCGAATATGCCCCTTTTTATTAAGTCTGGTAATCTAAGAATTAGGGAACAGACACCCTAATTGACGCGAATCCTAAAGATAGATCTATTGGGCCTAACAAACCCCATCCAAAGTACCAGATGCTTTAGTACTTCGAAATTTATATCATATCCGAAGGGTGTCCCGGAATGATGGGGATATTCTTATATATGCATCTTGTTAATGTCGGTTACCAGGTGTTCACCATATGAATGATTTTTATCTCTATGTATGGGATGTGTATTGAAATATGAAATCTTGTGGTCTATTGTTACGATTTGATATATATGGGTTAAACCTATAACTCACCAACATTTTTTGTTGACGTTTAAAGCATGTTTATTCTCAGGTGAATACTAAGACCTTTCACTGTTGCATACTAAAATAAGGACAAGATTTGGAGTCCATGTTTGTATGATATTGTGTAAAAACTGCATTCAAGAAACTGATTTCGATGTAACATATTTGTATTGTAAACCATTATGTAATGGTCGTGTGTAAACAGGATATTTTAGATTATCATTATTTGATAATCTACGTAAAGCTTTTTAAACCTTTATTTATGAAATAAAGGTTATGGTTTGTTTTAAAAATGAATGCAGTCTTTGAAAAACGTCTCATATAGAGGTCAAAACCTCGCAACGAAATCAATTAATATGGAACGTTTTTAATCAATAAGAACGGGACATTTCAATTTTCACCCTCATTTCCTGAATATCTCGTCATGATTACATACTATCTTAGATTCTAAACCTTATTCATTCGCTCGTTCTTACCGACAATCATCCCAGAGTAATCGAAGAAGTCAACGAGCTTCGCGCCTGAGTAATGATTTTTGAAAAATATGGTGCAAAACGTACCAGCTTCAGCAACATCACTGGCACCAACAGTACCACCATCAGCAACATTAACAATACCATCAACAACACCAACAGTAACATCCGCATCCCACACCTCAAACATCACAATCTGTACCTCGAACATCAAAATCCTATGCACCATAGATACCAAGGAGTACCAACAACAATGAACGATGAAGTATTGATCCATAACTTCATTAGTATTCTGCGAAGAATATGTGGTTCCTAATAGTTTTAGAGATTACTTATTCTAGCTCAAACCGAAAAGCAAATGAGATTAATATCTTATTAACTCATTAAATCTATGATTACATCTGAAGAAAATATATATGCAAGTATATTTTCATAAAGATTGTAATTAAAAATTCTTTTGTATAAATTGTTAATGGTTAAAATATTAAAACGGGTAAGCAATACCCGAGGAATATTTAGATTGCACATTAATCAGTTATACGATACATTCTGCGAATCTGATTCAACGGTCAATTACTATCCTACTTACATCCACAGATATATGAATTCGTTCACCACAGAATAACCATTTTCATTCAATTTTATATTTGGATTTTGACTTATCAGAATCCAACAACTGGCATAATGAAGAAATATTGGACAAAATAAAATTTGTTAGAAACAAACAAATTAACTATGAGAAAATTTGTTAAGAAACCACGCTAACGAAATCCTAGCTAACTGTTCCTAGCTAACTGTTAATTCCGTATTACATTTTATTTATCGCAATTTAAGTATCGCAATTTTAATTCTCGCAATTTTATTTATCGTCATTTAATTTCTGTTATTTATTTTACGCACTTTATTTATTGTCATTTAAATACTGTTATTTACACATTTTAAATATCGGGACACGTATACAAGGTTTTGACATATCATATCGACGCATCTATATATATTATTTGGAATAACCATAGACACTCTATATGCAGTAATGATAGAGTTAGCTATACAGGGTTGAGGTTGATTCTCAAATAATATATATACTTTGAGTTGTGATCGAGTCTGAGACATGTACACGGGTCATGATACGTATTAATCAATATATATTAAACTATATATGAATTATTGGACTGTTAACTGTGAACTATCGACTGTGGACTACCAACATTGGACAATTAAAATGAATTAAAATATTGATTATAACATATGAAACTAAACAATTCTTCAAGTTTGCCACTTGATTTCATCTTAAACTTCATTTGTATCTTGACGATTACAATCTGCATTCAAATCTTTCATGATTCTTGAAAACACCTCAATCGAGAGGATGAACCAACTGCACTTCATCTACGGAAGAAAAGATTGATGCATATAGTTATGCACCTAAAAATACTCGGAACCTGAGTAAACATTTAACACGTAGCTGTGCTAATTCCTTTAGTGTTATTTTTACCCAAAATAACTTGGTAATCCCTTTCAAATTAGCCAAATTTGTCACAGCTCCAATAAATCAACTTCAAGTTTTCATTCGGATTAGCCTTATTATAATTATGATATATAAGTTGCCTTTGTCATCGTTACCAGAGAACCGTTTGTATTCCACCACATTAGCAGTAAACTTCCAGTAACTTCATTACTCACTGGCTTAAGTTCCTCCGAAAGACCATTATATTTGTTCATTAAAACCCTCTCATATACTCATCCGTATCTTGTAATGAGAATTGCCATACCAAGTACCGGAAAATCAGCAATCAATATTTCAAATCTCGCAGCGTTTATCAACAGTTATATGTATACATATAACATTTATCTCTTAGAATTATGATCTTCCATTCAGAAATTCTGAAAAGCACCCAGTCTACGAATCAATACTCCAAATTTTGAAAAAGCTGATGAAGCAGTGAAAACTGAAGACTGCCTTAACAGTCAAAAGTTTGAGGATAAAGAATGGAGTGTTGAAAAAGCTCTAAGATTTTGATACTGAAAAATGAATTGAGCAAATCATGAAGGAGACTCTGAACAATTCACAAGGACTAAACTTGTAAATAAAAAATCCTGATGATTATGTTCTGATGAAATCTTCAGCGAATACCTTTCTCCTTACTCTAAACCCTCGCGGACAATATTCTTCATCATCCTCTGATCTTAGATATTCTAAGATGTCATCGTATCTTTCATTGTAAATATCCTCAATATTTCTGAAGATATCTTTGTAAATATTCTCGTCTGATATTAATTATCTCTCCGCACTATCTGTATCATATCATAAAAGGAAACTGTTTTAGTTTCTATATTCTGTGAACCTTTGAATTTAAAGTATGAATGTTTTTGAAGTAGTGTTGGGAACTGATGCATGAGTTAGTATAATATAATGACACTTTTTCAACGTGATTATATTACAGTAAGTCATGCTGAGTTTCTAATGGAACGTGATGATTCACAGATCATAACGTCATCATGTGCCATGTTACACGACTCTTGAATTCTACTTAACCTCTAAACATATCAAGAAAATATTTTTCTTGATGATTCGGTCTTTTTCGAGGTATTCTGGTAATTTGACAAATCAAGATCGTGCCATTACAATTTTCTTCTTTAGAACATTAAGTTCATTCGAAACTTCATACTTACAAATTTTGAACCATTATTCGCTTGACTTAAGGTCGGAAAGAGAAAACAAAAGGATGGAACTCAAAATATAAAGGAAACAAAGGGGGTGAATTTATAGTGAAATACCCGACAGAACAATTAAGACAGATTATCGTATTTAACTGAAGTAGATCTTAATTTCCTGATTTACCGAAGAATCAAATCTTATATAGATTTAGAAAATTTTATTTAATCCCTTGAATTCCGGAAATCCACCCTGACTACGTCAAAAGATATGACGAAACTTCTTTGACGACCCGAAAATTTCCGACCAAATTTAAACTTCATTCTTATATGATTTCGATACGATAAGCAAAGTCTGTAAGGTTGTGTCTTAAAAATTTTGAACTGTTTCATATATTCATTTGACCTTTAACTATTCTCGACGATTCACGAACAATTAATTGTAAATAGATATGTGTGTATCTATATATAATTAATAATTCGAAATATAATTTGAAGTATTATATGTTGCTGTTATTAAAAAGAATTATGTTAAATAAAATAAAAATAGGATATTATAATAATTATTATTTACAATATAATTATATATAAATAAAGTATAGTAAAAATAAATATTAAATGATTGTAATACACGTTTGACGTCTCGATTAATATTAATCAGGTAAAATGCAATCTTGTGAGTGTATTAAAATAAATATTAGATAAACCTCTTGATCACGTGTTTCGCATTGAATGACTGAAATAAATAAAAGAATGTAATATAAAATTTGGGATTTTTTTTTGAAACCTTTTATCCGCCATTGGTATACGACGGACCACGATACAATGTCCAAAATTAAAACCCTCGATAGAGGCGCCTAAACTATTCTATATCTTTCTTCTGCACGTTCTTTACATTTACATAATTGTGAGTAAATTAATTATTGCTAATATTATTGTACTATATATCCTATTAACTATCCATGAATGAAGAATATGATTGATTATAACTGTGCCTAGTTGATTGATATTAAACTGTGCCTAATTGGATATTACTGTGCTAGTTGATTCTCATTCTTTACACGTTTTTAAAAGTGTAGATATTTATTGATTTATGTTACTGTTTTTGGTGCATATCTCCACTAGCATGATTTGCATATATATATATATATATATATATATATATATATATATATATATATATATATATATATATATATATATATATACACACACACTGATTTCCCACATATGCATACATTCTTCTTCTTCTCTTGAACAACCCACTTCACTTGTACCACCTTCTCCATAATCAAACCATCACCGGAGTCATAACCACTTCATCATCATCATATTAATCACCAAATAAATATATTTAGTCATGAAGGAAGGAGCCTTGTAGAAACAAAACATATGAGGAGGTTTCCATGTTTACTTTGGTCCTAACTCAGTTTTGATTTGAAGGTAATCACGATCGTAAACTTGATTTCTAATATCTATTTAGCTTTATTATACATCTAGTGTTCATATTTATGATCGGGAAAAGCCACTTGATCATCACCTTCATCGAGCACCGTCTTCCTCATATCACGATCACTTGAACTACCCCTATTACTACTCGTGTTCGATAACCATGAACCAAATCCTCATCAGGAAACCCCAAGAAATACAAACCCACATGAAATTTCATCTTTTCGTCTCCTTAATTCTTATCAAAGTACCATCACCGCAACCACCTTCATCACCGAGACAACCACCATTATTCATCAAACCACCACCATCTTCAACACCCAAAAACCACACCCATCATGCTATTAATGTTCGATGATCAACTGTAGCTGTTTCTGTCTTCCTGTCAAGAAAACCACAACACAAATCAACCCACCATCTTGTTTATTGCTCGTACTACTGAACAACGGACCAAGCATCACCATCATCACCATCCAAAGCTTCACCCTTACCACGGCACCCTCACTTATCTCTCACTCCCTCTCAACCTCTCTCTCTCACCTTTATTACGGTTTCTATTATTTCGTGAATCCAAGACTGCCATCCTACCATCACAACCTTCGAACCACCATTACCCACTGCTCGACATCGACATCTGCAACCACTCTTTGCTATTTCTGTGTGTCAAAAACTCACCCAAAATAGTCTACTGCAGTAGCTTGTTGCTGCTACTAACCGTCGCCAATCACCAACAATCACTTACTAGCTACAGCTGCTATTACTACTCGTTACCGCAGCTGCTAATATCGTTACTATCTTTCAGTTTTGCGATCACTAAACCCACTTCTATTCTCTTGATAATAATTCCTTCATGTTTCGGTATTCGATGGCCATCACACCACCACCATGAACCCATATAAACATCACCATTTAGTTACTGCTACGCTGCCTTCATTTTTCTTCTGGCTGTTCGAATTGTCACTATAGTTGATTATAAACGATCCACAATAGTTGATTACATCGCGAGGTACTTGACCTCTATATGATACATTTTACAAACCTTGCATTCGTTTTTGAAAACACAATCTTTCATTACATCGAAAGTTGACGGCATGCATACCATTTCATAATATATCTAACTATAATTGACTTTATAATAATCTTAATGAACTCAATGACTCGAATGCAACGTCTTTTGAAATATGTCATAAATGACTCCAAGTAATATTTCTAAGATGAGCAAATGCACAGCGGAAGATTTCTTTCATACCTGAGAATAAACATGCTTTAAAGTGTCAACCAAAAGGTTGGTGAGTTCATTAGTTTAACATAAATAATCATTTCCATCATTTTAATAGACCACAAGATTTCCATATTCAGTTCTCATAAATATACGTCCCATGCATAGAGACAAAAATATCATTCATATGGATTGAACACCTGGTAACCGACATTAACAAGATGCATATAAGAATATCCCCTATCATTCTGGGAAATCCTTCGGACATGATATAAACAACATCGAAGTACTAAAGCATCTGGTACTTTGGATGGGGTTCGTTAGGCTCAATAGATTTATAAAACATTTTATAAAATTATTCTACATTGAGGTGTAACAAAAATATTCAATGATACAACTCAGCTTAGAATTTAAAATCAATGCTAAACAGCATATAATAATCCATGCTAAACAGCATATAGTAATCTATAGTTCTATTCCACAGCCTGAGGTGTAACCAAAAATATTTGTTGATACAACTCTACATAGAATTTAGTTTTTGACGGAACTATTTTGTAAATCAAAAAGCTCATTTATTTATCCCAAAACATTTAAAGAGTTTTAAAAATGGGATTAGTTTTTGTGTCTATTTCGTCAAACATTTATAAAACAGCGCATGTATTCTCAGCCCAAAAATATATAATGCAAAAGCAATTAAAAAGGGAGCAAATAAAACTCACCTAATGTATTTTGTAGTAAAAATACATATGGCTATATTGAAACAATGCAGGGTTGGCCTTGGATTCACGAACCTATATCATTTGTATATTTATTAATACACATAATTGTAATCGAATAATTTATTTATTATATCATAATTTATATATTATATATTTAATTTGTGTATATATTCAATATGATTAATATCAATATAGTTATATTAATATATATTTATATACATTATTGTTTAGTGTTATATTAAAATTTAATAGTTTGTTACATGTACGTATTTAAATAAATAATATTAGTAAGTTTGATTTATATAGTTATATGAAATATTAATAATTATAGTATATATAATAAGTATATTTTTATGTACAAAATATTTATCTGTTAAAAAAATAGTTTTTGATGATAATAATGATGTACTAATAATAATAATGATAACTTTATTAATAATAATACTACTAATTAGTAAATCACTTAAATTATAATTTTATCCATAGTTTTTAAATCCATACATTTATATATATTCATATAATCTTAATAATGATATCTTTAACACTTATATTGTCATAATCATAATACTATTATTAAAATCTTTATATTCCTAATCATAATAACTATAATTTTCATGTTAAATTTCTATACTAATGTCTTTAGTTTCTTATAACATTAATTTGTAACTATAATTATAATTTCTACATATATCCGTATAATTATATCTAGTTTCTAAAATCTTTATCATATTATCTTTTATTATATATTTTTGTTATTAACATTTTTAATATCCTTAAAATCATAATAATAATACTAACAATAATAATGCAGTAATAATAATGCTAAGAATATATTACTAGTAATAATGATAATGGTAATAATAATTATATTAATGGTAATCATAATATTAATTTTAGTAATAACATTACTTATCATATCAATAACAATAATAATAATAACAATTAGTATCAATAATAATAATAATAATAATAATAATAATAATAATAATAATAATAATAATAATAATAATAATAATAATAATAATAATAATAATAATAATAATAATAATAATAATAGAAATAGGTTACTACCTTAAAGGCTCAAAAAAATATCAAAATCGCCCAAGCCGGGACTCGAACCCGTGACCTCTTGGATACCCGAACATCACTCTCACCACTCCTCCGTTCCCTGTCTTTCTGATTTAATCTAGATCCTTTTTTATTTAGCCACTATTTCTGTTTCACTCTTTTTCCTTCTTCTTCTCAACATCCAATTCGACCAGAGGTATATTTAATCAACAAACGAATTTTTCAAACAAGATTTAAAACATTGAAATTTACTTATAACATCCTATATTTTGAGAGTTTATTCAACATACAACATACAAAAAAAAAAAAAGAAACCAACCTGCTGCTGGTTACGGTTTTCTTAAAAAAAAAATTATATACTGATATTGATTTTGAATACGATTTAGGTGAATATTACAACATGAAATATGTTGTATATCGTTCCTATAAACTTCCCAATTCATCAATTTAAATTGATTTGCAACAGAAAACTTGAATTTGAAGGATGAACAATAGTTGACTTTTTGTCACCAAAACTTTGACTCGTGAATTCGTACTCGATACAACAAATTAGCTTTTGAAATTTTGCAGATAGCTTGAACGAAGAATTCCTAACAAGACCTCATTTAAGGATTTTTAAATTTTCTCCAATTTTGTGATTTGGTAAAAAAGTAGAAGGTACAGAGGTATCGAGCTGTATAACTTCTGGTTTCTGTTTTAGTTTGAGAAGATAATTGATATTTGATAGTGGAGAGGATTTGGAATGACTAAATTATCAATTTGATCGACTTGTTTTATAGCGGATGAATTTCAACATAAGGAATCAAATGAAACAGATGATGAAGAAAAAAGAAGGAAAAAAATAAAACAGATACAGTTTCATTCGTACAGCTTATAGACTTTAACATTTAAAAGTGATCGTGATCTTTATCAGAATATGTACTTATCTACATATGTAAATAATAGTAGCTGTATATGTAATTGTATATATATATAAACGTATTTTATGTATGAATTTGTATATATATATATATATATATATATATGTATATATATATATATATATATGATTTTAAATATATTTATTTATATATCTGTATATATATATATATATATATATATATATATATATATATATATATATATTTCATAGATAATTAACAAATATAATATTTTTATTAATAATGCTATTATTAATATTACTAATAATAATAATATTATTGATAAATAGATGTAAAAAAAATAATTGATGAATAATAATATGATAATGATATTAACAATATTACTAGTTATAATAATATTAATATTAATATTATTAATGATAATAATATTAATAATAATAATGTAACAACTTATACATATCAGATGTTATATATATATATATATATATATATATATATATATATATATATATATATATATATATATATATATATATATATATATATGTTCTATATTAGAATTAATAATACTACAAATACAAATATTAGTATTTATATCAATAATGATAATAATATTAACATATCCATTGTATTTAAGCTTGTAATTTAATATATAATACCAGTTATTATTTATCTAATATTATATTATATAATGACATTTACCGAATAGTTAATATATTTTTTCTATATATTTAATAGAATTCATGGATTTATAATATAATATACATATTTATATATATTAACAGTACTTAATTATTCAAATTGATATTTACATTTTAAATTCCAATTATTTAAAGTATACATTATTAAAACAAAATATTATATATTCTTATATTTATATTTATTTAAATTATACATATTTATATACAAATGATTGTTCGTGAATCGTCGGGAGTAGTCAAGGTCAGATGAATATTTGAAACAGTTCAAACTATTTTGAGACTCAACATTGTAGACTTTGCTTATCGTATCGAAATCATATAAAGATTAAGTTTAAATTTGGTCAAAAATTCCTGGGTCATCACAACTATTGGGGCTGCTATTCGATTTCTGTAATTGCTATTTGGGCTCCACAATTTAATCAAGTTTTTGATAAAATGGGCAAAGTTCGAGTAAATGGGTCCTGCAAATAAAGTTGATAATTGGGAGAAATGTTTTGGGAGCTTTAATAATTGACCGGGTCACTTTGGTTACATTGCCACTTGCACTGCCTTTTTTTTTTATGTTGGGTACATATCTCATTGTCGACTGTGATATGCTTTTTCTTGATAATGATAAATATGATATGACGATATTTATCTACGCGTATGACGGTGAGATGATACCAATGACGAGCTTAAAAAAAAAGAATGATTGAGGAAGATGAATTATGATAATTATTGATGAGGAGTACATGCGTATTTTTTTTTTTACCGTTCGTGATTTCCAAATCAAAAGTCCACGAATTGTTCATTTGGGCTGAACTATCTATTGGACTCTTTTGTTGGATTGATTTTTGTTAGTTGAACTTGGGCTCGTGGCTGTTGGGCTGTGTTTGTTGAATTGTTGGGCCAAAATGAAACAAGTTGGGTTAAATATATTTGGAATACATTTTAAATCAGAAGAACAGAGTCGGATGAGTGGTAAGGAGTGGTTGTGCGTGAGCGAGAGGTCTTGGGTTCGAGCCCTGTCTGAGACGTTTCTTATTTTGTTTTTATGAAAAAGCTTGAAGGTAGCTTACTCACTTTAATTATTATTATTATTATTATTATTATTATTATTATTATTATTATTATTATTATTATATTATTATTATTATTATTATATTATTATTATTATTATTATTATTATTATTATTATTATTATTGTTATTGTTATTATTATTGTTATTAGTTAAAATTATTATTATTATGATAATTTGTTATCACCACTAATATTTAAAAAGTATCATTATTAATAATCAAATCCAGAATATTATCATTATCGTTATTATTAATATATGTATTATAAATACAGTTAGGATTATTATTATTATTGTTACTATTATTAGTATTATTAGTATTAAGATTATCATTTAAAATATAACTTACCATTTTACTACTAGTATAAGTATTATTATTATTGTAATGATTATGAATATTATCATTTTTACGAAAATAATGAAATTTACTATATTTTTATTAAGATTTATATTAGTAACATTTTAGAATTATTGTTAGTAATACAAGTATTATTATTAAGTAATATAATTATTAATATTGCCATTATTAATAAGATTTCTAATATTATTATTATAAGTTTTAACAATATCATTAATAGTATTATTATTATTATTATTATTATTAAAGTTATTATTATTATTATTAGAAAATCATTATCATTATCAAAACTATCTTTAAAAACAGATAACTATTTTGTACATAAAATATACTTATTACCTAAACTATAAAAATATTTCACATAACTATATATATATATATATCAAATCTAATAATATTATTTATATAAATATTTATACATAACAAACTATTGATTTTTAAATATAACACTAAACAATTATGTATATAAAGATGGATATATTAATATAACTAAATAAATATTAATCATTTTGAATATATACACAAATTAAATATATAATATATAAATTAAGATATAATAAATTTGTTCGATTACGATTATACGTTTTAATATATACATACAAATGATATAGGTTCGTGAATCCGAGGCCAACCCTGCATTGTTCAATATCGTCATATGTATTTTTACTATAAAATACAGCTTAGTAAGTTTCGTTACTCCCTTTTTAAATGCTTTTGCAATATATATTTTTGGAACTGAGAACACATGCGCTTTTATAACTGTTTTACGAAATAGACACAAGTAATCGAAACTACATTATATGGTTGAATGATCGAAGCCGAATATGCCCCTTTTGCTTGGTAGCCTAAGAATTAGTAAATCAGTCTACTAATTGACGCGAATTCTAAAGATAGATCTATTGGGCCTAACAAACCCCATCTGTTGTAGCGGATGCTTAAGTATTTCGATGTTGTTTTATCATGTCCGATGGAAGTCCCGGAATGATGGGGATATTCTTATATGCATCTTGTTAATGTCGGTTACCAGGTGTTCAATCCATATGAATGATTTTTGTCTCTATGCATGGGACGCATATTTATGAAAAATGAAAATGAAAATGAAAATCTTGTGGTCTATTAAAATGATGGAAATGATTATTTATGTTAAACTAATGAACTCACCAACCTTTTAGTTGACACTTTAAAGCATGTTTATTCTCAGGTACGAAAGAAATCTTCCACTGTGCATTTGCTCATCTTAGAGATATTATTTGGAGTCATTCATGACATATTTCAAAAGACGTTGCATTCGAGTCGTTGAGTTCATCAAGAATATTATCAAGTCATTTATAGTTTAGATATATTATGAAATGGTATGCATGCCTATCAACTTTCAATGTAATGAAAGTTTGTCTTTTTAAAAACGAATGCAATGTTTGTAAAATGTATCATATAGAGGTCAAGTACCTCGCGATGTAATCATATGTTATTGTATTCATTCTTATGGATTAGGACGGGTCTTTACACTACCAAGCCGTCGGCTTAATTATGACGGTTACACGTTTTGTGCTTGTGGATTAAGTTAAACTTGCAGAAGGAGTCACTGACCTAAGGCAAGCTGCCGGCTTCCCACTGAAGCCGCTGGCTTGGCCATCGTTTCTGAATATTATAAATAGAGGGTTCCAGTCTCAGTTTTAGGTGTGCAATTGAGTACAACTCAATACAGTTTAGGTTGGTTTCATTTTTCTTTTAGGGTTTTCTCTAAAACTCTTTGATTAGATTTAATTTTCATTGTAACCAAGATCATTCAAGTTTTAATTCAAGTTTCTTACATCTACCTTTTTAAGGTATGATTCTATCTTTACTTTTTTGTTTAGTCTATTTTATTTACTTTAATTGTTTCTGTTCGTCTTCTGCTATGAACTAAACGTTCATAGTGGTTACATGGACAAAAACTGAACTTCATCTGGGAATCAGATGAAGCCGCCGGCCTTACCTTCCAAGCCACCAGCTTGGTGGGAACAAAGCCGCCGGCTTCGTGTGCTTAAATATACTTGTTTGCCATGCATAATGATTAAATAACATGATTCTAGGATTGATTAGTACTTGATCCGATGATCTATTATTCTATTCATGCTACTTGTTTAGATCTAGTCCATCAAACTAATTAAATTGAATTGCATGCAACTAGGTTAAACAACATAATAGTGATATACTTGTTTAATTGGGATTACGCTTATATAATAGAGTTTGATATTGCTAGGCTTAATCTAAGAACCTTTGTTTGAATTTGTTTAATTAATGATTGCATGAGAACTTAGTAGTAATTGACTTTCAGCTAGTAACTTGAGTTGATCTACTTGGTGTTTAATAGCTTATATAATTTGTAAGTCTATTTGCATGTTAATCCTCATCACAAGATTGATATGTATCATGTAATTGAATTAAATATGAAGAATTAAGATGTTATTTATTCACATCACATATCTAGCATATGCTTTAAGTCCTACTTATTGAATGATATGCAACACTTAGCTTAACCTGCTCTGGGATAATAGTTGGACTATGATTATTATTCTGCTTTGTGTTAATATAAGTGATCAAGCATATTTCCACCAAATGTTGGATACACGCTTGAGTGCAATAGAGGAGGGTTTGTTATGTATAGCGACTTTAACCTCCGGTCCGGTTACCGTGATAACCCTAGCCAAGATGATGATCTCGGGAGGGTGGTTATGGCTGTTTGGCCGCCATCGAGGTGTGTCGATTGGCGGCTAGGGAAAAACCCTACACTTGTGTAGGTAAAACCTTAAAGGGGAGAGGAGAGCGTTTGAGGTTCCAGGATGTCTCTTTAGGGTAGAAGTCCTGCCCTTTATTTATAGAGGCATATTTAGGGTTTCCAGGGAAAAGGCTAAATGGGCCTCTAACAGACCAGGCTCAAAGACAAGCGCAAATAGCAGCCCGATGTGCTATGCGGATCATCAAGTCCCCCAAGTTCGGTATGATATATACCAAATGTATCATATCGAAGTTATTATAATGCCACTGCATGTAACTTGAAAGAACTGTCACGTTTAATAAAGTTGCAATAAGCATATGATGCGCATCTTGTGCGCCAAGTAATGATGCGTAATGAGCATTTATTGCGCCAAGTGACGTTGTGATCATGACAGCTCCAATGTCGAACACCTATACTTATGAATGATATACTTTAGTTGTGATTTAGACAATTATGTCTATGCGGGACAATAACGAAACATAAACCCAATATGTTAATGCCGATAAAGTATACTAATAGTATATTAGTATATCGTTACTCCCCCAGTTCAATATAACTGAAGTATTTAGTTGTGTTGAACTATGATAATGGCCATGAGCATTTTGCGATCATGGATTTACAAACTACTGCCATACGTCCATGGCCTTACACATAACGGCCAAGGGCATTTCGAGACCAAGGACTTATGAAAATATGCCATGGGCGCGCTTACGCGACCATGGACTTAGTAAAGATATGCCATGGGCGCGCTTATGCGACCATGGACTTAGTAAAGATATGCCATGGGCGCGCTTACGCGACCATGGACTTAGTAAAGATATGCAATGGGCGTGCTTACGACCATGGACTTAGTAAAGAGTGGTCCATAACACAAAGTCATGGTCTACTCATAAAACGTTTTATCATAAAGTAAGGCTTTCCTGAAGCAAACATTGTTCGGAATTTCCGTTTGCATTCAAGACATCTCGCTAGTGACTTTGAGTTCCGAATCTCAAGGTCACGTCGAGGCTTCTCCAGCTATTCGCATAGGAGCCTTCTTCATGCAACAATGCGATAAATCGGAGGTCGATGTTGAATTCAAGGCATCTCTGACTTGCAAGCTCCGTACTCAGTCATTTTGAGGCATCCCAACCAAAAGGTGAGGGGTATTTAATTGCGCGGGCAATTCAATGCCGCAGTTTGCGTATATTTACGCAGGTAAACTAATACCTTTTTTTATTTTTGATAGTATTTTTATACGCGCGTTGTTATTCTGCATTTAGTATTTATTCTGGCATATGCTCGAGCAAAGAAACAACTTAGTTCCTTAACATTTGCAAAATAGCAAATTAAAAAGCCAGTTTTCATTATTTGCACAATAACGTAGAATAAATGTTATGCTGCATGACGGGAGCGACCCCTCTATGTCTGACATAATCTTTTTATTCTTGCGGTAACAATCCAATGTTGTCCGCAGAGAGAGCAAGCCAATGCTCTAAATTATACTCTTCACTTTTATAAATTTTTATAAGTGTTTACACGTATTGACAATCCAATGTCGAATCCGTCTATATAAGCAATCCAATGCTTATCTCAAGAGTCTTCCGGCCAATCCAATGCCCGTGATATTGACAAGTAACCAAACTTTTATTTTATAGTCATGACTTTGCAGATCTGTAGTGACCTGAACTTTTCTGAACCTTTCTATGATTATATGTTTAATGAAAACTATATTTACATGATTAAATGTTTCCAACATGTTAAGCAATCAAACTTGTTAAGACTTGGTTAATTGAAACAGAAATTTTGTAAACGTCTGATTACCCAGTTTGACCAATGATTCACGAACGCTATAAGTTGTATATGACATGATGATACATAAATGAATAAATATATATGTTTAACATGATATAATGATCATCAAGTATCTCATTAAAAATAGTAACAATAAGTTATATACTTAAAAAGGAGACTATTGACGTATGAAACTCGAAACGATACATATAACGATTATCGTTATAACCACGTCTTACTAAATATATATGAAAATTAATACATTGTTATATTATATATAACATGATAATATGATAATTAAATATATCATTAAGTGTATTAACAATGAACTACATAAGTAAAAACAAGACTACTAACTTAAGGATTTTGAAACGAGACATATATGTAACGATTATCGTTGTAACGACATTTAAATGTATATATCATATTAAGATATATTAATATATCATAATATCATGATAATATAATAATTTAAAATCTCATTTGATATTATAAACATTGGGTTAACAACATTTAACAAGATCGTTAACCTAAAGGTTTCAAAACAACACTTACATGTAACGACTAACGATGACTTAACGACTCAGTTAAAATGTATATACATGTAGTGTTTTAATATGTATTCATACACTTTTGAAAGACTTCAAGACACTTATCAAAATACTTCTACTTAACAAAAATGCTTACAATTACATCCTCGTTCAGTTTCATCAACAATTCTACTCGTATGCACCCGTATTCGTACTCGTACAATACACAGCTTTTAGATGTATGTACTATTGGTATATACACTCCAATGATTAGCTCTTATCAGCCCATGTGAGTCACCTAACACATGTGGGAACCATCATTTGGCAACTAGCATGAAATATCTCATAAAATTACAAAAATATGAGTAATCATTCATGACTTATTTACATGAAAACAAAATTACATATCCTTTATATCTAATCCATACACCAACGACCAAAAACACCTACAAACACTTTCATTCTTCAATTTTCTTCATCTAATTGATCTCTCTCAAGTTCTATCTTCAAGTTCAAAGTGTTCTTCATAAATTCTACAAGTTCTAGTTTCATAAAATCAAGAATACTTTCAAGTTTGCTAGCTCACTTCCAATCTTGTAAGGTGATCATCCAACCTCAAGAAATCTTTGTTTCTTATAGTAGGTTATCATTCTAATACAAGGTAATAATCATATTCAAACTTTGGTTCAATTTCTATAACTATAACAATCTTATTTCAAGTGATGATCTTACTTGAACTTGTTTTCGTGTCATGATTCTGCTTCAAGAACTTCGAGCCATCCAAGGATCCGTTGAAGCTAGATCCATTTTTCTCTTTTCCAGTAGGTTTATCCAAGGAACTTAAGGTAGTAATGATGTTCATAACATCATTCGATTCATACATAAAAAGCTATCATATTCGAAGTGGTAAACTAGTAATCACTAGAACATAGTTTAGTTAATTCTAAACTTGTTCGCAAATAAAGTTAATCCTTCTAACTACACTTTTAAAATCAACTATACACATGATCTATATCTATATGATATGCTAACTTAATGATTTAAAACCCGGAAACACGATAAACACCATAAAACCGGATTTACGCCGTCGTAGTTACAACCGGGGGCTGTTTTGGTTTGGATAATTAAAAACTATGAAAAACTTTGATTTAAAAGCTATACTTCTGGGAAAATGATTTTTCTTATGAACATGAAACCATATCCAAAAATCATGGTTAAACTCAAAGTGAAAGTATGTTTTTCAAAACAGTCATCAAGATGTCGTTCTTTCGACGAAAATGACTACCTGTTTCAAAAATGACCTGTAACTTGTATTTCCGACTATAAACCTATACCTTTTCTGTTTATTTTCATAAATTCAAGTTCAATACAAAACCGTGGATGCTTAAATCACTCAAAACGGATTAGAAACGAAGAAATGGCGAGCAAAACAAAATTGGTAAAAACTACTCATTTTAGCTACGTGAAAATTGGTAACAAATCTATTCCAACCATAACTTAATCAACTTGTATTGTATATTATGTAATCTTGAGATACTATAGACACGTATACAATGTTTCGACCTATCATGTCGACACATCTATATATATTTCGGAACAACCATAGACACTCTATATGTGAATGCTGGAGTTAGCTATACAGGGTTGAGGTTGATTCCAAAGTATATATAGTTTGAGTTGTGATCAATACTGAGATATGTATACACTGGGTCGTGGATTGATTCAAGATAATATATATCGATTTATTTCTGTACATCTAACTGTGGACAACTACTTGTAGGTTACTAACGAGGACAGCTGACTTAATAAACTTAATACATCAAAATGTATTAAAAGTGTTGTAAATATATTTTGAACATACTTTGATATATATGTACATATTTGTTATAGGTTCGTGAATCAACCAGTGGCCAAGTCTTACTTCCCGACGAAGTAAAAAAATCTGTGAAAGTGAGTTATAGTCCCACTTTTAAAATCTAATATTTTTGGGATGAGAATACATGCAGGTTTTATAAATGATTTACAAAATAGACACAAGCACGTGAAACTACATTCTATGGTTGAATTATCGAAATCAAATATGCCCCTTTTTATTAAGTCTGGTAATCTAAGAATTAGGGAACAGACACCCTAATTGACGCGAATCCTAAAGATAGAATCTATTGGGCCTAACAAACCCCATCCAAAGTACCGGATGCTTTAGTACTTTGAAATTTATATCATATCCGAAGGGTGTCCCGGAATGATGGGGATATTCTTATATATGCATCTTGTTAATGTCGGTTACCAGGTGTTCACCATATGAATGATTTTTATCTCTATGTATGGGATGTGTATTGAAATATGAAATCTTGTGGTCTATTGTTACGATTTGATATATATATATATAGGTTAAACCTATAACTCACCAACATTTTTGTTGACGTTTAAAGCATGTTTATTCTCAGGTGAATACTAAGAGCTTCCGCTATTGCATACTAAAATAAGGACAAGATTTGGAGTCCATGTTTGTATGATATTGTGTAAAAACTGCATTCAAGAAACTGATTTCGATGTAACATATTTGTATTGTAAACCATTATGTAATGGTCGTGTGTAAACAGGATATTTTAGATTATCATTATTTGATAATCTACGTAAAGCTTTTTAAAACTTTATTTATGAAATAAAGGTTATGGTTTGTTTTAAAAATGAATGCAGTCTTTGAAAAACGTCTCATATAGAGGTCAAAACCTCGCAACGAAATCAATTAATATGGAACGTTTTTAATCAATAAGAACGGGACATTTCAGTTGGTATCCGAGCGTTGGTCTTAGAGAACCAGAATTTTGCATTAGTGTGTCTTATCGAGTTTGTTAGGATGCATTAGTGAGTCTGGACTTCGACCGTGTTTACTTGAAAAATGATTGCTTAACAAATTTTGTTGGAAACTATATATTTTTAACATGTGAATATTATGTGATATATTAATCTCTTAACGCGTTTGATATTATGTGATAGATGTCTACCTCTAGAACAAGTCCCATTGACTCACCTAATAATAATGAAGAGTCAAATGTAAATTGGAATGATTCATGGACTGATTCACAAGTTCCCGAAGAGGAACCGGAAGAAGAGTCGGAACCGGAAGAAGAATCGGAACCGGAAGAAGAATCGGAACAAGAAGAAGAAATAGAACCAGTGGGGGAAATAATAAAACGGTTAAGTAGAAGAAAATCCTCAACCAACCGACCGAAGTTAATTATGGTCAATGGTGTTTCCGCCAAGGAAGCAAAGTATTGGGAGAATTACCAATTCTCCAATGAATCGGATCCCGACAAGGATTCCGACGATGTTATAGAAATTACCCCAACACAATTTAATAAGGCAAAAGAGAACAATAAGGGAAAGGGCATAAAAATAGAGAAATTTGATTCCAAACCCGATGAACTTTATATGTATCGTCAGCACCCGTATTTCTTAAGTTGTAACAATAACCCGGGAACCTCTAAACCACCAGGTTTTTCTAAACCAATGTGGAAAACGACGGCTCGTATTAGGGGAACATCATATATCCCTAGAAACTTGGCAAAACGAACCAAAACTGAAGAAGAAGAAACGAGCGAGTCGGAATAAGATAGTTGTATTCTTGTGGTGTAATATATGTAATATAGTGTGCTTATGCTTTATGATATATGTAAAAATTGCTTGTATTAATAAGTATTTTTTTTATGAATCTAACTCTTGTCTATTTTACAGTATAAAAACACAAAATGGATAGACAACCCAATATTTTAAGAGACCTACCCGGAGACATGATTGATGAAATCTTGTCTAGAGTCGGTCAGAATTCCTCGGCACAACTATTTAAGGCGAGATCAGTTTGTAAGACATTCGAAGAACGTTTCAAGAATGCCTTGGTTTATAAAAGGCTTTCGTTCGAAAGATGGGGGATATCACATTGGGAAATCCATAAGTTACGATGTGTTTACTTTGACGCATATATTGCGGGGAACCCAAATGCTATTTTACGCAACGGGTTAAGAAATTATTTTGACTCAATATATCCGAATATAGGACTTCGTGATTTAGAAAAAGCGGCTAACATGCAACATAAAGAAGCATGTTATGCTTACGGGTTAGTAATGTTCGCTTCTCACCAAAGTGAGAACAAGAACATCGGGCTACAACTATTAAACAAAATGTTCCCAAAAGTGACGGACTCAGTAGTTGGGGTGATAAACAAGGTTTTTAGATTGTTACGGGACTGTTGGACATTACGTAACCCTCGTCCCTTTAACGACGTTAAAACACGCTGTCTAATCAACGGCCATAACAGTTATGTTCCACAAGACCAAGGATGGGAAGTAGTCCTAGTAAAACCAGAATGCATGACTTGTTTCTGGACGTATGAATTACGTGTCTTTATTGCCTTTGTTGAACGACTTGTGTACTAGCTAGAATTATCTTCACAACTATCTTGTATCAAAGTTATTTTGTGCTATATTTCATGTTATATGTAAAATAAGCGGTATTGTAAGTTTGTAAAATATTGTGAAAAAGTTTGAACGCGAAATATTATTATAATCAGTTTTTCATATAGAATTGTAGTAGTTGAATTGTATATTAGCTACTAAGTATGAACTTAACGGGTAGGTACTACCCGAATTTAAACTTATAAAACGCTAATATGAAGAAAAAGCTTTTATAAATGAGTTCATATTATGCTACGAGATACTATTGACTACTCTTAATATTCTGTATGATTAACTTGTTTCATTTGACTATTTGAAGGAAATGGCACCGACTACTCGACAAACCATGAATATGAGCGAAGAGGAATTTCGTACCTTTTTTGCTGCAAACATAGCCGCAGTACCGGCTGCGCTATATACCAACAATAACCTTGGATCTAGCAGTACAGGAAATCGTGTAGGATGCATCTACAAAGAATTCACTGCCTGCAAACCTTTAGAATTTGATAGAACCGAAGGACCGATCGGATTGAAATGGTGGATCGAGAAGGTCGAATCGGTGTTTGCCATAAGTAAGTGTACTGAAGAGGACAAAGTGAAGTACGCTACGCATACCTTCACAGGTACTGCGTTAACATGGTGGAATACCTATCTAGAGCAAGTGGGACAAGATGATGCTTACGCACTACCGTGGTCAGCATTCAAGCACTTGATGAACGAGAAGTACCGTCCCAGAACCGAGATCAATAAGCTCAAGACAGAACTTAGAGGGTTACGAACCCAAGGATTTGATATTACCACGTATTAAAGACGATTCACAGAATTGTGCCTATTGTGTCCGGGAGCATTCGAAGATGAGGAAGAGAAGATCGACGCGTTTGTGAAAGGATTACCGGAAAGAATCCAAGAAAGATATAAGTTCACACGAGCCCGCATCCATACAACAGGCATGTAGAATGGCTCACAAACTAGTGAACCAGATTGAGGAAAGAATTAAAGAACAGGCGACTGAAGAGGCCAATGTGAAGCAAGTCAAAAGAAAGTGGGAAGAAAACGGTGATAAGAATCACCAATACAACAACAACAGCAATTACAACAATAATCGCAACAACTATCCCAACAATCGCAACATCAATCGCAACTACAACAAACGGCCCAACAACAACAACAGCAACTATAACAATCATCCCAACAACAATAACAACCGCAACAACAGCAATAATCAGAAGCAACTATGCCAAAGGTGTGAAAAGTATCACTCGGGGTTCTGCACCAAATTTTGCAACAAGTGTAAAAGAAATGGTCATAGCGCGGTGAAGTGTGAGGTCTACAGACCAGGGGTTAACAGAACGAAAGGAACAAATGGTGTCGGAACGAGTAATGGTGGAGCAAGTAGTGTCGGGGCAAGTTATGCCAATGTAGTTTGTTATAAATGTGGAAAACCGGGCCACATTATTAGAAATTGCCAGAACCAGGAGAACACGAATGGACAAGGCCGCGGAAGAGTTTTCAATATTAATGCGGCAGAGGCACAGGAAGACCCAGAGCTTGTTACGAGTACGTTTCTTATTGACGATAAATCTGCTTATGTTTTATTTGATTCGGGTGCGGATAGAAGCTATATGAGTAGAGAATTTTGTGCTAAATTAAGTTGCCCATTGGCGCCTTTGGATAGTAAATTTTTACACGAATTAGCAAATGGTAAATTAATTTCAGCAGATAATATATGTCAGAATCGAGAAATTAAACTGGTTAGCGAAACATTTAAGATTGACTTGATACCAGTAGAGTTAGGGAGTTTTGATGTGATAATCGGTATGGACTGGTTGAGAGAAGTGAAAGCAGAGATCGTTTGTTACAAAAATGCAATTCGCATTATACGAGAAAAAGGAAAACCCTTAATGGTGTACGGAGAAAAGAGCAACACGAAGTTAAATCTTATTAGTAACCTGAAGGCACAAAAAATAATAAGAAAAGGTTGCTATGCTGTACTAGCACACGTCGAGAAAGTGAATTCCGAAGAAAAGAACATCAATGATATTCCCGTCGCAAAAGAATTTCTCGATGTATTTTCGAAAGAATTACCGGGACTACCTCCACACCGATCCGTTGAATTTCAAATAGACCTTGTACCAGGAGCTGCACCAATAGCTCGTGCTCCATACAGACTCGCACCTAGCGAAATGAATGAACTTCAGAGCCAATTACAAGAACTTTTAGAGCGTGGTTTCATTCGACCAAGCACATCACCGTGGGGAGCTCCTGTTTTGTTTGTCAAGAAGAAAGATGGTACATTCAGGTTGTGTATCGACTACCGAGAGTTGAACAAACTTACCATCAAGAACTGCTACCCACTACCGAGAATCGACGACTTATTTGATCAACTACAAGGCTCGTCTGTTTATTCGAAGATCGATTTACGTTCTGGATATCATAAAATGCGGGTGAAGGAGGATGATATTCCAAAGACTGCTTTTAGGACTCGTTACAGTCATTACGAGTTTATGGTTATGCCGTTTGGATTGACTAACGCACCAGCTGTGTTCATGGACCTCATGAACCGAGTGTGTGGGCCATATCTTGACAAGTTTGTCATTGTTTTCATCGATGACATACTTATTTACTCGAAGAATGATCAAGAGCACGAAGAATATTTAAGAAAAGTGCTAGAGTTGCTGAGAAAAGAAAAACTGTACGCCAAGTTTTCAAAGTGTGCATTTTGGTTGGAAGAAGTTCAATTCCTCGGTCACATAGTGAACAAAGAAGGTATTCAGGTGGATCCAGCAAAGATCGAAACCGTTGAAAAGTGGGAAACCCCGAAAACTCCGAAACACATATGCCAGTTTTTAGGACTAGCGGGTTACTACAGAAGGTTCATCCAAGACTTTTCCAGAATAGCAAAACCCTTGACTGCATTAACGCATAAAGGGAAGAAATTTGAATGGAAAGATGAACAAGAGAAAGCGTTTAAATTGTTAAAGAAAAAGTTAACTACGGCACCTATATTGTCATTACCTGAAGGGAATGATGATTTTGTGATATATTGTGATGCCTCAAAGCAAGGTCTCGGTTGTGTATTAATGCAACAAATGAAAGTAATTGCTTATGCGTCTAGACAATTGAAGATTCACGAACAGAATTATACGACGCATGATTTGGAATTAGGCGCGGTTGTTTTTGCATTAAAGACTTGGAGGCATTACTTATATGGGGTCAAAAGTATTATATATACCGACCACAAAAGTCTTCAACACATATTTAATCAGAAACAACTGAATATGAGGCAGTGTAGGTGGATTGAATTATTGAATGATTACGACTTTGAGATTCGTTACCACCAGGGGAAGGCAAATTTGGTAGCCGACGCCTTGAGCAGGAAGGACAGAGAACCCATTCGAGTAAAATCTATGAATATTATGATTCACAATAACCTTACTACTCAAATAAAGGAGGCACAACAAGGAGTTTTAAAAGAGGGAAATTTAAAGGATGAAATACCCAAAGGATCGGAGAAGCATCTTAATATTCGGGAAGACGGAACCCGGTATAGGGCTGAAAGGATTTGGGTAACAAAATTTGGAAATATGAGAGAAATGGTACTTAGAGAAGCTCATAAAACTAGATACTCAATACATCCTGGAACGGGGAAGATGTACAAGGATCTCAAGAAACATTTTTGGTAGCCGGGTATGAAAGCCGATGTTGCTAAATACGTAGGAGAATGTTTGACGTGTTCTAAGGTCAAAGCTGAGCATCAGAAACCATCAGGTCTACTTCAACAACCCGAAATCCCGGAATGGAAATGGGAAAACATTACCATGGATTTCATCACTAAATTGCCAAGGACTGCAAGTGGTTTTGATATTATTTGGGTAATAGTTGATCGTCTCACCAAATCAGCACACTTCCTGCCAATAAGAGAAGATAACAAGATGGAGAAGTTAGCACGACTGTATTTGAAGGAAGTCATCTCCAGACATGGAATACCAATCTCTATTATCTCTGATAGGGATGGCAGATTTATTTCAAGATTCTGGCAGACATTACAGCAAGCATTAGGAACTCGTCTAGACATGAGTACTGCCTATCATCCACAAACTGATGGGCAGAGCAAAAGGACGATACAAACGCTTGAAGACATGCTACGAGCATGTGTTATTGATTTCGGAAACAGTTGGGATCGACATCTACCGTTAGCAGAATTTTCCTACAACAACAGCTACCATTCAAGCATTGAGATGGCGCCATTTGAAGCACTTTATGGTAAAAAGTGCAGGTCTCCAATTTGTTGGAGTGAAGTGGGGGATAGACAGATTACGGGTCCAGAGATAATACAAGAAACTACTGAGAAGATCATCCAAATTCAACAACGATTGAAAACCGCCCAAAGTCGACAAAAGAGCTACGCCGACATTAAAAGAAAAGATATAGAATTTGAAATTGGAGAGATGGTCATGCTTAAGGTTGCACCTTGGAAAGGTGTTGTTCGATTTGGTAAACGAGGGAAATTAAATCCAAGGTATATTGGACCATTCAAGATTATTGATCGTGTCAGACCAGTAGCTTACCGACTTGAGTTACCTCAACAACTCGTGGCTGTACATAACACTTTCCACATCTCGAATTTGAAGAAATGTTTTGCTAAAGAAGATCTTGCTATTCCGTTGGACGAAATCCAAATCAATGAAAAACTTCAATTCATTGAAGAACCCGTTGAAATAATGGATCGTGAGGTTAAGAGACTTAAACAAAACAAGATACCGATTGTTAAGGTTTAATGGAATGCTTGTAAAGGACCTGAGTTCACCTGGGAACTAGAAGATCAGATGAAGAAGAAGTACCCGCACTTATTTCCAGAAGATGAGCCAATACCTCCAATCGCTTAAAATTTCGGGACGAAATTTATTTAACGGGTAGGTACTGTAGTGACCCGAACTTTGTCGAACCTTTCTATGATTATATGTTTAATGAAAACTATATTTACATGATTAAATGTTTCCAACATGTTAAGCAATCAAACTTGTTAAGACTTGGTTAATTGAAACAGAAATTTTGTAAACGTCTGATTACCCAGTTTGACCAATGATTCACGAACGCTATAAGTTGTATATGACATGATGATACATAAATGAATAAATATATATGTTTAACATGATATAATGATCATCAAGTATCTCATTAAAAATAGTAACAATAAGTTATATACTTAAAAAGGAGACTATTGACGTATGAAACTCGAAACGATACATATAACGATTATCGTTATAACCACGTCTTACTAAATATATATGAAGCATATTAATACATTGTTATATTATATATAACATGATAATATGATAATTAAATATATCATTAAGTGTATTAACAATGAACTACATAAGTAAAAACAAGACTACTAACTTAAGGATTTCGAAACGAGACATATATGTAACGATTATCGTTGTAACGACATTTAAATGTAAATATCATATTAAGATATATTAATATATCATAATATCATGATAATATAATAATTTAAAATCTCATTTGATATTATAAACATTGGGTTAACAACATTTAACAAGATCGTTAACCTAAAGGTTTCAAAACAACACTTACATGTAACGACTAACGATGACTTAACGACTCAGTTAAAATGTATATACATGTAGTATTTTAATATGTATTCATACACTTTTGAAAGACTTCAAGACACTTATCAAAATACTTCTACTTAACAAAAATGCTTAAAATTACATCCTCGTTCAGTTTCATCAACAATTCTACTCGTATGCACCCGTATTCGTACTCGTATAATACACAGCTTTTAGATGTATGTACTATTGGTATATACACTCCAATGATCAGCTATTAGCAGCCCATGTGAGTCACCTAACACATGTGGGAACCATCATTTGGCAACTAGCATGAAATATCTCATAAAATTACAAAAATATGAGTAATCATTCATGACTTATTTACATGAAAACAAAATTAAATATCCTTTATATCTAATCCATACACCAATGACCAAAAACACCTACAAACACTTTCATTCTTCAATTTTCTTCATCTAATTGATCTCTCTCAAGTTCTATCTTCAAGTTCTAAGTGTTCTTCATAAATTCTACAAGTTCTAGTTTCATAAAATCAAGAATACTTTCAAGTTTGCTAGCTCACTTCCAATCTTGTAAGGTGATCATCCAACCTCAAGAAATCTTTGTTTCTTACAGTAGGTTATCATTCTAATACAAGGTAATAATCATATTCAAACTTTGGTTCAATTTCCATAACTATAACAATCTTATTTCAAGTGATGATCTTACTTGAACTTGTTTTCGTGTCATGATTCTGCTTCAAGAACTTCGAGCCATCCAAGGATCCGTTGAAGCTAGATCCATTTTTTTCTTTTCCAGTAGTTTTATCCAAGGAACTTAAGGTAGTAATGATGTTCATAACATCATTCGATTCATACATAAAAAGCTATCATATTCGAAGTGGTAAACTAGTAATCACTAGAACATAGTTTAGTTAATTCTAAACTTGTTCGCAAATAAAGTTAATCCTTCTAACTACACTTTTAAAATCAACTATACACATGATCTATATCTATATGATATGTTAACTTAATGATTTAAAACCCGGAAACACGATAAACACCATAAAACCGGATTTACGCCGTCGTAGTTACAACCGGGGGCTGTTTTGGTTTGGATAATTAAAAACTATGAAAAACTTTGATTTAAAAGCTATACTTCTGGGAAAATGATTCTTCTTATGAACATGAAACCATATCCAAAAATCATTGTTAAACTCAAAGTGAAAGTATGTTTTTCAAAACAGTCATCAAGATGTCGTTCTTTCGACGGAAATGACTACCTCTTTCAAAAACGACTTGTAACTTGTATTTCCGACTATAAACCTATACCTTTTCTGTTTATTTTCATAAAGTCAAGTTCAATACGAAACCGTGGACGCTTAAATCACTCAAAACGGATTAGAAACGAAGAAATGGCGAGCAAAACAAAATTGGTAAAAACTACTCATTTTAGCTACGTGAAAATTGGTAACAAATCTATTCCAACCATAACTTAATCAACTTGTATTGTATATTATGTAATCTAGAGATACCATAGACACGTATACAATGTTTCGACCTATCATGTCGACACATCTATATATATTTCGGAACAACCATAGACACTCTATATGTGAATGCTGGAGTTAGCTATACAGGGTTGAGGTTGATTCCAAAGTATATATAGTTTGAGTTGTGATCAATACTGAGATATGTATACACTGGGTCGTGGATTGATTCAAGATAATATATATCGATTTATTTCTGTACATCTAACTGTGGACAACTAGTTGTAGGTTACTAACGAGGACAGCTGACTTAATAAACTTAAAACATCAAAATGTATTAAAAGTGTTGTAAATATATTTTGAACATACTTTGATATATATGTACATATTTGTTATAGGTTCGTGAATTAACCAGTGACCAAGTCTTACTTCCTGACGAAGTAAAAGAATCTGTGAAGGTGAGTTATAGTCCTACTTTTAAAATCTAATATTTTTGGGATGAGAATACATGCAGGTTTTATAAATGATTTACAAAATAGACACAAGTACGTGAAACTACATTCTATGGTTGAATTATCAAAATCGAATATGCCCCTTTTTATTAATTCTGGTAATCTAAGAATTAGGGAACAGACACCCTAATTGACGTGAATCCTAAAGATAGATCTATTGGGCCTAACAAACCCCATCCAAAGTACCGGATGCTTTAGTACTTCGAAATTTATATCATATCCGAAGGGTGTCCCGGAATGATGGGGATATTCTTATATATGCATCTTGTTAATGTCGGTTACTAGGTGTTCACCATATGAATGAATTTTATCTCTATGTATGGGATGTATATTGAAATATGAAATCTTGTAGTCTATTATTATGATTTGATAATATATAGGTTAAACCTATAACTCACCAACATTTTTGTTGACGTTTTAAGCATGTTTATTCTCAGGTGATTATTAAGAGCTTCCGCTGTTGCATACTAAAATAAGGACAAGATTTGGAGTCCATGCTTGTATGATATTATGTAAAAACTGCATTCAAGAAAATTATTTTTGATGTAATATTTTCTTATTGTAAACCATTATGTAATGGTCGTGTGTAAACGGTATATTTTAGATTATCATTATTTGATAATCTAGGTAATGCTTTTTAAACCTTTATAGATAAAATAAAGGTTATGGTTGTTTTAAAAATGAATGCAGTCTTTGAAAAACGTCTCATATAGAGGTCAAAACCTCGCGACGAAATCAATTAATATGGAACGTTTATAATCAATATGAACGGGGCATTTCAAGATCTCCGTCCTGCGCGGTGTACAAGCGTTTGAAACAAACCAATGTTTTACTACTGTCACCATTATTTATAGTTTTAGTAGCCAAACTAAACTATGCCACTTGGGATTTGGAGCATTCCCTGTGCAGCGGTTTGTGCAATCAACATACTTAATGTTTATAATGTTTTGGACGCACTAAATAAGAAACACTGCAGAGGGTGGATCAGTTCCCTCGATAAGTGTGTTTTCTTTACGGGCTTAACCGTGAAAATAATATATGTGATGCGTATACGGGTCTATCCTACCTGTTTAAAGGATTTTTGGCATGCAACCGCGAATCACTGAAAGGAAAATAATCCTTTCTAATAGTTATGCTCATATCATAGTAGCCCCCATTTCAATAGTACTAAAGTACTTAGTGGTGTTGAAATCTAGAATGGAACTTAAACCACTTTTAGAAGGGAAGTGCAAAAGTACGTGTGCGACCATGAGCAAATAAAGTGATCTCATGGACTTACGCAATGCTTCCATGAGATTATACTAAAGATGCCATGGGCGCGCATAACGCGACCATGGTCTTTAAACAATTGTCCATGGTCTTACGCGTTGCCGCCATGGACTTAATAAATATGCCATGGGCGTGCTTACGAGACCATGGACTTAGTAAAGATATGCCATGGGTGCGCTTACGTGACCATGGTCTTTAAATAATTGTCCATGGGCTTACGCCTTGCGGCCATGGACTAATAAATATGCCATGGCGCGCTTATGCGGCCATGGTCTTATAATAATTGTCCATGAGCTTACGCGTTGCAGCCATGGACTAATAAATATGCCTTGGCGCTGCCGCGACCATGGTCTTTAAATAATTTTCCATGGGCTTACGCCTTGCGGCCATGGACTAATAAATATGCCATGGCTCGCTTACGCGACCATGGTCTTATAATAATTGTCCATGGACTTACGCCTTACGGCCATGGACTAATAAATATGCCATGGGGCGCTTACGCGACCATGGTCTTATAATAATTGTCCATGGGCTTACGCCTTGCGGTCATGGACTAATAAATATGCCATGGTGCGCTTACGCGTCCATGGTCTTTAAACGATTGTCCATGGTCTTACGCGTTGCCGCCATGGACTTAATAAATATGCCATGGGCGCGCGTACGCGACCATGGTCTTTAAATAATTGTCCATGGGCTTACGCTTTGCGGCCATGGACTAATAAATATGCCATTGCGCGCTTACGCGACCATGGTCTTATAATAATTGTCCAAGGGCTTACGCGTTGCAGCCATGGACTAATAAATATGCCATGGCGTGCTGCCGCGACCATGGTCTTTAAATAATTGTCCATGGGCTTACGCCTTGCGGCCATGGTCTAATAAATATGCCATGGAGCGCTTACGCGACTATGGTCTTATAATAATTGTCCATGGACTTACGCCTTGCAGCCATGGACTAATAAATATGCCATGGCGCGCTTACGTGAGCATGGTCTTATAATAATTGTCCATGAGCTTACGCCTTGCGGCCATGGACTAATAAATATGCCATGGCGCGCTTACGCGACCATGGTCTTTAAATAATTGTCCATGGACTTACGCGTTGCAGCCATGGACTATTTTAGTGCGCAAATAATGCGGAATGTGATATAGAGTGATTAACACTGTAAGGGGATTATAGAGCGGCATCGCAGACTAGTATTGCCGAACTTTTAGCATCATGATTCCCATCTCCAAAAGGAGACAACCTTCTAAGAGGTTTTAAGTGTACGACCGTCACCGATAAAGAGAACATTCTATTTCTGCTAGTTATAATATATACTATACCAGCCCCAGATCAAGATAATTAAAGTATTTAGTTGTCTTGAACTATAATTAATATCACACCAAGGAATCAAGAGGCTAAACAATTGGCACTCATTAACTGAGTTCTTCTAACATTCCAAGTATCATCCTGATATTATATCATTTGTGTGATATATACGCTATGCGCATATGCTGTGTTTTTGTTTATAGCAAACTTTAGTCAAATCTTTTCCAAATAATTTGTTTGCATACATCTCGAATCCATTTTTATTGGAGTAAATATCTTATCCAAAAAATAATTTTATTTGTATACACCATTAATTATTTATACGGTCATATTAGATATTTTTTGCACTGTTGGTTCGATTTATGAAATCGATAGGGGATATTATAACCATAAATAGTCTAAGACCTCAATTTGTATATATTGCATATACCATGTTTATATATATTCAAATATTAAGTAAAGATATACATACCAAAATAAGACGATCCTGGATCGGTGATCTCATTACTATTATGCATCTTGTAAGTAATTTGCAAACCAAATTGAAACTTTGCCTGGACAGATCGAAAAATGATCCAGGTTATCTATGAAGAATGCGACGCTTGCTTCGTCCCTAGCGAGTAAATCGCTCTGATCGCTACTTCTTTTCGTCTCAACCCGTATGCTCATAAATAGAGATGTTAGTGTTGCCACATACATAATTAACGTAGTCAATCGTAAAACACATATTAATTATTATCTGAATGTTTCAATATAATAATGACAAACACCCTCTATTTTTGTTAACAAATTCAAGACTCAATGATATGTGTGGTTTTGACCTATTTGATTGATAATGAAACAATGATAGTGCCCGTATTGTTAAAGAGTTTTAATCTATTAATATTATCGTTTATCAGTCAAAACACTTCCTTACGCATATCAATCTATGTAGGTTTATTAATAATTTATAATAATAGAAACGTAAAAAATCTTACAGATACGAATCAGTTTTGATTCGTTATTTTTGTTTGGCGGTAGAGACCCCGGTGGTTGTTGTTGCAGGTCCCACAATAAAGCACCCCTCGTCACTTACTCGTCTGTAGAACATACAAATCTGTTTCCACTGATCAGCATGACTTTGATTGTGCCCGTAATGCGTCTAAGATTTACAATTTGCATCGGAACCATACACGGAGTTCCCGGCATTCATGCAAAACATAAATTTTTACAGAAGTTAAATATCTCAAATATTGAAGGTGTCACAGGGATCGTAAATTATATATATATATATATATATATATATATATATATATATATATATATATATATATATATATGAAGATCAACACATATTATATGAATTATTATACGCATGAATAACTGTCCGGTAAACTTAAAGCTTATGAAGCAGAATATACATATATCCATGCTATAGCATGTATATATAAAATATATAAATATATATTTAACGAAGTACTTACAGATCTGAGAATCATGTGTGCTTCATATGTAATTCTTGTTGTTGTTGTTCATAAAAATAGTGTAAAGGAAACTTACCGAAGAAATAGAGTTATGTAACTCATATCATATGCTCAAAATAAATTAGGTCAGTTGAATATGGGGCATATATATAAATAATAATTAACCATCACATTAAATATCTCAAAAGATGCATGTGCAATTTTAATTGATATATTCGTTCATGAAGCATAACGTTGTCTTTCCATATAACATTGTAATCAGTTGCGATTTACGAAATTTTTCATACCTTTTTTATTCATTATTCCATCGTGTATGATAAGATCAATAATCATACATGCAGTTTACCTTTTAGTTTATAATAACATATAACAATACACATGCGTGTAAGATCTAGATTTATTGCGATAAATTAATCATATCTCAGAACACAAAATAGGTACATGTCAATATGTCCTTTACTAGATTTTAATGCATGATAAAGGTAAACATGCAATTCTTTGACGGAATACAAAAAGAAAACTTACAAACGCAAACCAGATGTGATTCGTTTTTCCGGTTTGATGGTAGGGACACGAGTTGTTGTTGTGTTGTCCCACGGATGACGCCAAATGATCAAGCATATTTCCACTGAATGTTGGATACATGCTTGAGTGCAATAGAGGAGGGTTTGTTATGTACAGCGACTTTAACCTCCGGTCCGGTTACCGTGATAACCCTAGCCGAGATGATGATCTCGGGAGGGTGGTTATGGCTGTTTGGCCGCCATCGAGGCGTGTCGATTGGCGGCTAGGGAAAAACCCTACACTTGTGTAGGTAAAACCCTAAAGGGGAGAGGAGAGCATTTGAGCTTCCAGGATGTCTCTTTAGGGTAGAAGTCCTGCCCTTTATTTATAGAGGCATATTTAGGGTTTCTAGGGAAAAGGCTAAATGGGCCTCTAACAGACCAGGCTCAAAGACAAGCGCAAATAGCAGCCCGATGCGCTATGCGGATCATCAATAAGTTATGAAACTTGCCTAATATGAATCCCGTATGAGTTATTTGTTCATTTAATTGCTTTTATTTTTATCTGTTTATTTTGAATCTTTAATTCCTTGTTTTATTTTATTACTTTTTTTATCTTTAAAGCATCTCTTCCCTAAGAGATAAGAATCTATTCCATAGAAGACATAAAAATATATCTTTAATTCTTTAATAAGAATTAAACTATTTAAATAAAACAACTCTTATACGCATCTACGCTCTCTTGGGACGATAACCTAAAATACTACATCTGATCGGGTTTTGTTGCTCGTTAGGGTGTTAAAGTGTAATAATAAAGGTTTTATAAATTTAAAAGTTGAAAGATAAGTTAAGCACTACTGCACACACTTTTGACACATCAACTTTTTGGCGCCGCTGCCGGGGAGCGCGGTAAATACGAAAATTGGATATACTTTGGTTATTGATATTTCTTGAAAACGGGTGATGGCTGTCTTCCTTTAGGGGAGGGTTAATGGGGTTCCGATTTAAAGGCTCCTGCTCGAACCTAGACGCTGACAGGTCACTTAAGTATTGAAAGATTCAATAGGCCGTGTATGTTTAATTATTCGTTGATATGCGATAAAAGTTGTTATTTAATATTTATATTATTTATTATGTCATTAATATTCATTATTATAATTTTTATCAATTTAAAATTTATTAATATACTAACATACTTCCTAGATATTAGATAACTTTAAAATTAAATTATATATATCCTTTTAGGTCTAAAATATTTTCTCCTAAAATATTTCTTTTTATGATTTTAGATCACATGAATACTCGTTCCAAGAAACCCGTCTTACAAGACATGTTACCAAATCCCGATATATTATTTAAACCTTCTAAGGATTCAAATATTGTTAAGAAATTAAATTTTAATGAAGGAACTACTAATGATGATTCATTATCTAGTCCACCGTCTAGTCCTGATTCTAATTTGGGATCCCTTTTTGGTTCAGAATTTAAAATGACTATTGATTCAATGGAAGCGTTAATAAAAGCGAGTCGGGAAGGATTAGGTCACGCTATTACTCAGCCTGTTATAAAAGAAAACTTTGATATTAAAGGTCCTATATTTCATTTGCTTAAGGATAACCAATTTAGGGGTACTGAAAAGGAAGATGCTAATGCTCACATTCAGAATTTTAAAGATATTTGTAATCTGTTTAACATAAATAATGTGGAAAATAATGTCATCTATCTTCGTCTCTTTCCATGGTCACTAAAAGATGAAGCTAAGGAAAGGTTAAACTCGTTACCTGAAGGAGATATTACTTATTGGGATACTATGGTTGAAAAATTTCTAACTCGATTCTTTCCCGCATCAAAAACTGTCACCCTTCAAATTGAAATTGCTAATTTTCGTCGGAAAACTAACGAGTATCTTTATTCTGCTTGGATTCCATTTGGTCAAATGCTTAGAGGTTGTCCACAACATGGTTTTGATAAGTTTAAAAAGGTAACTACTTTCTATAAAGGTTGTGATATTGCTACAAGAAGAGAGATTGATACATCTGTTGGAGGAAACATCATGAGTAAAACTGCCGAAGAAGCTAAAACATTAATCAATAAGTTAGCTGCTCATTCCCACGAATGGCATCAAGACTTAGACATTTCTCTCTCGGTAAAATCTATTAGTTATGATCGTGAAGATGACAGTGATGGTTTTGATGAGTCTGAATATGATTTTTATAAAGGACCTAGATAGAATGACCCAGGATATAATGAGTTTAGAGAAACTGTTAAGGGTATAGCTGAAAGAGAACATCTAGGAAAAGAAGCAATTTGTGAATATGTAGCTTCTAGAGAAGCTGATATAATGTGAGAATATTAACTAACTGAGGAAGAATTGTTAAAAGATATAGAAGAGATGAATGGTGGATACTCTGATTTAGATAAAAACTGATATCGATACTGATTCCAACTTCATTAAGAAGGAGGATACTGACCTAGATGAGTATGGAGAAAAGATAGTTGAAGAAATAACTCGTAAAGTTAAAAAAAAATAGTGATGAAACCGAGGAAGTTGTAAAGTTTGTTGAGTCACTAAAAGGAGATAAGCATTGGGAGTATATTTGTGATGCCCCGTACAAAACCATCGTGTATGAATCATCAACAACAGGATCATTACAAGGTTAAGTACTATATGCTGTAATTAAAGAAGTTGCATTCACGATAAAAAGGTGATGTCATAACCGACACCAAATGTTTTACATTTCAAAAGCATGCTTCACTAAGTAGAAGCAAATAATAAGTGTATGTGACCACAATGGTCGTTACAAGTCATAGTTCAAAAGTACGAATGTTTGAATGCAAAATAAAGTAGTTCATGCGTGGACAACTCTAAGCAGCGGGTGTCTACAGCACAACAAGTAAGACAGCGGAAGCAACCTCAAGCACCTGAGAAATACATGCTTAAAAACGTCAACACAAAGGTTGGTGAGCTATAGTTTAAGTATAACAGTATGTAAGGTAGGCCACGAGATTTCAGTGCTACAAAGAGCGTTTCAAAACAGTATGATAAAGTATATGTTAACCGTGGGCACTTGGTAACTAACTTAACGTTTAAAATACCCCCTGAAAGTACACTTGGCGAGTGCGTATGTTTACGAAGTATTAAACACTCGTTGACTGCTAGCGCGACTAGCCCGAGTGGGGATGTCAAACCCTATGGATCCATATCTAAGATTCGCGTTCATGGTTCAAAAACCAATGATTAAACGTTACCGAGCTAAAGGGAATGTTTATGCCGTTGTATAACCCACACATATATAAGTTTAAGTACTCGTGTCTAGTATGTAAAACATAAAATCCGCATGTATTCTCAGTTCCCAAAATAAGTTAAAGTAAAAAGGGAATGCTATAACTCACAATGATATGTAGCGGTAAAGTAGTAGTCGAGAAAGGTGTGCAAGTAAATGGTCCGAAGTCCTCAACCTAAGTCAAATAGTACTAAGTCAGTAAATCGTCTTAATAGGTTTAAAAGTATGTAATTAAGGTCTTAAGGGCCATCATCATTCATCATTAAACAAAAGGCGTAAGGTAGGTTTCGTTTATGAAAGTAGTTTTCAACAAAGTCTGACTTCAGTGTGGTAAAATTTACAGAAGTAAACTCGTCTTGGTTTGACCGTGGCGACGGTCTAAGTGCGAGTAGGTCAGAAATTTCTGCACAATGTTAAAGGACATAGTAACGATCGGAGGGCCATAAATCCTAAACCGTAACTCGGATTAAGACGAGTCCTATATGAAAAGTTATCTACTCGAAAAGTTCTATCTAAAAATAAAGGTTAGAACAGGCTAGGTCTACTGGTCTGTTCCAGAATCATCAGGTCAGTAGGTTTTGGACAGAACAGTGAGTTTAAAAGGGTTCCGGTGGTGTTGGTGCTTGATGTTCATCATGGTTCTCATCCTTGATGCATATAACTTCAAGTGTACAACTCATTGATGTATCTACATCATCTTAACCAAGTCTTGACCATCATAACCCATGTGCAAGTCTAAGATATGAAGCACAACTCACTTAAGAGTTGTATGAAGTTTGATGAACCAAAGTTGCATCAAGGTCTTAGATCTAACACATACATGGACTATAAGACTAATAATAAGTTACAAACTTGAAAGTAAACTAACTAATCAAGATCATAAGTAGTAGAACATGGTTCTTAGTTTGATCTTGAAGATCCAAGACTCAAAAGTCTAGATCCAAAGTTATATTTAAAGAAAACTTATTTGTGTGTTCTTGAACTTTCAAAGTTAACTTAATTTGTTCAAGAGATATGAGATCAAGACTAACTTGTAGTACTTGACCATATAAACTAACTACATGAAATTAAAGTGCATAAAATGAAGAAGTAACTAAGTAAACAAGAAAAGGTTCATGGTTGTTCATACTTTAAAGATTCAAACCAAAGTTTGATCTTTAGAAAGTAAACTTTAAAGTTTACTTCATGAGCTTCAAGTATGTCTTTAATCAACACATGGAACTTGCAACTTTTGAAACAATTGAAGTAGAATCATAAACTAGTGAGTTTATGTTCTTGTGTTCTTGAACTTACAAGATAATAGAAGAACCAAAACTAGAAAGTTAGGTTCTTGAAAGCTAGTAAGTAAGTACAATTAACAAGACAAGTAGTTAAACAAAATCAAGAACAAGTAACAAACAACAAATAATGATGATGATTCATGTATGTATTTAGTTTTAAGACAAAGGAAAAAAGAAGAGAAAAAAATGTTCTTGTTACTTACAAAAATGTAGAAGAATATGAGAGAAAGTTTGAGAGAAAAGTGAGTGTGTGTGTGTGTGTGTGTAAATGAAAGAGTAATATGAATACAAGTGAGTATGTAGTGTAAAAAAAATTCAAAACACCACTAAATGGTCACCATGGTTTCGGCATTCAGCAGAAAAAGGGAGGGGGGAGGTTTGTTCTTTGATTACTAGCTTGTAAAGTTCATTAAAGTTGGACACAAGGTGGTATGTGCATGGGGATGATGTGTAACAAGATTCCAAGTGCCTTAAACTAGCTAGTTACCATCTAACATGATACTTACAAGTAGTGTTGGGCTAATTAAGTCCACTAATAATGTAGGGTGGGCTTGGAAGTCCAATAACATGAGTCCATTACACTAACAAAGCCCAAGTTCAAATAAATCACAAGTTAAACCAATTAAAGCCCAAGTAACTAACTAATAGCCTTAGTTAATTAAAATGATTAATAAATTTAATCATGAATGTAAATAATATCTAAAAATATTATTCGTGAAAGTTCCGGGTGTCACAAAGACGTTTCGGGCTCATAAAAGTCAAGTACGGGCAATCAAGGCAACATGTAAATGTAATAACATACATTCGTTTAATCGCACGTATTAATAATAATAATTATTAATAAATAAATGTTGGAAATTCCAGGGTCGTTACATTACCCACCTGTTAAAGAAAATTTCGTCCTGAAATTTAAGCTGAGGTAGATGGAGGAGTTGGGAAAAGGTGAGGATACTTTCGCATCATTTGATCCTCTCGTTCCCAAGTAAACTCAGGTCCTCGTTTGGCACTCCATCATACCCGTACAATCTGAATCTTGTTGCGTTTCAAAGTTTTGATCTCACGATCCATAATCTCAACTGGTTCTTCCACAAAGTGGAGTTTATCTTCAATAGTAAGTTCTTCCAATGGTATGATAAGTTCAGGTGCAGCAAGACACTTCTTCAAGTTCGATACATGGAAGGTAGGATGAACTGAGCTTAATTGTGCTGGTAAGTCCAAACGATAAGCAACGGGTCCAACACGTTCCAAGATTTCAAAAGGACCAATGTATCGTGGGTTTAACTTTCCACGTTTTCCAAAGCGAATCACACCCGTCCAAGGTGCAACCTTTAACATTACACGATCACCAATGTTGTATTCAAAGTCCTTACGTTTAAGATCGGCATAACTCTTTTGGCGATCACGGGCAGTCTTAAGTCTAGCTTGAATCTGAGCAATCTTCTCTGTGGTTTCATGGACTACCTCGGGTCCGGTGATTTGCTTTTCACCTACTTCGGCCCAACAAATAGGAGATCGGCACTTACGGCCATACAATGCTTCAAAAGGTGCAGCATTAATGCTAGAGTGATAACTGTTGTTGTACGAGAATTCGGCGAGTGGCAAATGCCTTTCCCAGGCCTTTCCAAAATCAATGACACATGTACGCAGCATGTCCTCCAAGGTCTGAATCGTTCGTTCGTTTTGCCCGTCAGTCTGAGGATGATAAGCAGTGCTCATGTCGAGAAGAGTTCCCATGGCTTCTTGCAAAGAACGCCAAAATCTAGAAGCAAATCAGGGATCGCGATCGGAGATGATCGATAAAGGTACACCGTGTCGTGATACAACCTCCTTAATGTATAATTGAGCAAGTCTTTCCATTGTATCAGTTTCCTTCATCGCTAGAAAGTGTGTAGATTTGGTAAGGCGGTCAACAATAACCCAAATAATATCGCATCCGCCCACCGTCTTCGTCAGCTTAGTAATGAAATCCATTGTGATCCTTTCCCACTTCCATTGTGGGATTTCCGGCTGTTGAAGTAACCCAGAAGGTCTCTGATGTTCGGCCTTAACTTTCGAACAAGTCAAACACTTCCCAACATAAGTTGCAACGTCTTTCTTAAGATTCGGCCACCAATACTGTTCTTTAAGGTCGTGGTACATCTTACCCGCTCCAGGATGAATCGAATATCTCGACTTGTGTGCTTCATCAAGTATCAGGTTTCGTAGATCTCCATAATAAGGTACCCAAATTCTTCCGGCATAACATCGGAGTCCAGACTCCCTAACCTCGAATCGAGAGACAAGTATGTTCAAATGTTCGTGAGATATGTTCTCCTCCTTGAGAGCCTCAACTTGGGCTACTCTGATCTGGTTGTTGAGGTTCGAATGGATGGTGATGTTCAGAGCCCTAACACGAAGAGGTGCTGTCCTCTCCTTTCGGCTTAAAGCGTCAGCTACAACATTGGCCTTGCCAGGGTGATAACGGAGTTCACAATCGTAGTCGTTGAGCGTCTCGATCCATCGACGCTGTCTCATATTCAGTTGCTTCTGATCAAAGATGTGCTGGAGACTCTTGTGATCGGTGAAAATAGTGCTCTTAGTTCCATACAAATAATGTCTCCACAATTTGAGCGCAAAGACAACGGCTCCAAGTTCAAGATCATGTGTAGTGTAGTTCCGCTTGTGAATCTTCAATTGGCGGGAGGCATAGGCAATAACCTTTGATCGTTGCATCAGTACACAACCAAAACCACTCTTCGATGCATCACAATAAACAACGAAATCGTCACTGCCTTCGGGAAGCGATAGGATAGGTGCGGAGGTTAACTTCACCTTAAAAGTTTGAAATGCTGATTCGTGTGCGGGTTCTCAAATAAACTTCTTGCCCTTGTGAGTCAGTGCGGTCAAAGGACGCACAATCAGAGAAAATCCTTCGATGAATCTTCGATAGTAACCGGCGAGACCTAGGAATTGGCGAATATGCGTTGGAGTAGTGGGGGTCTTCCACTTGCTGATGGCTTCAATCTTGGTGGGATCAACTTTGATACCCTGGTCGCTCACAACATGACCCAAAAACTGTACTTCCTTCAACCAAAATTCGCACTTGGAGAATTTGGCGTAAAGTTGCTCTTGTCTTAAGAGTTCAAGTACTAGTCGGAGGTGTTGCTCATGTTCTTCTTCGCTCTTTAAGTAGATGAGGATATCATCTATGAAGACGATAACAAACTTATCCAAGTAAGGCTTGCAGACACGATTCATGAGGTCCATGAACACGGCAGGTGCATTTGTTAAGCCGAATGGCATCACGAGAAACTCATAATGACCATAACGGGTCCTGAATGCAGTTTTCATCACGTCACTTTCCTTCACCCTCAACTGGTGATAACCAGATCGCAAATCGATCTTTGAGTAGACACTCGATCCTTGTAGTTGGTCAAAAAGATCATCAATTCGTGGAAGAGGATACCGATTCTTGATAGTCAATTTGTTGAGTTCACGGTAGTCGATACACATACGGAAGGATCCATCCTTCTTCTTCACAAACAACACAGGTTCGCCCCAAGGCGAGAAGCTTGGTTGAATAAATCCTCGGTCTAACAGCTCTTGTAGTTGACTCTGTAATTCTTGCATCTCGGAAGGTGCGAGTCTATAAGGTGCGCGAGCTACAGGTGCTACTCCTGGCATTAAATCAATCTGAAACTCTGCGGCTCTCTGCGGCGGCAATCCAGGAAATTCTTCTGGGAAGACATCGGAGAATTCGTTCACAATTCGAACGTCATTCACGCTCTTCTCCTCAGTTTCTACCGCTTTCACATGTGCTAGGACAGGAAAACGTCCCTTCTTCATAATCTTTTGCGCTTTCATGCAACTAATGAGGTTCAACTTCGAGGTACATCTCTCTCCATAGATAACCAGTGGTTCGCCATCTCCTTGTGGTATGCGAAGTGCTTTATCTCCACAGATAATATCGGCCTTTATCTTGCTCAACCAATCCATACCAACGATCACGTCAAAACTTCCCAGTTTGATAGGTATCAAATCAATTTCGAAATCTGCACCAGCTATGTTGATAATAGCTCCTCGACTAATGTGGTCAACTTTTTCAAGTTTTCCATTTGCAACCTCGACAAGCATACTCTCTTTTAACTGGACTAATGACCAATTAATCTTATCGCAAAAATGTCTACATACATAACTTCTATCCGCACCAGTATCAAACAAGACAGAAGCTAAAAGATTGTTGATTTTGAATATACCTGTCACCAAGTCGGGGTTATCGCGTGCATCCCTTGCATTAACATTAAAAGCTCTACCACGGGGTGGCCCGCCTTCTTTTCGCTTGTTAGGGCATGCGTTTCTGAAATGGCCCGTCTGTCCACATTCGTAGCACTTCTTAGGTCCATTGGTGTTCGACTTCCCATTCAAAGTAGTGACCTTGCAGTCCTTCCCGATGTGCCCAGCCCGTTGGTACTTCTCACAGACAACATTGCAATACCCAGTGTGGTGTTTGTAGCACCGTTTGCATTGTGGTAAGGTTCCTTTGTAGTTCGGGTTGGTGTTGGTGTTGTTGTTGGGATTAGGGTTTCCACCATTGTTGTGCCTCTTGGCGGGGGTTTGATCGTAGTTTCTCCCCCTGTTGTTGTTGTTGTTGTTGTTGTTGTTGTTGTGGTTGTTGTGGTTGTTATGGTTGTTGTCCCATTTTCTCTTTTCACTACTACCGGCTTCAAACTTAGCCTTCTCCGGCTCGTCAAGGATGATTTGATTCAGGAGAGTATGCGCCATGTGCATTGCTTCGGGAACATTCGGTGGTTTGGATGAGGTAACATTACCCTTGATGGACTTAGGAAGTCCCGAGAAGTATTTCTCCAAGCGCTTAAATTCGGGGGTGACCATGGTCGGACACATCAGTGCTAACTCCAAAAACCTACGATTGTAACTGTTAAGGTCGTTCCCTACGGCCTTTAAATGCATAAATTCGATTTCCATCTTCTGAATTTCAGTTCTCAGACAATACTCATCAATCATAGCCGCCTTGAATTCCTCCCATGGCATAGCATACGCCTCATCGATACCTTTCTCTTGAGCTAATGTGTTCCACCACGTTAGCGCGCCGTCTGATAGCGTGCAAGATGCAAACTTGGTCTTATTGTCCTCCGAACAGTTGCTAACTCGGAATACTGATTCAAGTTTTTCGAACCATCTGGTGAGACCAACTGGTCCCTCGGTGCCGCTGAAGTTATGCGGTTTGCAGCTCTGGAATTCCTTGTATGTACACCCATTTCGAACGGGTGGAATAACCGGTGGTGGTGGCGGTGGAGCTTCGAGATTTCTTTCTGCTAGGGCTGCAGCGACCCGTTCGTTGATCATGTCCTCAATCTGGGCGGCGGTAGGTGTGGATCTTCCGTTAGCCATGGTATTCTAAGCAAAAATTTTGACCCAAGTCAAAATCCAGCATGCAAGTAGTAATAATACAATATATAGTGACCAACATGGAATCAAAACATCACATGTTATTAAATAATGCATCTAGGTACAAATACCACAGAATCATCGTACAGCAATGTAAATAGAACATCGTGCAAGAATTAAATAATGCAAAGTTCCATTCATTAATAATAATAAGTTTCATACATCTGAATAAGTTCGTACAATACATATGAAATACATGAAACTATATCTAGATTACATCATGAAATCTAAATACAAAGTCCTACGGTGAAGGCGGGTGAACTGCTCCTCGAGCCAACTGCTCCTCGAGCTCAGTGACTCGAGCTCGGAGAGTCTCAATCTCTTTCATCAGTTCTTCGTTAGAGGGTGCTGATGGGGCAGGCGGTGCAGGTGGGGAGGGTGGTGCGGGTGGTGCCGGTGGTGCTGATGTAGATGGTCCGGCTCCGGATGTAGACGGTACGTCCCTAGATGTAAGTGGTCCGTATCTAAATCTAGGTGGTACGGTTCCAGGAATAGTCAATACGTAACGGGGAACCTTACGTATCTGTGGGTCGACAGGGTATGGCACAACTCGTTTAAGAGCAGTAACCCTACGACGATGGCCAAAAGCATCAGTAAAAGCACGACCTCCATTCACCCCTGGAATGACGCTGCCGTCGGAACGGTACCGCTTCTTCAGCGGGGTGGAGGGTGCCTGAATAGGTCTATCAGCAGGATCCTCATCATCGCTGGAGTCATCTGATGATGAAGAATCGGCAGATGATGAGTCATCCGAATTGTGTGGTGGTGACACTGGTGGCTGAGCTGGTAATCCGAAGCGTCCGAAGGCGGCCAACATCTGTCTGTGTCTGCCTGGCGAAATCACGACTAAACGTCCGTCGGGAGAGCGTCGGCAAGGCGTGCGCATGTGGTTACGAAACGACCCTTCCCCGAACTCCGTGGGGATCTCAATACCACCAATGCGGGGCTGTGACCCCGAGGGTCCGGGAGCAGACACTGGGGCAGGTGCACTAGTACCAGCTCCAGAAGTGGAAGCGCCGGGATCACTAGAGGGTGTCGGGGCCGGTGTATCGGCAGTAGCAGCAGTAGGTGTAGCAGTAGGTAGGGCGACGGGGTCTGAGTCTGTACTGCCCAAAATGCCAGCAGGTGGAACATCCGACATCTGAACAAGGAAAAATAAATTTTCCATGTCAGTATGTCATAAAGCAAGCAAATAATAGGCCAACAGTTTAAATCATGTATAACGGTAACTAGCATGGCAATAACAGTATTCGTATGAAAATAGCATGCAATCGAAAGCAAGTAGCATCATGCAGTAGTGAAATCATGTAGTAGCATACAGCATATAGCGGAAAAAGTAAGCAGTAGCATGCAGTAAATTCAGCGGAAACAAGTAAACTAGCAAGTTGTAGATTAGTCCTATTAGTGAATCCTACTCGGGTCGGTCTTAGACTCACTAATGCAACCTAATTCCCTACAACCAATGCTCTGATACCAAATGTGATGCCCCGTACAAAACCATCGTGTACGAATCATCAACAACAGGATCATTACAAGGTTAAGTACTATATGCTGTAATTAAAGAAGTTGCATTCACGATAAAAAGGTGATGTCATAACCGACACCAAATGTTTTACATTTCAAAAGCATGCTTCACTAAGTAGAAGCAAATAATAAGTGTATGTGACCACAATGGTCGTTACAAGTCATAGTTCAAAAGTACGAATGTTTGAATGCAAAATAAAGTAGTTCATGCGTGGACAACTCTAAGCAGCGGGTGTCTACAGCACAACAAGTAAGACAGCGGAAGCAACCTCAAGCACCTGAGAAATACATGCTTAAAAACGTCAACACAAAGGTTGGTGAGCTATAGTTTAAGTATAAGAGTATGTAAGGTAGGCCACGAGATTTCAGTGCTACAAAGAGCGTTTCAAAACAGTATGATAAAGTATATGTTAACCGTGGGCACTTGGTAACTAACTTAACTTTTAAAATACCCCCTGAAAGTACACTTGGCGAGTGCGTATGTTTACGAAGTATTAAACACTCGTTGACTGCTAGCGCGACTAGCCCGAGTGGGGATGTCAAACCCTATGGATCCATATCTAAGATTCGCGTTCACGGTTCAAAAACCAATGATTAAACGTTACCGAGCTAAAGGGAATGTTTATGCCGTTGTATAACCCACACATATATAAGTTTAAGTACTCGTGCCTAGTATGTAAAACATAAAATCCTCATGTATTCTCAGTTCCCAAAATAAGTTAAAGTAAAAAGGGAATGCTATAACTCACAATGATATGTAGCGGTAAAGTAGTAGTCGGGAAAGGTGTGCAAGTAAATGGTCCGAAGTCCTCAACCTAAGTTAAATAGTACTAAGTCAGTAAATCGTCTTAACAGGTTTAAAAGTATGTAATTAAGGTCTTAAGGGCCATCATCATTCATCATTAAACAAAAGGCGTAAGGTAGGTTTCATTTATGAAAGTAGTTTTCAACAAAGTCTGACTTCAGTCAGTCACCACGGCCTCTACCCTTACTGAATTAAGGTGAGACCAGTGGCCATGGCTCCGTCTATGAGTCCCTTAAGTGTGGTAAAATTTACAGAAGTAAACTCGTCTTGATTTGACCGTGGCAACGGTCTAAGTGCGAGTAGGTCAGAAATTTCTGCACAACGTTAAAGGACATAGTAACGATCGGAGGGCCATAAATCCTAAACCGTAACTCGGATTAAGACGAGTCCTATATGAAAAGTTATCTAATCGAAAAGTTCTATCTAAAAATCAAGGTTAGAACAGCCCAGGTCTACTGGTCTGTTCCAGAATCATCAGGTCAGTAGGTTTTGGACAGAACAGTGAGTTTAAAAGGGTTTCGGTGGTCTTGGTGCTTGATGTTCATCATGGTTCTCATCCTTGATGCATATAACTTCAAGTGTACAACTCATTGATGTATCTACATCATCTTAACCAAGTCTTGACCATCATAACCCATGTGCAAGTCTAAGACATGAAGCACAACTCACTTAAGAGTTGTATGAAGTTTGATGAACCAAAGTTGCATCAAGGTCTTAGATCTAACACATACATGGACTATAAGACTAATAATAAGTTACAAACTTGAAAGTAAACTAACTAATCAAGATCATAAGTAGTAGAACATGGTTCTTAGTTTGATCTTGAAGATCCAAGACTCAAAAGTCTAGATCCAAAGTTATATTTAAAGAAAACTTATTTGTGTGTTCTTGAACTTTCAAAGTTAACTTAATTTGTTCAAGAGATATGAGATCAAGACTAACTTGTAGTACTTGACCATATAAACTAACTACATGAAATTAAAGTGCATAAAATGAAGAAGTAACTAAGTAAACAAGAAAAGGTTCATGGTTGTTCATACTTTAAAGATTCAAACCAAAGTTTGATCTTTAGAAAGTAAACTTTAAAGTTTACTTCATGAGCTTCAAGTATGTCTTTAATCAACACATGGAACTTGCAACTTTTGAAACAATTGAAGTAGAATCATAAACTAGTGAGTTTATGTTCTTGTGTTCTTGAACTTACAAGATAATAGAAGAACCAAAACTAGAAAGTTAGGTTCTTGAAAGCTAGTAAGTAACTACAATTAACAAGACAAGTAGTTAAACAAAATCAAGAACAAGTAACAAACAACAAATGATGATGATGATTCATGTATGTATTTAGTTTTAAGACAAAGGAAAGAAGAAGAGAAAAAAATGTTCTTGTTACTTACAAAAATGTAGAAGAATATGAGAGAAAGTTTGAGAGAAAAGTGAGTGTGTGTGTGTGTGTAAATGAAAGAGTAATATGAATACAAGTGAGTATGTAGTGTAAAAAAAATTCAAAACACCACTAAATGGTCACCATGGTTTCGGCATTCAACAGAAAAAGGGAGGGGGAGGTTTGTTCTTTGGTTACTAGCTTGTAAAGTTCATTAAAGTTGGATACAAGGTGGTATGTGCATGGGGATGATGTGTAACAAGATTCCAAGTGCCTTAAACTAGCTAGTTACCATCTAACATGATACTTACAAGTAGTGTTGGGCTAATTAAGTCCACTAATAATGTAGGGTGGGCTTGGAAGTCCAATAACATGAGTCCATTATACTAACAAAGCCCAAGTTCAAATAAATCACAAGTTAAACCAATTAAAGCCCAAGTAACTAACTAATAGCCTTAGTTAATTAAAATGATTAATAAATTTAATCATGAATGTAAATAATATCTAAAAATATTATTCGTGAAAGTTTCGGGTGTCACAAAGACGTTTCGGGCTCATAAAAGTCAAGTACGGGCAATCAAGGCAACATGTAAATGTAATAACATACATTCGTTTAATCACACGTATTAATAATAATAATTATTAATAAATAAATGTTGGAAATTTCAGGGTCGTTACAATATTCCTCCTCGCAACGATAGAACTCAAGATGACAAGGTGTTTGGTGGGGGGAAAGATGTTAGTAAAATACCATTAGATGCAATGAAATTTCAATTTCTGACTTTCCCATAATTCGTGCTGATCCAGGAGAATTTCATATCCCTTATGAGATCAATGATTCCATGTTTATTCGTGCGTTAGCTGATAGTGGGTCTAGTGTGAATATCATGCCTTTTAGTATGTTTGGTCGATTGAAATTAACCACGCTAGAACCTATAGATGGAATTGTTTGCTATGCTAATAACATTATGAGTCGTCCGATGGGTACTATGAAAAATGTTAAAATCAAAGTAGGGATAACTAAATTCCTCATTCATTTTCTTGTCATGGACATGGTGGAAAATAAGATTACACGTATTATTTTAGGAACACCATTTTTGTCTACATCCAAAACCATCATCAATTATTTCAACAATACCATTATTATTCATCAAGGAAACCATAGTGAAACCATACCTATAGTTACAAGATCGAGTTTGAAAAGGAAACATAATGAGTATGAAAAGAATAAGTGTGGGGAAATAAGCCTAAGGAGTGATCCCGTTAGAAGAATGAGTAGCGGAACCGACTCTATAATCAAAACTACCTATCCCTATATATGTTTATTAGGTGTTTTATTATTTTGATACTTGTTTAAATATGAATGTAAGAGCAATATAGCTCCTAAGTGTTGAATTGTTTAAGTGATGAAAGTTATTAATAAAATATTATGTTTATGTTATACTTTGCATTATTTAATATCGTGTCAAGTTATTTATAATCAATTCAAAAGAAGTCCGCAAAGTGCTCCGCAATCATTCTATGATCTTACAATCAAGTAATATCAGTCTTTCCCTTATTTTAAATTATGTATTTCATTTATTCCTATTTTATTATTATAAATGTAATGAGGACATTGCATAATCTAAGTATGAGGAGGGAAGTGATTACTCACTTAAAAAGATTAAAAGATACTATAATTTTCCCAAAAAAAGTTGAAAAATGGGTACAAATTAATTTTTTTTATAGAAAGTATAAATTCTTAGTCAAACTTATGTCTTTTTACTAATTTAATCTTAAAATAATAATATGACTACTCTCAATTTCGATATCGAATTACTTGTTTAAGATGAGAATTAAATGCCAAATATTGTGAAACGATTACAAACTTATAGCCACTACCATATGGCATAATAAACACGGACCACTGAGGCAACAAAAGAGCCCAAATACAGGCCAATTTTGAAAAATTGCTAAGTGAAAAGCAATTGCTATAAAAAGCAAAAGAGCCCAATGAAGGCCAACAAAAGAAAAGAGTTCCAATGAGAACCATACACTTATAAAATTCTCTAAAACACAAAAGAGTCCAATGATGACCAAACTGTATAAATCTGATTTAATAAACATTAGGACTACTTGTAATCCTTGGTCAGGTTCAGACTAGTTCTTACGAATAATAAAAACTAACTTCTTATTAAGACATATTTTTGACTTTTTAATTTTACTTTTAACTTTATACCCATTTAAAATGATATGATTTATAAGGTTTACTTGAGGACAAGTAAATGTTTAACTGTGGGGAATTTGATAACTTCGAAATTATACAGTTTTTTGATAATGTTTTAAGGAGTTATCTTAGCATTTTAAGGTCATTTTACTCCTAAAACACACTAAAATGGGTAAAATGAGAAAAAAGGTAATTCTAATAATTTTATCAAAGTTATGTATTAAACAAGATCAAAAACAGAGAAAATTGCAGAAAACGATGTGAAGCCGCCGTCATGGGGTCAAGGAAGCGGCCGGCCTGGGGTTGAATACGCCAGAATGTTCTAGAATTTCTGTAGAATTGAAAGAACTTATTGATCAAGTAAAAAGCAGATGAAGCCGCCAGCTTCATCCTAAATCCGTCGGCCTAATGAACACCGTTTCTCGACTTAACGACCAAGTTCAAGTAAAATTGGAAACAAAATCAGAAAGATTTTCCAGATCACTGAAGCCGCCGGCCTGCTACCAAGCCGCCGGCTTAATTATGACGGTTACGCGTTTTGTGCTTGCGAATTAAGTTAAACTTGCAGAAGGAGTCACCGACCTAAGGCAAGCCGCCGGCTTCCCACTGAAGCCGCCAGCTTGGCCACCGTTTCTGAATTTTATGAATAGAGGGCTCCAGTCTCAGTTTTAGGTGTACAATTGAGTACAACTCAATACAGTTTAGTTTGGTTTCGTTTTTCTTTTAGGGTTTTCTCTAAAACCCTTAGATTAGATTTACTTTTCGTTGTAACCAAGATCATTCAAGTTTTAATTCAAGTTTCTTACATCTACCTTTTTAAGGTATGATTCTATCTTTACTTTATTGTTTAGTCTATTTTATTTACTTTAATTATTTCTGTTCGTCTTCTGCTATGAACTAAACGTTCATAGTGGCTACATGGACAAAAATTGAACTTCATCTGGGAATCAGATGAAGCCTCCAGCCTCACCTTCCAAGCTGCTGGCTTGGTGGGAATAAAGCCGCCGGCTTCGTGTGCTTTATCCGTACAGTTTCTAGTTCTTTTCCAGATCTGTATGATTGAGTTTCTGTAATGATGTTTGAATTGTCTTGAATCTGTTTTGCTTAAATATACTTGTTTTCCTTGCTTAATTAAATAACATGATTCTAGGATTGATTAGTACGTGATCCGATGATCTATTATTCGATTCATGCTACTTGTTTAGATCTAGTCCATCAAACTTGTTAAATTGAATTGCATGCAACTAGGTTAAACAACATAATAGTGATAAACTTGTTTAATTGGGATTACGCTTATATAATAGAGTTTGATATTGTTAGGCTTAATCGAAGAACCTTTATCTGGATTTGTTTAATTAATGATTGCATGAGAACTTAGTAGTAATTGACTTTTAGCTAGTAACTTGAGTTGGTCTACTTGGTGTTTAATAGCTTATATAATTTGTCAGTCTATTTGCATGTTAATCCTCATCACAAGATTGATATGTATCATGTAATTGAATTAAATATGAAGAATTAAGATGTTAGTTATGCACATCACATATCTAGCATATGCTTTAAGTCCTACTTGTTGAATGATATGCAACACTTAGCTTAACCTGCTCCGGGATAATAGTTGGTCTATGTTTATTATTCTGCTTTATGTTAATATAAGTTATGAAACTTGCCTAATATGATTCCCGTATGAGTTATTCGTTCATGTAATCGCTTTTATTTTTATTTGTTTATTTTGAATCTTCAATTCCTTGTTTTATTTTATTGCTTTGTTTATCTTTAAAGCATCTCTTCCCTAAGAGATAAGAATCTATCCCATAAAAGACATAAAAATCTATCTTTAATTCTTTAATAAGAATTAAACTATTTAAATAAAACAACTCTTATCCGCATCTATGCTCTCTTGGGACGATTACCTAAAATACTACATCTGATCGGGTTTTGTTGCTCGTTAGGGTGTTAAAGTGTAATAATAAAGGTTTTATAAATTTAAAATTGAAAGATAAGTTAAGCACTACTGCACACACTTTTGACACATCAAGAGTTTAAGCTTCGGCTACTGGGTAAAAACAGAAACTCACACCAATATAGCGCACCTAATGTAGCTGAAGTTGCAACATTGGTGACAAGTGACTTTGGACATTGTTCTACTTCCTGAGATATTATTGTTAACAAAAAAACAGCATTCCACAGAGAATATCCGAACTACACATGCTTTACATGGCATTTCAATATCCTTTGCTGTTCCCATATGGCAAGACTGGTTATCATGAGGAAATTCCATACCATAATAACACTGGAAAAAGACAAACTAACCGAGGCTATGTAACCATGAGAGAATTCTATTGCTATAGAATTCAACAACGAGAGACTGAGGGAACTACTCTACTTAGAGGTGGCCGTCTATTTCAACAATATTTGGTCGACGCTTACACCGCTGTTGAAGAACAAAGGTTAAAGTGGGTCAGGAATCACCAAAATTGTAGCAGACTGAAACTGGGGTTAGAAGTTAGATTACTTAATTGCCCTTAGGTTTATAGTTGTGTTTAAATATGCTTTTATTTTAATAATATGTGTATTATTAATTGATTATGTAGTTAAGACTAGTTTGTGACAAGGGTCACAGAACAGGTTCGTTTGTTTAATTTGGACTTCGTTAGGGCCTTCTAACGAGGTACGAAAGATATTTGATAACTGATAAATACCCGTGTGTTATGGGGTATGGGTTTATAACCCATTTAGAGTGTAATATCTGCTTTATTCTTCTCATTTCTAGAGAATTCCCAAACGAATACGTACCTTAACTCTTTCACTCTCAAACCCTAATCTAATCCAAGATAGAAATTGGATTGTAAGGCTTTAAGGATTGATTCATATCATCTTTGTGATCATTAATCCAGGTTTGTGTGCTTGAATTCGTGGTTTAATTCTTAAAAATTGGGTTTGGGGTGCAAAGTGGGTTTTTGATGAAATTAAGCTTGAATCTTCATATTATGTGTTTGTTATTCTTAATCGATGTTAGTGATAGTTTTTATATAGTTTATATGATGTTTTTCAAGTGGTTTTGGTGTTAGAACTTGCGAAAATCGAGTTTTTGGGCCAAAAACGCGAAAATCAGCGTGCAGGAGCTGTTCTTCAGCACCCACACTTTTGACAGGTCACTCGTATGAGTGACCACACTTTTGAGGCTCAACCACGTGTGTGAGGACTCACTCGTACGAGTGAGGCCTCTGTCACTCGTGTGAGCACAGGGTCAGATTTGTGGAAACTTGTTTTGGGCATAACTTTCAAACCGTAACTCCGTTTTTGATGAATCAATTATCATTGGAATCGTAATGAAAAATCCTTTCCAATGGTAAACTTTTTAGAAGCTATATCAGAATGTATTTGGATCATAAATAGAGATATTAGCGTGTGTGTCTAGTGTGCATGCGTTAATATGTTATTATGTGTTGAATTCTTGATATAGGCTTATGAATGATTGAATATATGATTCATATAGGTTGGAAAATATTATTACATATTTTTATTGATGTTCCTTGTCACTCGTATAAGTGAGCCTTCACTCGCACGAGTAAGCTTTCACTCGTACGATTGAGGCGGTCAACCGCATGGTGAACCGCATGAGTGAGTGACTACTTGAACTAGTATATTTGAAAGTTAGATCGTACGTTTGAGATGTGACTCGTACGAGTCATATGTCACTCGTGTGGTCAACCATACGGATCCACTGTTGTTTAATTAGATAATTGGCCAAGGATCAAATGTGCGAGTGAGGTGTCAACCGCACGGTTGAGGTTCCTCAAACGTGCGGGTGAGTGTCACTCGTACGGTTGATTGGTCGGGTGATTAAGTGTTCAAGTGTTTATATATTGATGTTATTGTCTTGATGCTGAGATGATATCAAGACATGATTACTGACTTGGTTATGTTTATTTTCAGGTGAAAAGGATAAAGAGAAAGCTCAGTAGTTAGAATCTGAGCCGTTGCTGATAATTGGTGAGTGGGTCTATCTTCGGATAGAGTTTAAGTAGCAAATCATGCTACTGTGGATTACTCTGATTACCTTGTGTAGTGTAGTGATTGCCATGCTAGATAGATAGTTGCATTCTATGTGATCTATACATATTGTATATGTGCACTGTGTTTGACACCAGCCATGCCTAGGGCGGTTGAGGGCTTTCAACCATGCCTAGGGCGGTTGAAGTTCGTGTGAGGTCAATCATTCAAAGGGAGGTTGAGTCCAAGTCCTACAGTCTGTTAGTATAGCATAGAAGAACGCATGTGTTGCGTTTGGATAGTTATGCAGAGACTTGGTAGGAAGGACTATCGGTAGACTCTAGTTCGATCGGCTAGGAGTCGTGTGCCCGTACAAGCCGCCGAGCCTCATATTGTCGTCGTTTGTATGCTTGATGGTTGTAAGCATGTTAGTTGACTGTTGTATGAGGGATTGCTTAAGCTTAATCTGTAGATAGATTCCATTCACTTAGCAGTGCGCTAATCCCCCACATTCCTCCCCCTGCAGGTTTAGGTACTGTTGATGGGATCGGAACTTGATGTAGAAGACATGTTTGACTAGCAACTCTGATGTTGACATTTGTAACCGTGTTTGTAATAAAGTAACATCGTTTGTGAAAGTTAAACTTAAGCTTTTGTACTAATGTAATTAATGTGGTGTTTTATTAACTAAGACTTCCGCCGTGTTATAAAAAAAAATGGCCGGTGTTACAAGTTGGTATCAGGGAATAGGTTTGATAGCAATTACATGCGTGTATCTTGTTCTCAAACCCTGAGTGTAGTCAAACATGTCCGTGGGTGGGGTTAAGTGAATGCAGAATAGTATGTGCGTTAGTTGTGATTGAACTAACCTATGATCTACTAAGTTTTTGTGTGAAGTGATGCGATAAGACAGGTATGAAGATCGATCAAATCCTGCAGATGCTCCGTTGACCCTCAGCATTGTCAGAGATCTGTTGATGACATCAAGATTGATTTTGATTAGCCAGGAGTGTCACATTAAAGTATCAAGTGGATAAAGATGGATATGAATTGCAGTGATAAAGGAAGTTACGAGATACAAAAAAAAAAGATAAATGAGATGGAACAATGATAATCAAAATTGATTCTGGCTACCATTGATGCAGTGATTGTAATCAATAGTGGAGTGGGTCCGGGGTGCAGGCGGGATCGATGTGTTGATAGATAAGAAGATGTCTTCTTTCTTATGAAGGTGCGTTCTCATTATATTATTGTAATTAGTAGTGTAATATTGGATTGTATACATGTGGTTATGTGTGCTTGTAATCTGTTGTAATTAGTGGGGATCATGGTAATGTAATTGTTATTTCTATAACAAAAATAGTCGATGGTTTGACGGCTCCAGTTACCTTAGATATGTCTGGAGCTACCATCAAAATTATCGGGATCTTGTTCCCTTTGACGTGGTTCCATGCTTTTTGTGATGGACATGTTCTCTGAGGCTTTTCAGATGTGATTGCATTAGACATGCTTACCATGATTAGTGAAAATTGTTGGTTTTATATTGGGATAGTACATTTCAATGGATGAATAATTTGAACATAGCGTTCCGTTGTTATGTTTTATGTAATTGCATGATATGTCGATCGGAACTGAACTGCGATATGTGATAAGTGCCATGTTGTGTAGTTATACATGGGATCTAATTTAAGTGACATGTTGCCATGTTTTTAGTAAATTGTCCATTAGCCTAAACCTGACATATTGTTATGTGTGTCATGATAAGTGTTGCATAGGGCTTATATGAAGTGTTGTTCCGTTACAGTTGACGAGCGGGATGTACGTAGTGACTCGTAGGGACTGATTAGGGTAGTAGTCCCCTTAATTGTTGACCAGTGATTGGGATTCTATTAGGTGACTTAATGAGGCGATTAGTCTATATGCTTAATAGACCGTGACTGAATCACTGAGTGTGACTAGTTTAGTGATATCATAGTATGATTGGACTTATTGTGTAGGACCCGTAGGGTTGTCCAAAGGATCTGTCTTCCTTTCATGGCCTGATATGACCTTTCATGTGGTTCTTAGAATAAATGTGGGTGACTTTCTTGAATTGGTCTCTTGGGAAAATAGAGACGAACTTTGACCTAACTGAGGACCGAGTTTTTGGGTTTGTGTTGACCTTGAGTCTCGGGCATGAGTTAGACTAAGATTAGGATTTGTGAGTAGTGTTCTGTGGGTTATCTTTAGATAACAGGGAAACCCTTGATTTAATGGGGGTTGGTATTGGGTAGATGCTAAGACCAGAAGATAATGTCGAGTGTTCGACCCCGTTTGGAATTGTGATCAGTATATCAATAAGCTGGAATGATTTGACATGATAAATTCTTATGTTATGGGAGTCATGTAACAGCTTCAATTGATGGTTGAAATCTTTTGGAAATTAACTTGTAGTAACTGGTTAATTGTTGCATTATTGAACCTTAAAAATCGGTAAATCTAGGTTCGACGATCATGGAATTATTGATGTGAGCGTGTGACTGTGAATAATAATTGAACCTATTTTGAGATAGTATATGTTTATGGGTTGATTGTGTTTTGAACTGAGAGTTCTTTCAAATTGTCATATGTTGTCAGAGTGACCGATTCATTGTTAAAGTTAACCAAAGAAAGATTTGACCTCAGGTGGAACTTAAAACAGAGATTGACTCTTCCTGTACTGTATAGCTAAAAGTGATTTAAGATTGAGTTCTTGGGAACTGTTGGATGTTATCAGAACTGGTTATTATACAGTTGAGTTAGAGAGCGATGTTAGATATTTAATCTTCAGGATAGTTCATAGTTCAGAAAACCTGAGGTTGTAAGAAGCATTAGAGTGGGATTTTCAGTATGAACCCAGAACGGTGTGATAGTGAATGAGGTGTCAACAAACAATAAGTGTTATAATTGTGTGTTAAAGTATAGGTTTGTCAACCTTGTGTTCTTTGGAATTGTTTATTGTTAGTGGGTTGTAACTAACAGTGACTCGTGAACGTAGTAATGGATAGACTAATGAACATGATTAGGATCTTGCTCCAAGATATTTGAAATGAAAGTATGATTTGAGACAATGTATTGCGTTTGGCCAACAAAAATACATTGTAGTGAATCATATAGTAGTTTTGAAAGTCTGAGAAGATATAGTAGGTGATGGATATGATGTTGATTGACAGTGTTGTATGTTGTGACCTGGTGGGATTGGATATATTAATTGGAAAATATTGTTTCAATGGGTTGAAAATTTTAAGTTACATTGAGATCAATATTATCTTCTCGGGGGAAACTTGATGAGATTTGACATACGATTATTTGTGGAATTTCCCTTAATGTCGATTTATTGCGATTTTCTGAAGAACTTGACAGGAAGTTAACCTTTCAGACATGGTAACGATCGTTGTGTTGGATCTAGATGTTGATTTATTATTGCTAATCAGGGTTAAATTGCGAGTTCTGATGGAGTTTTAACTAAGTGATGAATTTACAAAAGCTGAGTGGGTGGTTTCAAATTCGTGTACCGATGTTATTTGATGGAAATAACTTGTTGATATTTGTACCATGGCAATATTAGTAAATGTCTGCTATCAGAAACCATTAATGGTATGATTTAAAGTGATTTGAAAATTGTGTTCGTAATAATACTTACTATTGATGGTATGATCAAAGACATGTTTTAGCTGATGGAACATCTGGTAAGTAATGACTTTATTGCGAGAAGTATGAGAAATTTCTTAAATACCGGGTTGAGAATGAGTATTTGATTATAGATTTGGGTAATTTCAATGAAATTAGTACTGTTATTGTAAGGAAATTAGTGTTGATATTGTGTTTTCATGTGAAAGAATGGCATCAGATTGATGACATGGAACTACAAAATTGGAAAATTTGATGGAGTCATCTTATGGATGATCTCGAGAACCTGACTGAATGGTTTGGTTAGATGGTTTATAGGTGGATTACCGATGGTATCTACGAGAATTGGTGTGCAATGTCAGTTTTGACGTGGACTTTTCATAAAACACCATAGAAACCAGATTGTTGTTATAAATTGATGGGTTAAATAATGGACAGTCACCTATGATTCTAGAATTTAGTAGGTAAATAGAAACTAGATATGACTCACTTTGTGGAAATTTATTAGATCGATGACGGGTCGATATATTGTGTATGAGTTTTCTCATGTTGAAATGGTGCTAATCGTAATTGAAGTAGAATTGATGGATCGTTATCCTTTTAACTTAAACACTCGGGTAGAAAATGACTTGTGTAGTTTTTGGTATACGTCTGATTGTTGGTATGTGGTTACTTTGGAAAAGGACGAGTGTGATACTGTAGGCAATCGTGTGATAGATTGTCTGACTTTTGTGTTGGGTAAATGGAAATAGTGGACCAACTTATGTCAGAATTGACCATTTGATGGTAATCGTAATTGAAAAGTTGGTGTTTGACTCGGTGACAGTAAGAGTTCAATTTGATAAATTTGGATGTTGAGTTGCTAATTGAGAAGACTTGTTGAGTAATGAACCTACTTAGGTAATGCACGTAGCTGTAATATGTGTTTTGATTTGGTTCTCGATTTGACCATTGGTGAGGATGGTTGCTACCTTTGACCCTTATGCCTATGAATGACCAGATTCCGAGGACGGAATCTCTTTAAGGGGGTGGGTTTGTAACAGACTGAAACTGGGTTTAGAAGTTAGATTACATAATTTCCCTTAGGTTTATAGTTGTGTTTAAATATGCTTTTATTTTAATAATATGTGTATTATTAATTGATTATGTAGTTAAGACTAGTTTGTGACAAGGGTCACAAAAAAGGTTCGTTATTTAATTTGGACTTCGTTAGGGCCTCCTAACGAGGTACGAAAGATATTTGATAACTGGTAAATACCCGTTTGTTATGGGGTATGGGTTTATAACCCATTTAGAGTGTAATATCTGCTTTATTCTTCTCATTTCTAGAGAATTCCCAAACAAATACGTATCTTAACTCTTTCACTCTCAAACCCTAATCTAATCCAAGATAGAAATTGGATTGTAAGGCTTGGATTGATTCATATCATCTTTGTGATCATTAATCCAGGTTTATGTGCTTGAATTCGTGGTTTAATTCTTAGAAATTGGGTTTGGGGTGCAAAGTGGGTTTTTGATGAAATTAAGCTTGAATCTTCATATTATGTGTTTGTTATTCTTAATCGATGTTAGTGATAGTTGTTATATAGTTTATATGATGTTTTTCAAGTGGTTTTGGTGTTAGAACTTGCGAAAATCAAGTTTTTGGGCCAAAAATGCGAAAATCAGCGTACAGGAGCTGTTCTTCAGCACCCACACTTTTGACAGGTCACTCGTACGAGTGACCACACTTTTGAGGCTCAACCACGCGTGTGAGGACTCATTCGTACGAGTGAGGCCTCTGTCACTCGTGTGAGCACAGGGTCAGATTTGTGGAAACTTGTTTTGGTCATAACTTTCAAACCGTAACTCCGTTTTTGATGAATCAAGTATCGTTGGAATCGTAATGAAAAATCATTTCCAATGTTAAAATTTTTAGAAGCTATATCAGAATGTATTTGGTTCAGAAATAGAGATATTAGCGTGTGTGTCTAGTGTGCATGCGTTAATATGTTATTATGGGTTGAATTCTTGATATAGGCTTATGAATGATTGAATATATGATGAATATAGGTTGGAAAATGTTATTAAATGTTGTTATTTATGTTCCTTGTCACTCGTATAAGTGAGTCTTCACTCGCACGAGTAAGCTTTCACTCGTACGGTTGAGGCGGTCAACCGCATGGTGAACCGCACGAGTGAGTGACTACTTGAACTAGTATATTTGAAAGTTGGATCGTACATTTGAGATGTGACTCGTACGATTCATATGTCACTCGTGTGGTCAGCCGTACGGATCCACTATTGTTTAATTAGATAATTGGCCAAGGATCAAATGTGCGAGTGAGGTGTCAACTGTACGGTTGAGGTTCCTCAAACGTGCGGGTGAGTGTCACTCGTACGGTTGATTGGTTGAGTGATTAAGTGTTCAAGTGTTTATATATTGATGTTATTGTCTTGATGCTGAGATGATATCAAGACATGATTACTGACTTGGTTATGTTTATTCTCAGGTGAAAAGGAAAAAGAGAAAGCTCAGTAGTTAGAATCTGAGCCGTTGCTGGTAATTGGTGAGTGGGTCTATCTTCGGATAGAGTTTAAGTAGCAAATCATGCTACTGTGGATTACTCTAATTACCTTGTGTAGTGTAGTGATTTCCATGCTAGATAGATAGTTGCATGCTATGTGATCTATACATATTGTATATGTGCACTGTGTTTGACACCAGCTATGCCTAGGGCGGTTGGGGGCTTTCAACCATGCCTAGGGAGGTATAAGTTCGTGTGAGGTCAACCATTCCAAGGGAGGTTGAGTCCAAGTCCTACAGTCTGTTAGTATAGCATAGAAGAACGCATGTGTTGCGTTTGGATAGTTATGCAGAGACTTGGTAGGAAGGACTATCGGTAGACACTAGTTCGATCGGCTAGGAGTCGTGTGCCCGTACAAGCCGCCGAGCCTCATATTGTCGTCATTTGTATGCTTGATGGTTGTAAGCATGTTAGTTGACTGTTGTATGAGGGATTGCTTAAGCTTAATCTGTAGACAGATTCCATTCACTTAGCAGTGCACTAATCCCCCACATTCCTCCCCCTGCAGGTTTTGGTACTGTTGATGGGATTGGAACTTGATGTAGAAGACATGTTTGACTAGCAACTCTGATGTGGACATTTGTAACTGTGTTTGTAATAAAGTAACATCGTTTGTGAAAGTTAAACTTAAGCTTTTGTACTAATGTAATTAATGTGGTGTTTTATTAACTAAGACTTCCGCTGTGTTATAAAAAAAATGGCCGGTGTTACAAAAATGACCTGCGTATCGACCTATATCGTAACATATGTGATGCTGTTACATGAGGCGACACCAAGGCATCATTAATTGGAAAGAGAATTATTTTGCCATCTTCAAATACATGCAACCCACATTATATGGTCTAAAACTATCAAGATGCTATGGCATTATGTCAGGAATATGACAACCAGGATTTCTTCATCACCTTCACCTCTAACCCTAAATGGCCAGAATTTGATGGCATGCTCTGCTACATCGTGGGACAAAAATCACCAGACCGCCCAGATATCATTGCAAGTCTGTTCAAACAGAAGCTGGTTGAACTCATGCATGATATAATGAAAGTGCACATCTTTGGAAAATGTCAAGCTGGTAACGTTTACAGCCGTATATAAATTACATCCTTTTATGCATACATTTGTATGAATATTAACTTTACATTGCATTAATATTTCTTATGCAGGTATATATATCATCAAATTTCAGAAGCGTGGATTACCTCATGTACATATGCTAATATGGTTGACACGTGAATACAAATTCAAATCAACAGCTGAAATTGATGACATCATTTCAGCAGAAATCTCCTCCCTAATAGAAGATCCCGCATGCCATAAAGTGGTCACATAATACATGTTACATGGGCCTTGCGGAGCACAACAGATGGACTCACCTTGCATGATTGATAGGAAATGTTCAAAACATTTCCCTAAACCCTTTTAATTAGAAACAACCATAGATGATGATGGATACGCTAACTATAGGCGCCGAATCAATGACATAAAAGTTAGTAAAGGCAAAGCCATACTAGACAACAGTTTCGCCGTCCCTTACAATCGGTTTCTACTATTAAAATACAACGCCCATATAAATGTTGAATGGTGTAAAAGATCTAGGGCAATAAAGTACTTATTTAAGTACTTAAACAAAGGGCCAGATAGAACAACAATTGTTATTCAAGAAAACCTGACACCAAATGGAGAATCAGCTGCAGAAACAATAATTGAGGTTGATGAAATCAAAAATTACTTAGATTGTCATTATCTATCTCCGTGTGAGGCTATTTAGAGATAGGAATCAATAAAGAAGCGGGTCTCATGTAGGCCATAGGAATCAATAATAAAGTTGAACGTGTACGGTGTGTGTTTAAAGAAGTTTACTGCTCGGGTCATAGCAGTAATGTCTTAAAGACTAGCAATAGTGTGTGGATCCCAGGACATTTGTAAATAGTGTCAAGGCTCCTCTATATAAGGAGACTTTAGTTGTAACGTCTTAATCAGGTTGTATTTGATAATAAACCTCATTGGTCTTCTCTGTTGAGTCTTTTAGATTCTGAATAGTAGAGCTATCGTCGTTGAGTCCTAACGGATTCTGCATAGTGACATCTATCCCTATAGTAGACACTTCATTCATCATATATTCATATCACTCCGTAGTATTATTTCATACTCATAATTGATATTCAATATAGTATACGATTATATTCAAATCATTCATATCACTTCGTTATATTATTATATATTCATATTTCATATTGAATACTCTGCCATTCCATTTACAATGCTCGAAACAATAATGAACTTCATAACTTCCATATATTAAATTCAATGCATTATTTCCATTTCTTTACATTCCATTCATACACCGATTACTAGTTATCATGATACATCAAAACTTCAAATTTATAATTCCGCATCAACGAAATCAGAATACGTAAAGTCAGAATACATAAAATCCTGGTACCAGAGCTTAGCGTCACGATTTAAAAGAAACAATTACATTTTCAAAATTCTGCATCAAGAACAATCAAGAAAAAACTCTCGGGTATATTTTCTATTTAAAATAATAAGATGACTAAAACTCAAGAAAACGTATCGAATGAATTAGAATAAGATATTTATATTATAGATAATATAGACGATGAATCAGGTTTTATGACCGATATTATGATAAATAGAAAAACAATAAGAAGAACAAATTTTACACTATCAGAAAAACATAACTTTGACAATATAAAAAATTAAAGATATTTTTTCTAGAAAAAATATTATTTATTTTGGAAAAATTATAGGAGAATAACATGTACCTATTGAGCAAACCAAAGGAGATATATTAATTTCTATAATTAATAAGAAACAAATAAATGAAAGAATTAAACAAATAAATGAAAAAGACAGAATTAAAATAGCTTATATACATATATCAACCATACAAGTTATATTTAAAAGTACTTTTATGGGATGCAACACACCTATTGAATTAGAAATAAGAGACGATAGAATAGTAGATAAACATGAAAGTATAATAGCAAAAGGAAAAGGATAAGGAAACATATCCCAAGGAAAAATCAAATCTGATGTAAATATTCAATTGGGTTTAAGCCTAAAAGATAAGGATCTAAACAAAAGTATCACAATCAGATATGAATTATTAAGAAGAAATTTTATGTTTAAAGGAAATCACCCTTTCACAATAACATATCAAGGCAATTATGGATTAACTAATTCGTACCATAGTATTACCTTTAAACTGATGATAGAATATATGTAGACAAACTTTTTGAACCATTATTAAGTCTATAAACTCCAAAGATATATTGAAAGAAGAAAATCAATTGCTGAATTACCATCAGTCTGGAGAAGATCTACAAGTCTGTCCTCAAAAATTTGATTTTCCTCATTTAAATAGCGAGTACGTTGCCTCTCAGTATCCAGATCAGCTTCAACTTGAGAGAGATGAGCAACATACTTCTCATGAGTTAAAATCCGAAGGCCCATATCTGTATTACTGAGCTGGTTGCGATGAATATCAGTAGCAACAGTGTTTGCAAACTCAGCTATCTATTTCTGATGACCATCTATAACAGAAATGAAGGCACGTGAAGGTTCATTGTCTTCAACAGCTTGAAAGGCTTTTCGTACAGCCTCATATATAGTGTCAGCAAATGACTTTTAGATGAAAGGTTTCACATGAGAAGCAGCACGTTGTGCAGTAAGGTAGGACAACCCTTCAACCTCAGTCACTTGCAGTGAGCTTGATGGACCAGAAGATGCCTGACGAAGAGTAATTTTATGGGGTGGTGGAGGTGGAAGGTCATCATGAGTCTCATCAGCATGATCACCACCATTTTTACATTCACCCAAAAGTTTAGAACCAAAGTTATCTTCATCAGCAGAAGATAAACCAGTTTCAAGTTCCACTGGCTTTTTAGCATTACCACTACTCGTAGAAGTATCATCATTAGAAGAAAGTGAAGAAGAAGTAGAGTTAGAGGGTACTGGTAGATCATCACCATGAAAGATTTTAGGAGGAGAACTCAGAACCTTTCCATCAGCATCAATAACAACTTTCAGAGGTGTCCATGACCCAGTAGGAGGAGCAACAGTAGCTTGTGAAACATAAATATCTGAGTATATCTGCTCAGTAGTAGTATCAGCTGCATTGATTTGGTCCAAGAGATCCACTTGACCAGTTTGATCAAGATAGTGTATAAGTTCCAATAAATCTTCATCTGGTAGTTGATGAGCAGCAACAAGAGCACTGGAGAGATTGATGGTGAGCTGGTTAACCAGATAAGCAAACTTTGGAGCCAGTAATGCTCTTTTATGAAGAAATTTTGGAACCACCTCCTCTGGATCTGGTACTTGACACACATAGAGATGCTTAGCAGAATCAGCACCATTAGTATCATCAATCTTGTCATCATTAACTGTAGCAACAACCTTTTTCAATGCTATATCATCATCACTTAGCACAAGATTCTCAACATTACATGTAACAACAACAACTGAAACAAAAGAACCATTTAATTTAGCAAAAGCAGAACCAAATAAATTTGATTCAACAATTGAATCTGTTGTTGGTCTCTAAGAATGACGCGTGTTGAAATGTCCCGTTCATATTGATTATAAACGTTCCATATTAATTGATTTCGTCGCGAGGTTTTGACCTCTATATGAGACATTTTTAAAACAACCATAACCTTTATTTTATCTATAAAGGTTTAAAAAGCATTACGTAGATTATCAAATAATGATAATCTAAAATATACCGTTTACACACGACCATTACATAATGGTTTACAATAAGAATATATTACATCAAAAATAAGTTTCTTGAATGCAGTTTTTACATAATATCATACAAGCATGGACTCCAAATCTTGTCCTTATTTTAGTATGCAACTGCGGAAGCTCTTAATAATCACCTGAGAATAAACATGCTTAAAACGTCAACAAAAATGTTGGTGAGTTATAGGTTTAACCTATATATTATCAAATCATAATAATAGACCACAAGATTTCATATTTCAATATACATCCCATACATAGAGATAAAATTCATTCATATGATTAACACCTGGTAACCGACATTAACAAGATGCATATATAAGAATATCCCCATCATTCCGGGACACCCTTCAAATATGATATAAATTTCAAAGTACTAAAGCATCCGGTACTTTGGATGGGGTTTGTTAGGCCCAATAGATCTACCTTTAGGATTTCGATAATTCAACCATAGAATGTAGTTTCACGTACTTGTGTCTATTTTATAAATCATTTATAAAACTTGCCTGTATTCTCATCCCAAAAATATTAGATTTTAAAAGTGGGACTATAACTCACTTTTACAGATTTTTACTTCGTTGGGAAGTAAGACTTGGCCACTGGTCGATTCACGAACCTATAACAAATATGTACATATATATCAAAGTATATTCAAAATATATTTACAACACTTTTAATACATTTTGATGTTTTAAGTTTATTAAGTCAACTGTCCTCGTTAGTAACCTACAACTAGTTGTCCAACGTTAGATGTACAGAAAAAAAATTGATATATATTATCTTGAATCAATCCACGACCCAGTGTATACATGTCTCAAGCTAGATCACAACTCAAAGTATATATATTTTTGGAATCAACCTCAATCCTGTATAGCTAACTCCCTCATTACTGCATATAGAGTGTCTATGGTTGTTCCAAATAATATATACACATGGGTCGATATGATATGTCAAAACATTTGTATACGTGTCTATGGTATCCCAAGATTACATAATATATTAGAATACATGTATAATACAATATAAGTTAGCTAGGATATGATTAATATAGATTTGTTACCAATTTTCACGTTGCTACAACAAGAAAAATTATCCAATCTTGTTTTACCCATAACTTCTTCATTTTAAATCCGTTTTTAGTGAATCAAAATGCTATGGTTTCATATTGAACTCTATTTTATGAATCTAAATAGAAAAGGTATAGGTTTATAGTCAGAAATATAAGTTACATGTTGTTTTTGTAAAGGTAGTCATTTCAGTCGAAAGAACGACGTCTAGATGACCATTTTAGAAAACATACTTCCACTTTGAGTTTAACCATGATTTTTGGATATAGTTTCATGTTCATAAGAAAAATCATTTTTCCAGAAGAACAACTTTTAAATCAAAGTTTATCATAGTTTTTAATTAACTAACCCAAAACAGCCCGCGGTGTTACTACGACGGCGTATGTCCGGTTTTACAGTGTTCTTCGTGTTTCCAGGTTTTAAATCATTAAGTTAGCATATCATATAGAAATAGAACATGTGTTTAGTTGATTTTAAAATTCAAGTTAGAAGGAGTTACTTTTATTTGCGAACAAGTTTAGAATTAACTAAACTATGTTCTAGTGATTACAAGTTTAAACCTTCGAATAAGATAGCTTTATATGTATGAATCGAATGATGTTATGAACATCATTACTACCTCAAGTTTTCTGGATAAAGCTACTGGAAATGAGAAAAATGGATCTAGCTTCAAAGGATCCTTGGATGGCTTGAAAGTTCTTGAAGCAGAATCATGACACGAAAAACAAGTTCAAGTAAGATTTCCACTCGAAATAAGATTGTTATAGTTATAGAAATTGAATTAAAGTTTGAATATGTGTATTACCTTGTATTATAAAGATATCTTACTGTAAATAAGAAAGATTTCTTGAGGTTGGATGATCACTCTACAAGATTGGAAGTAAGTTAGCAAACTTGGAAGTATTCTTGATTTTATGAAACTAGAACTTGTAGAATTTATGAAGAACACTTAGAACTTGAAGATAGAACTTGAGAGAGATCAATTAGATGAAGAAAATTGAAGAATGAAAGTGTTTGTAGGTGTTTTTTGGTCATTGGTGTATGGATTAGATATAAAGGATATGTAATTTTGTTTTCATGTAAATAAGTCATGAATGATTACTCATATTTTTGTAATTTTATGAGATATTTCATGCTAGTTGCCAAATGATAGTTTCCACATGTGTTAGGTGACTCACATGCGCTGCTAAGAGCTGATCATTAGAGTGTATATACCAATAGTACATACATCTAAAAGTTGTGTATTGTACGAGTACGAATACGGGTGCATACGAGTAGAATTGTTGATGAAACTGAACGAGGATGTAATTGTAAGCATTTTTGTTAAGTAGAAGTATTTTGATAAGTGTCTTGAAGTCTTTCAAAAGTGTATGAATCCATATTAAAACACTACATGTATATACATTGTATATACATTTTAACTGAGTCGTTAAGTCATCGTTAGTCGTTACATGTAAGTGTTGTTTTGAAACCTTTAGGTTAACGATCTTGTTAAATGTTGTTAACCCAATGTTTATAATATCAAATGAGATTTTAAATTATTATATTATCATGATAATATGATGTATGAATATCTCTTAATATGATATATATACATTAAATGTCGTTACAACGATAATCGTTACATATATGTCTCGTTTCAAAATCATTAAGTTAGTAGTCTTGCTTTTACATATGTAGTTCATTGTTAATATGCTTAATGATATGTTTACTTATCATAATATCATGTTAACTATATATATATATATATCCATATATATGTCATCATATAGTTTTTACAAGTTTTAACGTTCGTGAATCACCGGTCAACTTGGGTGGTCAATTGTCTATATGAAACCTATTTCAATTAATCAAGTCTTAACAAGTTTGATTGCTTAACATGTTGGAAACACTTAATCATGTAAATAATAATTTCATTTAATATATATAAACATGGAAAAGTTCGGGTCACTACAGTACGTACCCGTTAAATAAATTTCGTCCCGAAATTTTAAGCAGTTGGAGGTGTTGACGTATCTTCTGGAAATAAGTGCGGGTATTTCTTTTTCATCAGATCTTCTCATTCCCAGGTGAACTCGGGTCCTCTACGAGCATTCCATCGAACCTTAATAATTGGTATCTTGTTTTGTTTAAGTCTTTTAACCTCACGATCCATTATTTCAACGGGTTCTTCGATGAATTGAAATTTTTCGTTGATTTGGATTTTGTCTCACGGAATAGTGAGATCTTCTTTAGCAAAACATTTCTTCAAATTCGAGACGTGGAAAGTGTTATGTACAGCCGCGGGTTGTTGAGGTAACTCAAGTCGGTAAGCTACTGGTCCGACACGATCAATAATCTTGAATGGTCCAATATACCTTGGATTTAATTTACCTCGTTTACCAAATCGAACAACGCCTTTCCAAGGTGCAACCTTAAGCATGACCATCTCTCCAATTTCAAATTCTTTATCTTTTCTTTTAATGTCGGCGTAGCTCTTTTGTCGACTTTGGGCGGTTTTCAACCGTTGTTGAATTTGGATGATCTTCTCGGTAGTTTCTTATATTATCTCCGGACCGGTAATCTGTCTATCCCCCACTTCACTCCAACAAATTGGAGACCTGCACTTTCTACCATAAAGTGCTTCAAATGGCGCCATCTCAATGCTTGAATGGTAGCTGTTGTTGTAGGAAAATTCTGCTAACGGTAGATGTCGATCCCAACTATTTCCGAAATCAATAACACATGCTCGTAGCATGTCTTCAAGCGTTTGTATCTTCATTTCGCTCTGCCCATCAGTTTGTGGATGATAGGCAGTACTCATGTCTAGACGAGTTCCTAATGCTTGCTGTAATGTCTGCCAGATTCTTGAAATAAATCTGCCATCCCTATCAGAGATAATAGAGATTGGTATTCCATGTCTGGAGACGACTTCCTTCAAATACAGTCGTGCTAACTTCTCCATCTTGTCATCTTCTCTTATTGGCAGGAAGTGTGCTGATTTGATGAGACGATCAACTATTATCCAAATAGTATCAAAACCACTTGCAGTCCTTGGCAATTTAGTAATGAAATCCATGGTAATGTTTTCCCATTTCCATTAAGTAGACCTGATGGTTTCTGATGCTCAGCTTTGACCTTAGAACACGTCAAACATTCTCCTACGTATTTAGCAACATCGGCTTTCATACCCAGCCACCAAAAATGTTTCTTGAGATCCTTGCACATCTTCCCCATTCCAAGATGTATTGAGTATCTGGTTTTATGAGCTTCTCTAAGTACCATTTCTCTCATATTTCCAAATTTTGGTACCCAAATCCTTTCAGCCCTATACCGGGTTCCGTCTTCCCGAATATTAAGATGCTTCTCCGATCCTTTGGGTATTTCATCCTTTAAATTTCCCTCTTTTTAAAACTCCTTGTTGTGCCTCCTTTATTTGAGTAGTAAGGTTATTGTGAATCATTATATTCATAGATTTTACTCGAATGGGTTCTCTGTCCTTCCTGCTCAAGGCGTCGGCTACCACATTTGCCTTCTCCGGGTGGTAACGAATCTCAAAGTCGTAATCATTCAACAATTCAATCCACCTACGCTGCCTCATATTCAGTTGTTTCTGATTAAATATGTGTTGAAGACTTTTGTGGTCGGTATATATAATACTTTTGACCCCATATAAGTAGTGCCTCCAAGTCTTTAATGCAAAAACAACCGCACCTAATTCCAAATCATGCGTCGTATACTTCTGTTCGTGAATCTTCAATTGTCTAGACACATAAGCAATTACTTTTGTTCGTTACATTAATACACAACCGAGACCTTGCTTTGAGGGATCACAATATATCACAAAATCATCATTCCCTTCAGGTAATGACAATATAGGTGCCGTAGTTAACTTTTTCTTTAACAATTGAAACGCTTTCTCTTGTTCATCTTTCCATTCAAATTTCTTCCCTTTATGCGTTAATGCAGTCAAGGGTTTTGCTATTCTGGAAAAGTCTTGGATGAACCTTCTGTAGTAACCTGCTAGTCCTAAAAACTGGCGTATGTGTTTCGGAGTTTTCGGGGTTTCCCACTTTTCAACGGTTTCGATCTTTGCTGGATCCACCTGAATACCTTCTTTGTTCACTATGTGACCGAGGAATTGAACTTCTTCCAACCAAAATGCACACTTTGAAAACTTAGCGTACAGTTTTTCTTTTCTCAGCAACTCTAGCACTTTTCTCAAATGTTCTTCGTGCTCTTGATCATTCTTCGAGTAAATAAGTATGTCATCAATGAAAACAATGACAAACTTGTCAAGATATGGCCCACACACTCGGTTCATGAGGTCCATGAACACAGCTGGTGCATTAGTCAATCCAAACGGCATAACCATAAACTCGTAATGACCGTAACGCGTCCTAAAAGCAGTCTTTGGAATATCATCCTCCTTCACCCGCATTTGATGATATCCAGAACATAAATCGATCTTCGAATAAACAGACGAGCCTTGTAGTTGATCAAATAAGTCGTCGATTCTTGGTAGTGAGTAGCGGTTCTTGATGGTAAGTTTGTTCAACTCTCGGTAGTCGATACACAACCTGAATGTACCATCTTTCTTATTGACAAACAAAACAGGAGCTCCCCACGGAGATGTGCTTGGTCAAATGAAACCACGCTCTAAAAGTTCTTGTAATTGGCTCTAAAGTTCCTTCATTTCGCTAGGTGCGAGTCTGTATGGAGCACGAGCTATTGGTGCAGCTATTGGTGCAACACAAGGTCTATTTGAAATTCAACTGATCGGTGTGGAGGTAGTCCCAGTAATTCTTTCGGAAATACATCGGGAAATTCTTTTGCGACGGGAATATCATTGATGTTCTTTTCTTCGGAATTAACTTTCTCGACGTGTGCTAGTACAGCATAGCAACCTTTTCTTATTAGTTTTTGTGCCTTCAGGTTACTAATAAGATTTAACTTCGCGTTGCTCTGTTCTCCGTACACCATTAAGGGTTTTCCTTTTTCTCGTATAATGCGAATTGCATTTTTGTAACAAACGATCTCTGCTTTCACTTCTCTCAACCATTCCATACCGATTATCACATCAAAACTCCCTAACTCTACTGGTATCAAGTCAATCTTAAATGTTTCACTAACCAATTTAATTTCTCGATTCCGACATATATTATCTGCTGAAATTAATTTACCTTTTGCTAATTCGAGTAAAAATTTACTATCCAAAGGCGCCAATGGGAAACTTAATTTAGCACAAAATTCTCTACTCATATAGCTTCTATCCGCACCTGAATCAAATAAAACATAAGCAGATTTATCTTCAATAAGAAACGTACCCGTAACAAGCTTCGGGTCTTCCTGTGCCTCTGCCGCATTAATATTGAAAACTCTTCCGCGGCCTTGTCCATTCGTGTTCTCCTGGTTCGGGAAATTTCTACTAATGTGGCCCGGTTTTCCACATTTATAACAAACTACATTGGCATAACTTGCTCCGACACTACTTGCTCCGCCATTACTCGTTCCGACACCATTTGTTCCTTTCGTTCTGTTAACCCCTGGTCCGTAGACCTCACACTTCGCCGCGCTATGAACATTTCTTTTACACTTGTTGCAAACTTTGGTGCAGAACCCAGAGTGATACTTTTCACACCTTTGGCATAGCTGCTTCTGATTATTGTTGTTGTTGCGGTTGTTATTATTGTTGGGATGATTGTTGTAGTTGCTGTTGTTGTTGTTGTTGTTGTTGCTGGGCCGTTTGTTGTAGTTGCGATTGATGTTGCGATTGTTGGGATAGTTGTTGCGATTATTGTTGTAATTGCTGTTGTTGTTGTATTGGTGATTCTTATCACTGTTTTCCTCCCACTTTCTTTTGACTTGCTTCACATTAGCCTCTTCAGCCGCCTGTTCTTTAATTCTTTCCTCAATCTGGTTCACTAGTTTATGAGCCATTCTACATGCCTGTTGTATAGAGGCGGGCTCGTGTGAACTTATATCTTCTTGGATTCTTTCCGGTAATCCTTTCACAAACGCGTCAATCTTCTCTTCCTCATCTTCGAACGCTCTCAGACACAATAGGCACAATTCTGTGAATCGTCTTTCGTACGTGATAATATCAAATCCTTGGGTTCGTAACCCTCTAAGTTCTGTCTTGAGCTTATTGACCTCGGTTCTGGGACGGTACTTCTCGTTCATCAAGTGCTTGAATGCTGACCACGGTAGTGCGTAAGCATCATCTTGTCCCACTTGCTCTAGATAGGTATTCTACCATGTTAACGCAGTACCTGTGAAGGTATGCTTAGCGTACTTCACTTTGTCCTCTTCAGTACACTTACTTATGGCAAACACCAATTTGACCTTCTCGGTCCACAGTTTCAATCCGATCGGTCCTTCGGTTCCACCAAATTCCAAAGGTTAGCAGGCAGTGAATTCTTTGTAGGTGCATCCTACACGATTTCTTGTGCCGTTAGCTGCATTGCTAGATTCGGAGTTATTGTTGGTATGTTGCCCAGCCTGTACTGCAGCTATGTTTGCAGCAAGAAAGGTACGAAATTCCTCTTCGCTCATATTCATGGTTTGTCGAGTAGTCGGTGCCATTTCCTTCAAATAGTTAAATGAAACAAGTTAATCATACAGAATATTAAGAGTAGTCAATAGTATCTCGTAGCATAATATGAACTCATTTATAAAAGATTTTTCTTCATATTAGCGTTTTATAAGTTTAAATTCGGGTAGTACCTACCCGTTAAGTTCATACTTAGTAGCTAATATACAATTCAACTACTACAATTCTATATGAAAAACTGATTATAATAATATTTCGCGTTCAAACTTTTTCACAATATTTTACAAACTTACAATACCGCTTATTTTACATATAACATGAAATATAGCACACAATAACTTTGATACAAGATAGTTGTGAAGATAATTCTAGCTAGTACACAAGTGGTTCAGCAAAGGCAATAAAGACACGTAATTCATACGTCTAGAAACAAGTCATGCATTCTGGTTTTACTAGGACTACTTCCCATCCTTGGTCTTGTGGAACATAACCGTTATGGCCGTTGATAAGACAGCGTGTTGTAACGTCATCAAAGGGACAAGGGTTACGTAATGTCCAACAGTCCCGTAACAATCTAAAAACCTTGTTTCTCACCCCAACTACTGAGTCCGTCACTTGTGGGAACGTTTTGTTTAATAGTTGTAGCCCGATGTTCTTGTTCTCACTTTGGTGAGAAGCGAACATTACTAACCTGTAAGCATAACATGCTTCTTTATGTTGCATGTTAGCCGCTTTTTCTAAATCACGAAGTCCTATATTCTGATATATTGAGTCAAAATAATTTCTTAACCCGTTGCGTAAAATAGCATTTGGGTTCCCCGCAATATATGTGTCAAAGTAAACACATCGTAACTTATGGATTTCCCAATGTGATATCCCCCATCTTTTGAACGAAAGCCTTTTATAAACCAAGGCATTCTTGGAACTTTCTTCGAATGTCTTACAAACTGATCTCGCCTTAAATAGTTATGCCGAGGAATTCTGACCGACTCTAGACAAGATTTCATCAATTATGTCTCCGGGTAGGTCTCTTAAAATATTAGGTTGTCTATCCATTTTGTATTTTTATACTGTAAAATAGACAAGAGTTAGATTCATAAAAAAAATACTTATTAATACAAGCAATTTTTACATATATCATAAAGCATAAGCACACTATATTACATATATTACACCACACGAATACAACTATCTTATTCCGACTCGCTCGTTTCTTCTTCTTCGGTTTTGGTTCGTTTTGCCAAGTTTCTAGGGATATATGATGTTCCCCTAATACGAGCCGTCATTTTCCACATTGGTTTAGAAAAACCTGGTGGTTTAGAGGTTCCCGGGTTATTGTCACAACTTAAGAAATACGGGTGTTGACGATACATATAAAGTTCATCGGGTTTGGAATCAAATTTCTCTATTTTTATGCCCTTTCCCTTATTGTTCTCTTTTGCCTTACTAAATTGTGTTGGGGTAATTTCTATAACATCATCGGAATCCTTGTCGGGATCCGATTCATCAGAGAATTGGTAATCCTCCCAATACTTTGCTTCCTTGGCGAAAACACCATTGACCATAATTAACTTTGGTCAGTTGGTTGAGGATTTTTGTGATGCCCCGTACAAAACCATCGTGTACGAATCATCAACAACAGGATCATTACAAGGTTAAGTACTATATGTGATTTCAAAAAAGAGTTTGCATTCATAAATAAAGTGATGTCTAAACCAACATCGAATGTTTTACAATCCAAAAGCATGCTTCACTAAGTAGAAGCAAATAATAAGTGTATGTGACCACAATGGTCGTTACAAGTCATAGTTCAAAAGAACGAATGTTTGAATGTAAAATAAAGTTGTTCATGCGATAGCAACTCTAAGCAGCGGGTGTGTACAGCACGACTAGTGTACAGCGGAAGCTAACCTCAAGCACCTGAGAAAAACATGCTTAAAAACGTCAACACAAAGGTTGGTGAGCTATAGTTTAAGTATAACAGTATGTAAGGTAGGCCACGAGATTTTAGTGCTACAAAGAGCGTTTCAAAATAGTATGATAAAGTATATGTTAACCGTGGGCACTTGGTAACTAACTTAACGTTTATACCCCCTGAAAGTACACTTGGCAAGTGCGTATGTTTATGAAGTATTAAACACTCGTTAAATGCTAGCGCTACTAGCCCGAGTGGGGATGTCAAACCCTATGGATCCATATCTAAGATTCGTGTTCACGGTTCAAAAACCAATGATTAAACGTTACCGAGCTAAAGGGAATGTTTATGCCGTTGTATAACCCACACATATATATATAAGTTTAAGTACTCGTTCCTAGTATGTAAAACATAAAATCCGCATGTATTCTCTGTTCTCAAAATAAGTTAAAGTAAAAAGGGAATGCTATAACTCACAATGATAATGTAGTCGTAAAGTCGGTTCGGAAAAGGTGTGCAAGTAATCGGTCCGAAGGTCCTCAACCTAAGGCAAATAGTACTAAGTTAGTAAATCATCTTAATAAGTTTAAAAGTATGTAAATAAGGTCTTAAAGGTCATCATCATTCATCATTTAACAAAAGGTGTAAAGTAGGTTTTGTTCATGAAAGTAGTTTAAACAAAAGCTGACTTTGATCAGTCACCACGGCCTCTACCCTTACTGAATTAAGGTGAGACCAGTGGCCACGGCTCCGTATATGAGTCCCTTAAGTGTGGTAAAATTTACAGAAGCAAACTCATCTTGGTTTGACCTTGGCGACGGTCTAAGTACGAGTAGGTCAGAAATTTCTGCACAACGTTAAAGGACATAGTGACGATCGGAGGGCCATAAATCCTAAACCGTAACTCGGATTAAGACGAGTCCTATAAGAAAAGTTATCTACTCGAAAATTTGTATCTAAAAATCATGGTCTCAGTAGCCCAGGTCTATTGGTCTGTTACAGAAACAGCAGGTCAGTAGGGTTTGGACAGAAACAGTAAGTTTAAGTGAGTTCCGGTGGTCTTGGTGCTTGATGTTCATCATGGTTCTCATCCTTGATGCATATAGCTTCAAGTGTACAACTCATTGATGTATCTACATCATCTTAACCAAGTATTGACCATCACAACCCTAGTGCAAGTCTAAGACATGAAGCACAACTCACTTAAGAGTTGCATGTAGTTTGATGAACCAAAGTTACATCAAAGTCTTAGGTTTGACACTTACATGAAGTGTAAAAGTAATACTAACTAAGTTTTGACAATTATGACACAAGTGTGAGTCTAAGACATGTAGATCAACTCACTTAAGAGTTGTATGAAGTTGATGAACCAAAGTTACATCAAGGTCTTAGATCTAACACTTACATGAACTTTAAAAGTAAAAGCAAGTTACAACTTGATGTAAACTTATGAAATCAAGATCTTGAGTTGTAGAACATAGTTCATAGTTTGATCTTGAAGATCCAAGACTCAAAAGTCTAGATCTACCATAAGTGTACCAAGTTATAATTAAAAGTTTCATTTACATGTTCTTGAACTCTTAAAGTTAACTATAAGTTCAAGATTAATGAGATCAAAGTTAACTAGTAACATTTGACCAAATACAACCAACAACATGAAATTAAAAGTGCAAGTAAAAGAAGTAACAAACTAATTTAAACAAGTAATTAGTTCATTGTTGTTCATACTTTAAAGATTCAAACCAAAGTTTGATCTTTAAGAAAGTAAACTTTAAAGTTTACTAACATGACTTACAAGCATGAGTTTATCAACACATGAACATTAATCTTTTAAAAATAACAAATGTAGAACATATCTAGAAAGTATATGTTCTTGGTGTTCTTGTTTTAACAAGATAAAATGAAGAATCAAACTAGGAAGTTTGTTTCTTGGAAACTAGTAAGTAAAGTAACTAACAATTTCATGTAACTAAATAATAATCAAGAACAAGTAGCAAACAACAAATGATGATGATGATTCATGTATGTATTCAGTTTTAAGACAAAGGAAAGAAGAAGAGAAAAATGTTCTTGTTACTTGCAAAATGTAGAGAAAGATGAGAGAAAATATGAGAGAAAAGTAAGATGTAAGTTTGAAATGAAGTATGTGTGTGAGATTACAAGTAAGTGAGGTAGTAAAAAAAATAAAACTCCTCTAAGGCCTATGGTGGCCGACGGTCAGCAGCATCCCAAGGGGGGGAGGGATAAGTTTTGTGGATACTAGCATGCAAAGCTAAAAAGGTTGGTCACTTGGTGGTATGTGCATAGGGAGGAGACGTAACAAGATTCCAAGGTTCATAACTAACTAATTAGAGTTTAAAATGATACTTACATGACTAAGTGGGCTATTCAATCCACTTAAAAGGTAGGGTGGGCTTGGAAGCCCAATAACATAAGTCCATTTACTTTAAACAAGCCCAAGTTCAATAATTCACAAGTTAAACCAATTAAAGCCCATGTAATTAACTAAAAGCCTTAGTTAATTAAAATGATTAATAAAACTAATCATGAATGTAAACAATACTCTAAAAATATTATTTGTGAAAGTTTCGGGTGTCACAAAGAAGTTTCGGGCACTTAAAAGTCAAGTACGGGCAATCATGGCAACATGTAAATGTAATAACATACATTCGTTTAATCACACGTATTAATAATAATAATTATTAATAAATAAATGTTGGAAATTCCAGGGTCGTTACATTACCCACCTGTTAAAGAAAATTTCGTCCCGAAATTTAAGCTGAGGTAGATGGAGGAGTCAGAAAAAGGTGAGGATACTTCTGCATCATTTGATCCTCTCGCTCCCAAGTAAACTCAGGTCCTCGTTTGGCATTCCATCGCACTCGAACGATCGGAATCTTGTTGCATTTCGAAGTTTTGATCTCTCGATCCATAATCTCAACTGGTTCCTCCACAAAGTGGAGTTTGTCATCAATTGTAAGTTCTTCCAGTGGTATGATAAGTTCAGGTGCAGCAAGACACTTCTTCAAGTTTGACACATGGAAGGTAGGATGAACTGAGCTCAATTGTGCTGGTAGATCCAAACGGTAAGCAACGGGTCCAACACGTTCCAAGATCTCAAAAGGACCAATGTATCGTGGGTTCAACTTTCCACGTTTTCCAAAACGGATCACACCTTTCCAAGGTGCAACCTTCAACATTACACGATCACCAACGTTGAATTCAAAGTCCTTACGTTTAAGATTGGCATAACTCTTTTGACGATCACGGGCAGTCTTAAGTCTAGCTTGAATCTGAGCAATCTTCTCCGTTATTTCATGGACTACCTCGGGTCCGGTGATTTGCTTTTCGCCCACTTCGGCCCAACAAATAGGAGATCGGCACTTGCGGCCATACAATGCTTCAAAAGGTGCAGCATTAATGCTTGAGTGATAACTGTTGTTGTACAAAAATTCGGCGAGTGGCAAATGCCTTTCCCAGGCCTTTCCAAAATCAATGACACATGCACGTAACATGTCTTCCAACGTCTGAATCGTTCGTTCACTTTGCCCATCAGTCTGAGGATGATAAGCAGTACTCATGTCAAGACGAGTTTCCATGGCTTCTTGCAAAGAACGCCAAAATCTAGAAGCAAAACGGGGATCGCGATCGGAGATGATCGATAAAGGTACACCATGTCATGATACAACCTCCTTGATGTATAGATGAGCAAGTCTTTCCATCGTATCAGTTTCCTTCATCGCTAGGAAGTGTGCAGATTTGGTGAGGCGGTCAACAATAACCCAAATGGTATCGTATCCGCCCACCGTCTTTGGTAGCTTGGTGATGAAATCCATTGTTATCCGTTCCCACTTCCATTGTGGGATTTCTGGTTATTGAAGTAACCCAGAAGGTCTCTGATGCTCGGCTTTAACATTCGAGCAAGTCAAACACTTACCAACATAAGTCGCAACGTCCTTCTTGAGATTCGGCCACCAATACTGTTCTTTAAGGTCGTGATACATTTTGCCCGCTCCAGGGTGAATCGAATATCTCGATTTGTGTGCTTCATCAAGTATCAAGTTTCGTAGATCTCCATAATAAGGTACCCAAATTCTTCCGGCATAACATCGGAGTCCAGACTCCCTAACTTCGAATCGAGAGACAAGTATGTTCAAATGTTCGTGAGATATATTCTCCTTCTTGAGAGCCTCATCTTGGGCTACTCTAATCTAGTTGTTGAGGTTCGAATGGATGGTGATGTTCAGAGCCCTAACACGAAGAGGTGCCATCCTCTCCTTCCGGCTTAAAGCGTCAGCTACAACATTGGCCTTGCCCGGGTGATAACGGAGTTCACAATCGTAGTCGTTGGCTCTGATACCAAATGTGATGCCCCGTACAAAACCATCGTGTACGAATCATCAACAACAGGATCATTACAAGGTTAAGTACTATATGCGATTTCAAAAAAGAGTTTGCATTCATAAATAAAGTGATGTCTAAACCAACATCGAATGTTTTACAATCCAAAAGCATGCTTCACTAAGTAGAAGCAAATAATAAGTGTATGGTCAATAAGTGTATGTGACCACAATGGTCGTTACAAGTCATAGTTCAAAAGTACGAATGTTTGAATGCAAAATAAAGTTGTTCATGCGATAGCAACTCTAAGCAGCGGGTGTCTACAGCACGACTAGTGTACAGCGGAAGCTAACCTTGAATCGAGACACAAGTATGTTCAAATGTTCGTGAGATATATTCTCCTTCTTGAGAGCCTCATCTTGGGCTACTCTGATCTGGTTATTGAGGTTCGAATGGATGGTGATGTTCAGAGCCCTAACACGAAGAGGTGTCGTCCTCTCCTTCCGGCTTAAAGCGTCAGCAACAACATTGGCCTTGCCCGGGTGATAACGGAGTTCACAATCATAGTCGTTGAGCGTCTCGATCCATCGACGCTGCCTCATATTCAGTTGCTTCTGATCAAAGATGTGCTGGAGACTCTTGTGATCGGTGAAGATAGTGCTCTTAGTTCCATACAAATAATGTCTCCACAATTTGAGCGCAAAGACAACGGCTCCAAGTTCAAGATCATGCGTAGTGTAGTTCCGCTCGTGAATCTTCAATTGGCGGGAGGCATAGGCAATAACCTTTGATCGTTGCATCAGTACACAACCAAAACCACTCTTCGATGCATCACAATAAACAACGAAATCGTCACTGCCTTCGGGAAGCGATAGAATAGGTGCGGAGGTTAACTTCTTCTTCAAAGTTTGGAATGCTAATTCGTGTGTGGGTTCCCAAATGAACTTCTTTCCCTTGTGAGTCAGCGCGGTCAAAGGACGCGCAATCAGAGAGAAACCTTCGATAAACATTCGATAATAACCGGCGATACCTAGGAATTGGCAAATATGCTTTGGAGTAGTTGGGGTCTCCCACTTGCTGATGGCTTCAATCTTGGCGGGATCAACTTTGATACCCTGGTCGCTCACAACATGACCCAGAAATTGAACTTCCTTCAACCAAAATTCACACTTGGAGAATTTGGCGTAAAGTTGCTCTTGTCTCAAGAGTTCAAGTACTAGTCGGAGGTGTTGCTCATGTTCTTCTTCGCTCTTAGAGTAGATGAGGATATCATCTATGAAGACGATAACAAACTTATCTAAGTACGGCTTGCAGACACGATTTATGAGGTCCATGAACACGGCAGGTGCATTTGTCAAACCGAATGGCATCACGAGAAACTCATAGTGACCATAACGGGTCCTGAATGCAGTTTTCATCACGTCACTTTCCTTCACCCTCAGCTGGTGATATCCGGATCGCAAATCGATCTTTGAGTAAACGCTCGATCCTTGTAGTTGATCAAAAAGATCATCAATTCGTGGAAGAGGATACCGATTCTTGATAGTCAATTTGTTGAGTTCATGGTAGTCGATACACATACGAAAGGATCCATCCTTCTTCTTCACAAACAGAACAGGTGCGCCCCAAGGCGAGAAACTTGGTTGGATAAATCCTCGATCAAGTAGTTCTTGTAGTTGGCTTTGTAGTTCTTGCATCTCAGAAGGTGCGAGTCGGTAAGGTGCGCGAGCTACAAGTGCAGCTCCTGGCACTAAGTCAATCTAAAACTCTACTGCTCTCTGCGGCAGTAATCCAGGCAATTCTTCTGGGAAGACATCGGAAAATTCGTTCACAATTCGAACGTCATTCACGCTCTTCACCTCAGTTTCTACCGCTTTCACATGTGCTAGGACAGCAAAACGTCCCTTCTTCATAATCTTTTGCGCTTTCACGCAACTAATGAGGTTCAGCTTCAAGGTACATCTTTTTCCGTAGATGATCAGTGGTTCACCATCTCCTTGTGGTATGCGAAGTGCTTTATCTCCACAGATAATATCGGCCCTTATCTTGCTCAACCAATCCATGTCGACGATCACGTCGAAACTTCCCAGTTTGATAGGTATCAAGTCAATTTTGAAATCTGCACCAGCTATGTTGATAATAGCTCCACGACTAATATGGTCAACCTTTTCAAGTTTTCCATTTGCGACCTCGACAAGCATACTTTCTTTTAACTGGACTAATGACCAATTAATCTTATCGCAAAAATGTCTACATACATAACTTCTATCCGCACCAGTATCAAACAAGACAGAAGCTAAAAGATTGTTGATTGTGAATATACCTGTCACCAAGTCGGGGTTATCGCATGCATCCCTTGCATTAACATTAAAAGCTCTACCACGGGGTGGTCCTCCATCTTTTCCCTTGTTTGGGCACGTATTTCTGAAATGGCCCGTCTGCCCGCATTCATAACACTTCTTCGGTCCATTGGTGTTTGGCTTCCCATTCAAAGTGGTGACCTTGCAGTCTTTTCCGATATGCCCAGACCATTGGCACTTCTCGCAGACAACATTGCAATACCCAGTGTGGTGCTTGTAACATCGCTTGCATTGAGGTAAGGTTCCTTTGTAGTTCGGGTTGGTGTTGGTGTTGTTGTTGGGATTAGGGTTTCCACCATTGTTGTGCCTCTTGTCGGGGGTTTGATCGTAGTTTCTCCCCCTGTTGTTGTTTTCGTTGTTATGGTTGTTGTGGTTGTTGTCCCATTTCCTCTTTTCGCTACTACCAGCCTCAAACTTAGCCTTCTCCGGCTCATCAATAAGAATCTGATTCATGAGAGTATGCGCCATGCGCATTGCTTCGGGAACATTCGATGGTTTGGATGAGGTGACGTTTCCTTTGATGGACTTAGGGAGTCCCCAGAAGTATCTCTCCATACGCTTGAATTCCGGTGTGACCATTGTCAGGCACATAAGAGCTAACTCAAGAAACCTCCTGTTGTAACCATCAAGGTCGTTCCTAACGGCCTTTAGCTGCATGAATTCGATTTCCATCTTTTGGATTTCGGTTCTCGGACAATACTCATCAATCATTACCGCTTTGAATTCCTCCCATGGCGTAGCATACGCCTCATCGATACCTTTCGCTTGAGCTAACGTGTTCCACCACGTTAGCGCGCCGTCAGATAGCGTGCAAGATGCAAACTTGGTCTTGTTGTCCTCCGAACAGTTGCTAACTCGGAATACTGATTCAAGTTTCTCGAACCATCTGGTGAGACCAACCGGTCCCTCGGTTCCACTGAAGTTATGTGGTTTGCAGCTCTGGAATTCCTTGTAAGTACACCCATTTCGAACGGGTGGGATAACCGGTGGTGGTGGCGGTGGAGCTTGGAGGTTTCTTTCTGCTAGGGCTGCAGCGACCCGTTCGTTGATCATGTCCTCAATCTGGGCTGCGGTAGGTGTGGTTCTTCCGTTGGCCATGGTATTCTAAACAAAAGTTTTGACTTAAGTCAAAATCCAGCATTCAATATGTAATAATATAGTATATATTAACCAACATGGAATCAAAACATCACATGTTATTAAATAACGCATCTAGGTACAAATACCACAGAATCATCGTACAATAATGTAAATAGAACATCGTACAAGAATTAAATAACGCAAAGTTCCATTCATTAATAATAATAAGTTTCATACATCTGAATAAGTCCGTACAATACATGAGTAATACAATAAACTACAAATAGATTACATAACGAAATCTAAATACAAAAGTCCTACGGTGAAGGTGGGTGTAGGATGTCTAAAACCTGCGCCAACTGCTCCTCGAGCTCAGTAACCCGAGTTCGGAGGATTCCCACCTCCCTTGTCAATTCCTCGACAGTGGGAGATGGTGGGGCAGGCGGTGCTGGTGGGGCTGGTGGAGCGGATGGTGCTGGTGCTGCCGATGGTGCGGGTGGTGCTGAAGTAGATGGTCCAGTTCTGGATGTAGACGGTACGTCCCTAGATGGGAAAGGTCCGTATCTAAATCTAGGCGGTACGGTTCCAGGAATAGTCAAAACGTAACGGGGTGCCTTACGTATCTGTGGGTCGGCAGGGTATGGCACAAGCCACTTACGGGCAGTAACCCTCCGACGCCGACCAAAAGCGTCAGTGAAAGCACGACCTCTATTCACCCCTGGAATAACGGTGCCATCAGGGCGGTACCGCTTCTCCGGCGGGGTGGAGGGTGCCTGAATAGGTACGTCAGCGGGATCCTCATCATCACTGGAGTCATCCGAAGAGGTGTCGTCTGATGGAGCATCAGTGGAAGACCCGTCGTCTGAATCATGTGGTGGCGACATGGGTGGCTCAACTGGCAGTCTGAAGGCGGCCAACATCTGTCTGTGTCTGCCTGGCGGAATCGGCACTAAACGTCCATCGGGAGTGCGTCGGCAAGGCGTGCGCATGTGGTTACAAAACGGCCCTTCCCCGAACTCCGCGGGAATCTCAATCCCACCGATGCGGGGCTGTGACCCCGAGGGTCCGGGAACAGACGGAGCTGGAATCTCCGTAGGGTCAGAAGTGGTCACAGGTGCCGGCGCACTACTACTCGCTCCGAAAGACGAAGCGCTGGGATCACTAGTGGGTAACGGGACCGGTGTATCAGCAACAATAGCAGGTGGTGTGGTGGAGTCTGAGTCTGAACTACCCAAAACGCTAGCAGGTGGTACATCCGACATCTGAACAAGGAAAAATAAATTTTCCATGTCAGTAAGTCATAAGCAAGCACGTATTAGGCCAAGTGTTTAAATCATGTATAACAATAAGTAGCATGGCAATAACAGCAAATCGTACGAAGGTAGCATGCAATCTAAAGCAAGTAATAGCATGCAGTAGTGAAATCATGTAGTAGCATATGGCATATAGCAGTAAAAGTAAGCAGCAGCATGCAGTAAGTCCAGCGGAAACAAGTAAACTAGCAAGTTGTAGATTAGTCCTATAAGTGAATCCTACTCGGGTCGGTCTTAGACTCACTAATGCAACCTAATTCCCTACAACCAATGCTCTGATACCAAATGTGATACCCCGTACAAAACCATCGTGTACGAATCATCAACAACAGGATCATTACAAGGTTAAGTACTATATGCGATTTCAAAAAAGAGTTTGCATTCATAAATAAAGTGATGTCTAAACCAACATCGAATGTTTTACAATCCAAAAGCATGCGTCACTAAGTAGAAGCAAATAATAGGTGTATGTGACCACAATGGTCGTTACAAGTCATAGTTCAAAAGTACGAATGTTTGAATGCAAAATAAAGTTGTTCATGCGATAGCAACTCTAAGCAGCGGGTGTCTACAGCACGACTAGTGTACAGCTGAAGCTAACCTCAAGCACCTGAGAAAAACATGCTTAAAAACGTCAACACAAAGGTTGGTGAGCTATAGTTTAAGTATAACAGTATGTAAGGTAGGCCACGAGATTTCAGTGCTACAAAGAGTGTTTCAAAATAGTATGATAAAGTATATGTTAACCATGGGCACTTGGTAACTAACTTAACGTTTATACCCCCTGAAAGTACACTTGGCAAGTGCGTATGTTTACGAAGTATTAAACACTCGTTAAATGCTAGCGCTACTAGCCCGAGTGGGGATGTCAAACCCTATGGATCCATATCTAAGATTCGCGTTCACGGTTCAAAAACCAATGATTAAACGTTACCGAGCTAAAGGGAATGTTTATGTCATTGTATAACCCACACATATATATAAGTTTAAGTACTCATTCCTAGTATGTAAAACATAAAATCTGCATGTATTCTCAGTTCTCAAAATAAGTTAAAGTAAAAAGGGAATGCTATAACTCACAATGATAATGTAGTCGTAAAGTCGGTTCGGAAAAGGTGTGCAAGTAATCGGTCCGAAGGTCCTCAACCTAAGGCAAATAGTACTAAGTTAGTAAATCGTCTTAATAGGTTTAAAAGTATGTAAATAAGGTCTTAAAGGTCATCATCATTCATCATTTAACAAAAGGTGTAAAGTAGGTTTTGTTCATGAAAGTAGTTTAAAAAAAAGCTGACTTTGATCAGTCACCACGGCCTCTACCCTTACTGAATTATGGTGAGACCAGTGGCCACGGCTCCGTATATGAGTCCCTTAAGTGTGCTAAAATTTACAGAAGCAAACTCTTCTTTGTTTGACCTTGGCGATGGTCTAAGTGCGAGTAGGTCAGAAATTTCTGCACAACGTTAAAGGACATAGTGACGATCGGAGGGCCATAAATCCTAAACCGTAACTCGGATTAAGACGAGTCCTATAAGAAAAGTTATCTACTCAAAAATTTATATCTAAAAATCATGGTCTCAGTAGCCCAGGTCTATTGGTCTGTTACAGAAACAGCAGGTCAGTAGGGTTTGGACAGAAACAGTAAGTTTAAGTGAGTTCCGGTGGTCTTGGTGCTTGATGTTCATCATGGTTCTCATCCTTGATGCATATAGCTTCAAGTGTACAACTCATTGATGTATCTACATCATCTTAACCAAGTATTGACCATCACAACCCTAGTGCAAGTCTAAGACATGAAGCACAACTCACTTAAGAGTTGCATGTAGTTTGATGAACCAAAGTTACATCAAAGTCTTAGGTTTGACACTTACATGAAGTGTAAAAGTAATACTAACTAAGTTTTGACAATTATGACACAAGTGTGAGTCTAAGACATGTAGATCAACTCACTTAAGAGTTGTATGAAGTTGATGAACCAAAGTTACATCAAGGTCTTAGATCTAACACTTACATGAACTTTAAAAGTAAAAGCAAGTTACAACTTGAAGTAAACTTATGAAATCAAGATCTTGAGTTGTAGAACATAGTTCATAGTTTGATCTTGAAGATCCAAGACTCAAAAGTCTAGATCTACCATAAGTGTACCAAGTTATAATTAAAAGTTTCATTTTTATGTTCTTGAACTCTTAAAGTTAACTATAAGTTCAAGATTAATGAGATCAAAGTTAACTAGTAACATTTGACCAAATACAACCAACAACATGAAATTAAAAGTGCAAGTAAAAGAAGTAACAAACTAATTTAAACAAGTAATTAGTTCATTGTTGTTCATACTTTAAAGATTCAAACCAAAGTTTGATCTTTAAGAAAGTAAACTTTAAAGTTTACTAACATGACTTACAAGCATGAGTTTATCAACACATGAACATTAATCTTTTAAAAATAACAAATGTAGAACATATCTAGAAAGTATATGTTCTTGTTGTTCTTGTTTTAACAAGATAAAATGAAGAATCAAACTAGGAAGTTTGGTTCTTGGAAACTAGTAAGTAAAGTAACTAACAATTTCATGTAACTAAATAATAATCAAGAACAAGTAGCAAACAACAAATGATGATGATGATTCATGTATGTATTCGGTTTTAAGACAAAGGAAAGAAAAAGAGAAAAATTTTCTTGTTACTTACAAAATGTAGAGAAAGATGAGAGAAAATATGAGAGAAAAGTAAAATGTAAGTTTGAAATGAAGTATGTGTGTGAGATTATAAGTAAGTGAGGTAGTAAAAAAAATAAAAATCCTCTAAGGCCTATGGTGGCCGACGGTCAGCAGCTTCCCAAGGGGGGAGGGATAAGTTTTGTGGATACTAGCATGCAAAGCTAAAAAGGTTGGTCACTTGGTGGTATGTGCATGGGGAGGAGAAGTAACAAGATTCCAAGGTTCATAACTAACTAGTTAGAGTTTAAAATGATACTTACATGACTAAGTGGGCTAGTCAATCCACTTAAAAGGTAGGGTGGGCTTGGAAGCCCAATAACATAAGTCCATTTACTTTAAACAAGCCCAAGTTCAATAATTCACAAGTTAAACCAATTAAAGCCCATGTAATTAACTAAAAGCCTTAGTTAATTAAAATGATTAATAAAACTAATCATGAATGTAAATTATACTCTAAAAATATTATTCGTGAAAGTTCCGGGTGTCACAAAGACGTTTCGGGCACTTAAAAGTCAAGTACGGGCAATCATGGCAACATGTAAATGTAATAACATACATTCGTTTAATCACACGTATTAATAATAATAATTATTAATAAATAAATGTTTGAAATTCTAGGGTCGTTACAATTTTCTTCTACTTAACCGTTTTATTATTTCCCCCACTGGTTCTATTTCTTCTTCCGGTTCCGACTCTTCTTCCGGTTCCGACTCTTCTTCCGGTTCCTCTTCGGGAACCTGTGAATCAGTCCACGAATCATTCCAATTTACATTTGACTCTTCATTATTATTAGGTGAGTCAATGGGACTTGTTCTAGAGGTAGACATATATCACATAATATCAAACACGTTAAGAGATTAATATATCACATAATATTCACATGTTAAAAATATATAGTTTCCAACAAAATTTGTTAAGCAATCATTTTTCAAGTAAACACGGTCGAAGTCCAGACTCACTAATGCATCCTAAAAAACTCGATAAGACACACTAATGCAAAATTCTGGTTCTCTAAGACCAATGCTCGGATACCAACTGAAATGTCCCGTTCATATTGATTATAAACGTTCCATATTAATTGATTTCGTCGCGAGGTTTTGACATCTATATGAGACATTTTTCAAAGACTGCATTCATTTTTAAAACAACCATAACCTTTATTTTATCTATAAAGGTTTAAAAAACATTACGTAGATTATCAAATAATGATAATCTAAAATATACCGTTTACACACGACCATTACATAATGGTTTACAATAAGAATATATTACATCAAAATTAAGTTTCTTGAATGCAGTTTTTACATAATATCATACAAGCATGGACTCCAAATCTTGTCCTTATTTTAGTATGCAACAGCGGAAGCTCTTAATAATCACCTGAGAATAAACATGCTTAAAACGTCAACAAAAATGTTGGTGAGTTATAGGTTTAACCTATATATTATCAAATCATAATAATAGACAACAAGATTTCATATTTCAATATACATCCCATACATAGAGATAAAATTCATTCATATGGTGAACACCTGGTAACCGACATTAACAAGATGCATATATAAGAATATCCCCATCATTCCGGGACACCCTTCGGATATGATATAAATTTCGAAGTACTAAAGCATCCGGTACTTTGGATGCGGTTTGTTAGGCCCAATAGATCTATCTTTAGGATTCACGTCAATTAGGGTGTCTGTTCCCTAATTCTTAGATTATCAGACTTAATAAAAAGGGGCATATTCGATTTCGATAATTCAACCATAGAATGTAGTTTCACGTACTTGTGTCTATTTTGTAAATCATTTATAAAACCTGCATGTATTCTCATCCCAAAAATATTAGATTTTAAAAGTGGGACTATAACTCACTTTCACAGAATTTTACTTCATCGGGAAATAAGACTTGGCCACTGGTCGATTCACGAATCTATAACAAATATGTACATATATATCAAAGTATATTCAAAATATATTTACAACACTTTTAATACATTTTGATGTTTTAAGTTTATTAAGTCAGCTGTCCTCGTTAGTAACCTACAACTAGTTGTCCAACGTTAGATGTACAGAAAAAAAAATTGGTATATATTATCTTGAATCCACGACCCAGTGTATACACGTCTCTGGCTAGATCACAACTCAAAGTATATATATTTTTGGAATCAACCTCAACCCTGTATAGCTAACTCCAACATTACTGCATATAGAGTGTCTATGGTTGTTCCAAATAATATATACACATGGGTCAATATGATATGTCAAAACATTTGCATATGTGTCTATGGTATCCCAAGATTACATAATATATTAGAATACATGTATAATACAATATAAGTTAGCTAGGATATGATTAATAAAGATTTGTTACCAATTTTCACGTTGCTACAACAAGAAAAATTATCCAATCTTGTTTTACCCATAACTTCTTCATTTTAAATCCGTTTTGAGTGAATCAAATTGATGTGGTTTCATATTGAACTCTATTTTATGAATAAAAATAGAAAAAGTATAGGTTTATAGTCGGAAATATAAGTTACAAGTCGTTTTTGTAAAGGTAGTCATTTCAGTCGAAAGAACAACGTCTAGATGACCATTTTAGAAAACATACTTCCACTTTGAGTTTAACCATGATTTTTGGATATAGTTTCATGTTCATAAGAAAAATCATTTTTTCAGAAGAACAACTTTTAAATCAAAGTTTATCATAGTTTTTAATTAACTAACCCAAAACAGCCCGCGGTGTTACTACGACGGCGTATGTCCGGTTTTACAGTGTTCTTCGTGTTTCCATGTTTTAAATCATTAAGTTAGCATATCATATAGATATAGAACATGTGTTTAGTTGATTTTAAAAGTCAAGTTAGAAGGAGTAACTTTTTTTTTTGCGAACAAGTTTAGAATTAACTAAACTATGTTCTAGTGATTACAAGTTTAAACCTTCGAATAAGATAGCTTTATATGTATGAATCGAATGATGTTATGAACATCATTACTACCTCAAGTTTTCTGGATAAAGCTACTGGAAATGAGAAAAATGGATCTAGCTTCAAAGGATCCTTGGATGGCTTGAAAGTTCTTGAAGCAGAATCATGACACGAAAAACAAGTTCAAGTAAGATTTCCCCTCGAAATAAGATTGTTATAGTTATAGAAATTGAATTAAAGTTTGAATATGAGTATTACCGTGTATTAGAAAGATATCTTACTGTAAATAAGAAAGATTTCTTGAGGTTGGATGATCACTCTACAAGATTGGAAGTAAGCTAGCAAACTTGGAAGTATTCTTGATTTTATGAAACTAGAACTTCTAGAATTTATGAAGAACACTTAGAACTTGAAGATAGAACATGAGAGAGATCAATTAGATGAAGAAAATTGAAGAATGAAAGTGTTTGTAGGTGTTTTTTGGTCGTTGGTGTATGGATTAGATATAAAGGATATGTAATTTTGTTTTTATGTAAATAAGTCATGAATGATTACTCATATTTTTGTAATTTTATGAGATATTTCATGCTAGTTGCCAAATGATGGTTCCCACATGTGTTAGGTGACTCACATAGGCTTCTAAAAGCTGATCATTGGAGTGTATATACTAATAGTACATACATCTAAAAGCTGTGTATTATACGAGTACGAATACGGGTGCATACGAGTAGAATTGTTGATGAAACTGAATGAGGATGTAATTTTAAGCATTTTTGTTAAGTAGAAGTATTTTGATAAGTGTCTTGAAGTCTTTCAAAAGTGTATGAATACATATTAAAACACTACATGTATATACATTTTAACTGAGTCGTTAAGTCATCGTTAGTCGTTACATGTAATTGTTGTTTTGAAACCTTTAGTTTAACGATCTTGTTAAATGTTGTTAACCCAATGTTTATAATATCAAATGAGATTTTAAATTATTATATTATCATGATAATATGATGTATGAATATCTCTTAATATGATATATATACATTAAATATCGTTACAACGATAATCGTTACATATATGTCTCGATTCAAAATCATTAAGTTAGTAGTCTTGCTTTTACATATGTAGTTCATTGTTAATATACTTAATGATATGTTTGCTTATCATAATATCATGTTAACTATATATATATATCCATATATATGTCATCATATAGTTTTTACAAGTTTTAACGTTCGTGAATCACCGGTCAACTTGGGTGGTCAATTGTCTATATGAAACCTATTTCAATTAATCAAGTCTTAACAAGTTTGTTTTCTTAACATGTTGGAAACACTTAATCATGTAAATAACAATTTCATTTAATATATATAAACATGGAAAAGTTCGGGTCACTACACGTGTTTTAGTCAGCCCTTCGATTGAGACAGAGTGTGGTTCCTGTAAGTGCATCTATGACTTTACTGACTCATTGGGGGCATGTGTTAACTCAGATTGTGTAAGAAGTTTGTCAGGTTTAGATGTATTAGTGTAACACTTATCTTTATTGTCTAAGTTGCAACAGGCTAAGGCAGTAGCTAGAGATAGCTCAACACGATGAAGAGCTGGTTTAGTTCTACTTTGAGAGTGAGGTATGATCTCTGATGGTTGTACTGTTAGCAGTAGATATCTTTCAAAGTTTGTTTTATATAAGTGTGGATGTGATGGGTAAGGAAGATGACGGGTTGCTGTCCCTCTTCACAATTATTTTGAAACCAGTATGAGATAAAATATTTAAAGTACTTTTGGTTTCTTTAAAACCTATTTTGACACTTGATACAATTGTATCAACAAGTGTAGACACATCTGGATCACGGTCAAGAGGAGCATCCGATTCCATAGCTCAGACACACTGAAAACATATACATGATTTTATAGACTCCATAGTTCAAAATCCCACACCACTAAATATTACAATTGTGGACTTTTCTATTTATAATGAGTCTATTAACCATGTAATGGATCTATTTTCCGGTTCTAACTTCGATGTATGTGATCAAGCATAAAATGGTCCAAGGGATTCGGTTCATGCAAGATCAACAAATAAGGGGGATTTAATGATTTCTTGAGTTTAACTCTCCGGTATAGAGTATCATGAATAACCCTCATACGAGATGATGATCTCAGAAAGGGTGGTTAAACATAACCCACCATCATTCGGGTTCACCGGATTTGATGGCCCAAGGTGTAGTGACCGGAACTTTTCCATGTTTATATATATTAAATGAAATTGTTATTTACATGATTAAGTGTTTCCAACATGTTAAGCAATCAAACTTGTTAAGACTTGATTAATTGAAATAGGTTTCATATAGACAATTGACCACCCAAGTTGACCGGTGATGCACGAACGTTAAAACTTGTAAAAACTATATGATGACATATATATGATTATATATATAGTTAACATGATATTATGATAAGTAAGTATCTCATTAGGTATTTTAACAATGAGTTATATACATAAAATTGAGTTTATTGAATTAAGAAACTCGAAACGATATATATAACGATTATCGTTATAACAACGTCTTACTAAATACATATGAATCATATTAAGATATTGATACACTATGTTTAATCATGATAAATGATAAGTAAACATGTCATTAAGTGTATTAACAATGTACTACATATGTAAAAACAAGACTACTAACTTAATGATTTCGAAACGAGACATATATGTAGCGATTATCGTTACAACAACATTTAACTGTATATATATATCCTACTAAAATATATTAATATATCATAATATCATGATAATGTAATAATTTAACATCTCTTTAGATATAATAAACAATGGGTTAATAACATTTAACAAGATCGTTAACCTAAAGGTTTCAAAACAACATTTACATGTAACGACTAACGATGACTTAACGACTCAGTTAAAATGTATATACATGTAGTGTTTTAATATGTATTCATACACTTTTGAAAGACTTCAAGACACTTATCAAAGTACTTCTACTTAAAAAAAATGCTTACAATTACATCCTCGTTCATTTTCATCAACAATTCTACTCGTATGCACTCGTATTTGTACTCGTACAATACACAGCTCCTAAATGTATTTACTATTGGTATATACACTCCAATGATCAGCTCTTAGCAGCCCATGTGAGTCACCTAACACATGTGGGAACCATCATTTGGGAACTAGCATGAAATATCTCATAAAATTACAAAAATATTAGTAATCATTCATGACTTATTTACAAGTAAACAAAATTACACATCCTTTATATCTAATCCATATACCAACGAACAAAAACACATACAAACACTTTAATTCTTCAATTTTCTTCATCTAATTGATCTCTCTCAAGTTCTATCTTCAAGTTCTAAGTGTTCTTCATAAATTCTATAAGTTCTAGTTTCATAAAATCAAGAATACTTCCAAGTTTGCTAGCTTACTTCCAATCTTGTAAAGTGATCATCCAACCTCAAGAAATCTTTCTTATTTACAGTAAGATATCTTTCTAATACAAGGTAATACTCAATATCTTTCTAATACAAGGTAATACTCATATTCAAACTTTGATTCAATTTCTATAACTATAACAATCTTATTTCGAGTGAAAATCTTACTTGAACTTGTTTTCGTGTCATGATTCTGCTTCAAGAACTTTCAAGCCATCCAAGGATCCTTTGAAGCTAGATTTATTTTTCTCATTTCTAGTAGGTTCACCTACTAAAATTAAGGTAGTAATGATGTTCATAACATCATTCGATTCATACATATAAAAATATCTTATTCGCAGATTTAAACTTGTAATCACTAGAACATAGTTTAGTAAATTCTAAACTTGTTCGCAAATAAAGTTAATCCTTCTAACTTGACTTTTAAAATCAACTAAACACATGTTCTATATCTATATGATATGCTAACTTAATGATTTAAAACCGAAAAACACGAAAAACACCGTAAAACCGGATATACGCCGTCGTAGTAACACCGCGGGCTGTTTTGGGTTAGTTAATTAAAAACTATGATAAACTTTGATTTAAAAGTTGTTCTTCTGGGAAAATAATTTTTCTTATGAACATGAAACTATAACCAAAAATCATGGTTAAACTCAACGTGGAAGTATGTTTTCCAAAATGGTCATCTAGACGTCGTTCTTTCGACTGAAATGACTACCTTTACAAAAATGACTTGTAACCTGTATTTTCGACTATAAACTTATATTTTTTCTGTTTAGATTCATAAAATTAAGTTCAATATGAAACCATAGCAACTTGAAACACTCAAAACGGATTTAAAACGAAGAAGTTATGGGTAAAACAAAATTGGATATTTTTGCTTGTTGTAGCTACGTGAAAATTGGTAACAAATCTATATTAATCATATTCTAGCTAACTTATATTGTATTATACATGTATTCTAATATATTATGTAATCTTGGGATACCATAGACACGTATGCAAATGTTTTGACATATCATATCGACCCATCTATATATATTATTTGGAACAACCATAGACACTCTATATGCAGTAATGTTAGAGTTAGCTATACAGGGTTGAGGTTGATTCCAAATATATATATATATATATATATATATATATATATATATATATATATATATATATATATATATATATATATATATGTATATATATATATATATATATATGTATATATATATATATATATATATATATACTTTGAGTTGTGATCTAGACTGAGACGTGTATACACTTGGTCGTGGATTGATTCAAGATAATATATATCGATTTATTTCTGTACATCTAACTGTGGACAACTAGTTGTAGGTTACTAACGAGGACAGCTGACTTAATAAACTTAAAATAGTAAAACGTTTTAAAAATGTTGTAAATATATTTTGATCATACTTTGATATATATGTACATATTTGTTATAGGTTCGTGAATCGACCAGTGGCCAACTCTTACTTCCCGATGAAGTAAAAATCTGTGAAAGTGAGTTATAGTCCCACTTTTAAAATCTAATATTTTGGGATGAGAATACATGCAATTTTATAAATATTTTATGAAATAGACATAAGTAAATGAAACTTCTTTATATGGGTGAATGATCGAAGCCGAATATGCCCCTTTTTAGCTTGGTAGCCTAAGAATTTGGGAACAGACCCCCAAATTGAAGCAAATCCTAAAGATAGATCTATCGGGCCCAACAAGCCCCATTCTGGAATTTGGAATACTTTAGTACTTTGATTTTATCATGTCCGATGGGTGTCCTGGAATGATGGGGATATTCTATATGCATCTTGTTAATGTCGGTTGCCAGGTGTTCACCATATGAATGAATTTTATCTCTATGTATGGGATGTATATTGAAATATGAAATCTTGTGGTCTATTATTATGATTTGATAATATATAGGTTAAACCTATAACTCACCAACATTTTTATTGACGTTTTAAGCATGTTTATTCTCAGGTGATTATTAAGAGCTTTCGCTATTGCATACTAAAATAAGGACAAGATTTGGAGTCCATGCTTGTATGATATTATGTAAAAACTGCATTCAAGAAACTTATTTTTGATGTAATATATTCTTATTGTAAACCATTATGTAATGGTCGTGTGTAAACGGTATATTTTAGATTATCATTATTTGATAATCTATGTAATACTTTTTAAACCTTTATCGATAAAATAAAGGTTATGGTTGTTTTAAAAATGAATGCAGTCTTTGAAAAACGTCTCATATAGAGGTCAAAACCTCACGACGAAATCAATTAATATGGAACGTTTATAATCAATATGAACGGGACATTTCACAAGGGCGATGTTAGGATTTATGTTGTGCACGCTACCTGAAATCACAGAGTGTTTGAGAGAGCTATTATGGTCGCGCATGTTAGCTGGATTGTTGATATGATCGAGAGTGTTTTGTTGGTGAAATGGAATGTAATTCCAGAGTTGTGTGTTTTTCTTGCCCAAGTTACTTCTATTTATACATGTGAACTTTTGTCCCTTAGTGCCACTTAAGGAGACAAAAAGATATGTTGGTTCCATGTTGTATTGTCTTTGTCCTTTTATTCTAAAAAGTTGTAAAGGTGCTGTCATTACTTTAGTACTGTCCCCTTTATACCATACTGTCCTTTTCTGGCCTTTATGCCATGCCAGGATCGTACTATCCTGCCACACGTGTCCTTTTCGCTTTATTGTCATCATAGTACATTTCCAGCCTTGTTCATGCCATTTAGATGGTGCCATGTTTAAATTGTGCGACCAACGTTGCAGGCATTTTATTAAGGCATAATCAGATGGCGCGTAAGCAAGCGCACAAACACGACCTTGCGCGAGTATAAAAAGCGATGCACGCCATTTTGATATTACACAATATATGTGCAGCTATGCACATCATTAGTATGTACTTCAGCAGACAACTAAATCAGAAGTCACATGATCTTCTTTTGGTTTGAAGCTAACTTAGGAACATCCCAAAATGGATGGACACACTATTTGAATAAACAAATAGTATGTTGTGTTCCTAAGAATTTGACAAAGTATAACTATGAATTGCGCATGGATTATACTTTTGCATTCCACTGTTATCTTATAAACATAGAACATAAAAAGTCAACTAACGGTCGTTCAAGATTCAACGAAAAAATTAACAGAAAAAATAGGGTTATTACAAATTCCTACAAGAACTCAATAGGATGCACTTCCATGGACAAATAATCTAGGAATGTATGATTTCAGTGCATCTTATTGAGTTCCAAGGCCCACGACACATTCCAACCGGATTCGTAAAGAGTTTGATAATTACTGATTCCTGGTTCTTACTCCGTAATTAACAATTGCTAAGACCATTTTTAACCATGATGGGGTAAAAGTGGCATGTTGAGGGGTGGGGAGAGGTACTTGGTGGACGTGCTGGTAAATTGGTAAATAATGGGATTGCATGATGAGTGGCATATTGGGGATAAAGGTGAGTATTTTTAATTTCTTTTTCATTTTTCTCATTGTAAAAATGATTCTAGTTTTTATTTTCTTAAATATATTATTACTTTGTATCTATAAAAACAAATTAAATTAATAAAACTCTTAACTTAAAATTAATAATACGAACAATAATTAAAAAGTCACAAGCTTACTTTATTTTTAAAAAGTCCTAAATAGTGAAAAATACAATAATATAAATAAAGTACTCGTCATCCTCGTCGGAAAGTTGGATTAAGTCACTATATTCTTCGGGCAATTTTTTCTCCATCTTCTGAACACGTTTTATTCCTTCGGGTTCGTGATGTTTAAACTTTTAATTGATGCAAAAATTTTGTAGCTTTAAGTGCGGCTTTCATGCGTTCTGCCTTTGTGATTGAGTCCATTTGTACAAGTTTGTTTTGTACAACTTTGTTCCTGTGTAACGACCCCCAAACCGTTTACTAGAAAACACCTCTTTTTGTTTTGTTTTTTTTTTTTTTAGAAAAACATCAAGCAGTTTCCTGACAGACCATATGCACGGCGCGCATATGGGTGCGCGGCGTGCGCTATAACGTAAAACAATTCCAGAAGTTTAGTCCAGACCTGACCACCAGCTTTTAAGCATCTGCGCGGCGCGCAATGCTAAGCGCGGCGCGCTCTATACCTGGGAAACCTGGTCAGCCATTTATAAACACAAGACAACCCATTTTTACCCAACCCGAGTTCCGTAAACTCCCAAACCAATTCCAATACCTTTCAAACATTAAACGACCGAGTTTTAAGTCAACAAAAGTAAAATTACAACCCTTGGACTCCAATGACCCATAACTACATGAAAGTGACCATTTCGACCCATTTCGTTTAAAAACAATAAAAGACTGGGCATGGCGATTGAGGACACACTACCCAATCCTAGATCAATCCAAAAGCACGTCTTCTAAAGCAACCTACAAAAGTCCACTAGTTCCCACGCTTACCCGAGCCGCCACCTTGCTATAAAGATTAGTGAATGCAATAATTATACACATACATATATAATTTACGTACTTGCAATCGGTTACACAATTACCGCATACACGCTAGTAATTTAATTAGCATACCATCGCAAAGTATAATGCTAAATCTCCATTACTCAAGCTAGCACAACAATAGCATATAGCCCGAACAATATAATATGCTAAATAATAAACAACACACAAAACATTGATGTTCAAAACATCCGTTAGTATTAAATACTAGCCCCGCGAATGGTATCGTCAACATCGAACTTAAAACCCATCCGCCCTACTTAATGTGGTATCATCAACACATATGAGGTATCGTCAACATCAAACTTTAAACCCTCATCACACATCACTACAATAGTGGTATGGCATCGTCAACATCGAACTTTAAATCCATACTTCCTACTTAATGTGGAATCGTCAACATCGAACTTAGAACCCACATATGAGGTATCGTTAACATCGAACTTTAAACCATCATCACACATCACTACAATAGTGGTATGGCATCGTCTAACATCGAACTTTAAATCCATAAGTGAGGTATCGTCAACACCAAACTTTAAACCCTCATCAACAAACAACAACACACGCAAGGATATGGTATCGTCACATCGAACTTTAAACCCATATCCCACAAGTAAATAAATCATATACATACGCAAATAATTATTCCACTCACCTTAGTGCCTTGATGAATGTAACTGAATAATCCACAACATGTCAATGGAAAGTACCTATTTCATTTATCACATAACAAACAACATAATTAGGGTGGATTATAAACCAATCCATATTGACACCTAGTGCCATATTGACCCAATTTCACTTTCAAGCACAACCCATGCCCAAACTCGCCAATAATCACTAACTTGAGTGATAATGATTCCAATAACGCCAATCAATCCAACCACAAGTGATAATCACTTGTCCTCCCCAAAAGTCAACTCACAACCCTAATTTTGACCCAATTCAAAACTAGTCTTTCAATCATACTCAAAAGGGTTCCAATACTTCAATAATCACTAAACTAAGTGATTACACCCAAAATCAAAGCCTAATCATGGCCAAATCGTCAACCAACCCAAAACCCGTCAAGTATAAAAAATAACTAGTCACAATAAACCCACTTCGTCATTTAAAAGGGTTTCACAACTAAATAAGTCAAACCCTAACTTGAATATCAAATCAACAAAATGAAATTCAGAGTTGAGACTTACCAATACCACCAAAATGTCACCGTTGACGAGATGAACAATCTTGCTTCTTGCACCTTAACCCGAATCAACCTCCTTTTTCTCCAAATGGAGCTTTCCCTCTCTAAAACTCTTCCTCTCTCTAGGGTTTGAAGATGAGAGAGTATGTGGGTGTGAAATGAGGAGAAGAATGGTCAATGGATCAGTTTTATGGCTCAAAACCGACCCCTACATGAAAAGACCCAAATGCCCCTCTAAAATATTAAAAATCACGAATGGGGTCTGTCAGCTCATTTTGCGCGGCACGTTCAGCTTGCGTGGCGCGCACTACAACAACATAAAATGAAGACAGCACAGTTTTTTAGAAATTCAGGGACTGAAGAATAGGTAGACTTTTCCTGACACTTTCTGAGAACACTTCCTGGTGACACTTTCTGCCAACACTTTCGGATGTATTAAAATTCAGGGTCTTACAACTCTCCCCCACTTAAATTGGATCGCGTCCTCGCGATCTAAGCCTCATTGCGAACAAGGAGGATACTTCTTCCTCAACTTTTTGAGTTCTCGCATAACTCTGCATCCCTCGATGCCGCCATTGCATCCTATCGGTCACACTTTCTTGCCACGCAACGTACCAACCACACAACCATACTCCATGATTCCTTGGCGCACTCCAACTCATGACTTACAGTCCTATCGCCAACCGATAATTCAATCGGGTCATCCGCACTACACACGCGGTAATGAAATTTCCCGCAAGCTTTTTGGTAACTCCTACCGACATGCAATCTTACCAACTCACAACTAGTTCACCATTACCCTGTGAACAACGTTTCGATCGTCCATTAAGGATGATCTTGTCACTTCTCACACGTACAAGCCCTCAGTACTCTAGAGAACTCACTTTCGAACGTGCTCTACACCCACATATCTCCTCAGGAGATAGTCAATTTAACACCATACGTCTCTAATTCGCTCACCAAACGGGACGACTTTCGATAAATCACTCGAATACGCCTACCAAAACAAGGCAACACGTACCCTTCGGGTACATACTCCCCCACTTACGGTTGTAACCCCATACTTTCACCGTCAAGATGATAACATCTTGCGGAATTTTCGACATTCCACATCACACATGACCGGTCTCGACGTTGATCATACTCAACAATTCTTTGCAGACTCACAACAAGGTACTCGAACCTCGACCTTTCAAATCGGTCAAACGTTAACGCCCGCTAAAAACCACAATAAATCATCATTCTATCTTTGGGTTTCTCACCGATACCCAAGTACAAACTAATCACACCATCGGAGTGAAGCATTCCACTAGCAGGTATAAGGAGGCACCTGACGCAGTGTTATGCAACTCCCATTACCACCACCGAGACTCAACACTTGACCCTTGCGGGGTCTACTCCCGGTGTCACACGTCACCTGACTACTCAAAGTCACACAAACCTAACGAACCTTACGGCTCAACGCCCACAACTTTCTAGCGACACCTGCTAGTCACAATCCACCTAGGCCGCACAGCTAGCCTATTTACCATTCAACTCAACACTAAGGAGATGCTCGGGGACACCAAGACTTACACCCTTCCGTACACCGTTACAACCGTTAACACGGTTACTTCCTACACTCAATCTAGTCAACAACCATGACTCTACTCGAACACGTATGTGGTCGATGAAAGTGCCTCCCAAATGGCACAACCACGCATACACACACAGAAAAGTGGTATACAAAAAGTGAACAACACTCACCACATAACTCCCACGCAAAAGTGGCTGACGAAGAGTGTACAACACTCGCCACACACACATGAAACCGCAATTGTGGTCAACGTAGAGCGAAATCTCACACGGTCATTCACCACACTACTTTAAGTAGCCAACGAAAAGTGAATCCTTATGCCAAGATGTCACTCGCCACCTCACTCACAACGAGCATTAAGCACAACACTCCAAATAAGATGATTACACGTTACGTACCCTCACATGGTGATAAAACACCTAGCACACACTAACACCTAGGTGGTATCAAACTCGCGAACTTAAACCCACCAAGCATGCCCAAGCACACATGATGATATGGTATCGAACGCCCTAACTTTAAGCCCATATCATATGCCAACACGATGTGGTATCGAACGCGCGAACTTTAAACCCACATCGCATCCACGCTCCTTCGGCCTCGATTACTCAACAAGTAGTGTAACATCGCGCCCTGCTACACTATAGTGAATCCTGACGGATATCACTAACCACCAACACATGCTCTTTTGGTCTCGATCGTAACGAGTAGTGTAACATCGCGCCCTGCTACACTATAGTGAATCCTAACGAATAAACTAACCATATCACAGCGAACAATTAAATCTTACACATATACGTAAAAACATTTCACTCACTGGGACACTATCACCCTCAATGTCCTACGGGTCTCACTCGAACGAGTGTAACGACCCAATGCCAACCAAAAGCCTAAGAACCAAAAGACTCACACAAAAGAGTCAAGGCACAACATGCTAACCACACACTCTAACGAGTGCAATGCAAAACCGCAAACGTAAGCTGACCGCTCACCACAAATTATCTCCAACGGAAGATAAAGTTTAGCTAAGGCTTACACGCACACCGCATGCTATAACAAAATGTACCTGATAATGCTAAAAATGAACATATATTTCATAGCATTATCCCTCAAGAAAGACAAGCTTTTAGTTGCAACTGTTCTATTTACAAGTGATATTCGTTTAAATAATAAAAGGTGAAGACAAAAGACAGATTCGACGAATTGAAGACGCAAACGACCAAAAAGCTCAAAAGTACAAAGTACAATCAAAGTGGTTCCAATTATTGATGAGAAACGTCTCAAAATTACAAGAGTACAAGACGCGAAACGCAAAATACAAGATATTAAATTGTACGCAAGGACGTTCGAAAATCCGAAACCGGGATCAGAGTCAACTCTCAACGCTCGACGCAACGGACTAAAAATTACAAATCAGCTATGCACATAAATATAATATAATATTTAAAAAATTCTTATAATTATTTATATATTATATTTATTTATTAAAACGTCGACAAGCTTGTGAACAAAAAAATGTGAGCTGGTACCTACCTCCATGCGATCGCATGGCCTGGAGGCACAAAAGCCATGCGATCGCATGGCACACTTTTTCAGCTCAGGTCCTATAAATTTCGCAGTTTGGTGATGATTTTAAACATCTTTTTATTTCCTTTCTCTCATACGTAATATATATATATATATATATATATATATATATATATATATATATATATATATATATATATATATATATATATATATATATATATATATATATATATATTAATTTTAATTTTAATTTTAATTCTAATAATAAGGGTATGTTAGCGAATGTTGTAAGGGTATAAGTCAAAATTCTGTCCGTGTAACGCTACGCTAATTTTAATCACTGTAAGTTATGGTTAATGTTATTTTTAATTTAATATCTCGTAGCTAAGTTATTATTATGCTTATTTAATGCCGAAGTAATCGTGATGTTGGGCTAAATATTAAAATTGGGTAATTGGGCTTTGGACCATAATTGGGGTTTGGAAAAAAGAACGACACTTGTGAAAATTAGACTATGGACTATTAATGGGCTTTATATTTGTTTAATTAAATGATAGTTTGTTAATTTAATATAAAGATTTACAATTGGACGTACCTATAAATAACCATATACACTCGATCGGACACGATGGGCGGGATATTTATATGTACGAATAATCGTTCATTTAACCGGACACGGGAATGGATTAATAGTTAATAGACTTATTAAAACAGGGGTGAATTACAAGGACACTTGGCATAATTGTTAACAAAGTATTAAAACCTTGGGTTACACGCAGTCGATAACCTGATGTAATTATTAAACAAAGTATTAAGACCTTGTTACAGTTTAAGTCCCCAATTAGTTGGAATATTTGACTTCGGATATAAGGATAATTTGACGAGGACACTCGCACTTTATATTTATGACTGATGGACTGTTATGGACAAAAAACCGTATGGATATAACAAATAATCCAGGACAAAGGACAATTAACCCATGGGAATAAACTAAAAACAACACGCCGAACATCATGATTACGGAAGTTTAAATAAGCATAATTTATATATTTCATATTTAATTGCACTTTTAATTATCGCACTTTTATTTATTGTCATTTTATTTAATTGCATTTTTAATTATCGTACTCTTTAATTATCTCAATTTTATTTTATCGCACTTTTATTTATCGCAATTTCATTATCGTTATTTACTTTAGCTTTAAATTAAGTTATATTTATTTTTAATATTTTACATTAGGTTTTAACTGCGACTAAAGTTTTAAAATCGACAAACCGGTCATTAAACGGTAAAAAACCCCCCTTTTATAATAATAATACTACTTATATATATTTTGTATTTTTGCAATTATAAGTTAAAACTAATATAGCGTTGAACTAGTTTAAGTCTCCCTGTGGAATGAACCGGACTTACTAAAAACTACACTACTGTACGATTAGGTACACTGCCTATAAGTGTTATAGCAAAGTTTAGGTATATCCACTCTATAAATAAATAAATCACTTGTGTAAAATTGTATCGTATTTAATAGTATTTCCTTGTAAAAATATAACTATTTTATACACCACCTCGCACACATCAAGTATTTTTGGCGCCACTGCCGGGGAAAGCTAAAACGCCGGAAGCGAAACGCTATATATAAAAAAAACAAAGATTTTATTAGAATTTTATTAAGTTTTTATTAAAAATATACGTTTTTGTTAGAAAATATAAAAAAATCTATATATTTGTTTTTAAGAGTTGTTAAATATATATAAAGTTAAAAAGTATTTTTATTTTAGTTTTTAAAATTAAATTTGTATTTAAGTTATATATATACTTTATATAAAATTAAAACAGAAAACTGAAAATATATATATATATATATATATATATATATATATATATATATATATATATATATATATATAAAATTACTCGAGGCCCGGTACTGTAGCAGCCCAGCTCTGGCCCGAAACCCTAGCTCATGCGACCGCATGAGCCCGAAGGCAAAAATTCATGTGATCGCATGAACATACCGGACACGCCAGGTTTGACCTGATCTGAGCAATAATTACGGAGTATATTATTATTATTATTATTATTATTATTATTATTATTATTATTATTAAAACCCTAATTAGGGTTTAGTATTTAATTAATTAGTTAAGTTTTTATTTAATTTGTATTTTAGTTTTAATTTAGTTTTAATAATATATAAAATTAATACTTTTATAAAATAAATAATATAAAAATAATATTTTTATAAAAATTGTACTTTTTACAACTTTAAGTTTATTTTTATATTTTGTATCTTTTTATTTGTTTTAGCATAATTTTTGTATTTTTCGCTCGTACTTAGTTTTAAACTTAGTATTTTGCCATAGTTATTTTTATTTCTAGATTTCTAGGCTTTGCCGTAAAATCACTTAAGTGCTTTTTCTTTAGACTAAGATTTAGGTGCTTTAGAATTTTGCGACGTCGTTTTATAAATTTTAGTACCTTTTTAAGTTATTGCCATTTGAGATATAGTATTTCTTTTAAGCTTTAATATTTTTAGACGCAACTTTTAATTCTTAGTTTTTAGTTCCTTTTTAAGTATCGACGCGCTACTTTCTTATTTTTATTTTTCGACGCCTATTATTTTTCTACTATTTATTTTTCGACGTTTTTCGACGCGCTCTTTTTCTTTCTTATTTTTCGCCGCTCTAGTTTTTAGGACTTAGATTTTTTTCTATTTCTTATCTAAAATTTCTTTAAATTTCAACGAAAAATTAATTCAAGCGGTTAAATTGATAGACATCCAAATTTTCTGCTTCGTAGTAATAGTTGGATTTGTTAGTGGTTGAGTTGTGAGCTTCCGATTTAAAGGGTTCTGGCTCCCTGCTGCATCTATTGGCTATTCGAAACGTGGGCAAAAGCAGAAAAGTCTATTAATTTGATAACTTATATAATTTTTATCTTTTATAACTAATAGGATATTCAGTGAATGCACCGAGCAAAACGTTCACCACCTTTTGTATGTTCACCACCTGTAACTCGATCAAGACATCTAGCCAATATTGTCGCCGTTGATTTTTCTTTGGAATCGTCATCCAGTCGACCAAGTACTCCAATTCAAATTTCCGATAATCAATTTTTTGAACCCGACCTCACAATTGAGAATCCGGAGGATATTCAAGGACAATTCAGAGATCCTGAACCATTAATCTTTCCTCCGGAACCACCAATCATTCAAACAGAGATTGTCGAGGAACCAACCATTAAATCAGAATCCTCTAGTGATTCAGATTCAACAAATTCAATTATGAAGAATCTGGAACCTCTAACTATGGAAGACCGAATGAGAGCTAAACGTACTGGCCAAGGTCACGCAATTACTCAACCAGACATTAATGCCCCAGATTATGAAATTAAAGGACAAATCCTACACATGGTAACTAATCAATGCCAATTTAGTGGTGCACCGAAGGAAGATACAAACGAACATCTTCGTATATTTAATAGGATTTGTACTCTATTTAAAATAAGAGAAGTAGAGGATGAACAGATATATCTCATGTTATTTCCCTGGACTTTGAAGGGTGAAGCCAAAGATTGGTTAGAATCGTTACCTGAAGGGGCGATTGATACATGGGATGTTTTAGTTGAAAAATTTCTTAAACAATTCTTTCCGGCATCTAAAGCCGTAAGACTTCAAGGAGAAATTGTTACTTTCACACAAAAGCCAAACGAAACTCTTTATGAGGCATGGACAAGATTTGGAAAGTTATTAAGAGGATGTCCGCAACATGGTTTAGACACTTGTCAAATAGTACAAATATTCTACCAAGGATGCGACATCACTACAAGAAAAGACATCGATATAGCAGCTGGTGGTTCCATTATGAAGAAAATCGCAACTGATGCTTACAAAATTATTGATAACACTGCTTCCCACTCACATGAGTGGCACCAAGAAAAAGATATCGTTAGATCATCTAAAGCAGCTAGAGGCCATGACTTAGATTCCATTTCCGCAAAGATAGATGCTGTTGACAGAAGAATGGAAAAGATGACTAAGGATATACACTCAATAAGAATTAGTTGTGAGCAGTGTGGAGGACCACATTTAACAAAAGATTGTCTCAGTATTGAACTAACAATGGAATAAAGAGAGAATATTTCATACATAAACTAAAGACCTGGAAATAATTATCAGAATAATTATCAACCGCCAAGGCCAATCTACAATCAAAATCAGAATTATAACCGAAATGTTCCATACAACAACCAACAAGGTCCTAGTAATCAACAAGTATCTAACAATACTTACAATCAGCACAGACCTATTTTTCCAATTAAACCACAACAAACCGATGATAAAAAGCCAAATTTAGAAGACATGATGTCGAAGCTAGTTGAATCTCAAACGCAGTTTTTCACATCTCAGAAACAAACCAATGAACAAAATGCTCAAGCATTTAGAAATCAATAAGCTTCTATTCAAAATTTGGAACAAGAAGTGAGTATCCTAGCAAGGTTGATAGGTGAAAGAAAACCGGGAAGTTTACCTAGTGATACAAATGCTAACCCCCTGAATGAAACAGCTAAAGCCATTACCACAAGAAGTGGTATTACACTTAAACCACCTGAAATGCCTGTAATTTCTGATGAAGCTATTCCTACTCCACAAGAACCACAACCTGAGCAAGATAAGGAAACAGAACCGGTAGTTGAAAAGGTTAATGAAGATAACATAGTTAAGGCTAAACCTTATGTTAAACCATAACAACCACCACTTCCTTACCCGAGTAAAATGAGAAAAGAAAGACTTGAAGTCGAGCAATCCAAATTCTTGGATATGTTTAAACAAATAAATGTCAATCTTCCTTTCATTGATGTAATTTTAGGAATGCCTAGATATGCTAAATTTCTGAAAGATCTAATCACAAATAGAAAGAAAATGGAAGAACTCTCGGCTGTTACTATGAATGCTAATTGTTCTGCAGTGCTGTTGAATAAGATACCAGAAAAATTATCTTATCCAGGAAGTTTCACAATTCCATGTTTTCTGGGTAGTCTTAGTTCAATAGAAGCATTGGCAGACTTAGGTGCTAGTATAAATCTAATGTCGTATTCACTATACGCTAAACTAGACCTTGGAGAATTGAAACCAACACGAATAAGCATACAACTAGCTGATTGATCAGTAAAATATCCTAGAGGGATAATGGAGAACATGCTAGTTAAAGTTGGTAATTTAGTATTTCCAGTAGATTTTGTTATTCTGGACATGGAAGAAGATTCTCGAGTTCCTCTCATATTAGGAAGACCATTCTTAAACAAGGCTAAGGCAATAATATACGTGTTTGGAAAAAAACTGATCCTAAGTATAGAGGACGAGAGTGTAACCTTTTCTGTTGATAGAGCCATGCAACAACCGCAATCTGTAGATGATACATGTTATTATATTCAAACTGTAGAATCACATGCAGAATTGTTAGAAGAATTTCCAGAATTACAAGGAACAGGAGAATGTTCTTTAGGAGAAGGAACTGAACCAATTGATGAAACTGAAATATTAGCTACACTTATGGCTAATGGATATGAACCAACAACAGAAGAAATTTAAATGCTAAAAGAAGAAGATAGATATGGATATAAATCATCGATAGAAGAACCACCGATATTAGAGTTAAAGCCACTTCCAAACCATTTGGAATATGCTTATTTACATGGTGAATCTGAATTACCTGTAATAATATCGTCTTCTCTTACGGAAAATGAAAAATCTCAACTCATTTCTGTGCTAAAAGCTCATAAACCAGCTATTGCATGGAAAATTCATGATATTAAAGGAATAAGTCCTTTGTATTGCACACATAAAATCCTTATGGAAGAAGGTCATAAAACGTATGTGCAACGCCAACGAAGACTAAATCCTAATATGCAAGAAGTTGTTAAGAAAGAAATTATTAAACTGCTAGATGCAGGTTTAATTTATCCAATCTCTGGTAGTCCATGGGTAAGCCCAGTTCAATGCGTACCTAAGAAGGGTGGCATGACTGTCATCACAAATGAGAAAAATGAGCTTATTCCTACTAGGACTGTAACAGGATGGCGTGTTTGTATTAATTATAGAAAATAAAATGACGCCACCAGAAAAGATCACTTTCCCTTCCCTTTCATTGATCAAATGTTGGAAAGATTAGCCGGAAATAGTTACTATTGTTTTCTTGATGGTTTTTTCGGATATTTTCAAATTCCAATAGCACCAGAAGATCAAGAGAAAACCACATTCACGTGCCCTTATGGTACTTTTGCTTACAAACGCATGCCATTTGGACTTTGCAACGCCCCTGCAACCTTTCAAAGGTGCATGATGGCGATTTTTCACGACATGATAGAAGAATGCATGGAAGTTTTCATGGATGACTTTTCAGTCTTCGGTGATACATTTGAAACATGTCTACTTAATCTTGAACGAATGCTTATTAGATGCGAACAATCAAATTTAGTTCTTAATTGGGAGAAATGTCATTTCATGGTTAAAGAAGGCATCGTTCTTGGACATAAAATCTCAAAGGAAGGAATTGAAGTGGATAGAGCTAAAGTAGATGTAATTGCTAAACTTCCACATCCCACCAATGTTAGAGGAGTTAGGAGTTTTCTAGGGCATGCCGGTTTTTACCGACGTTTCATAAAAGATTTTTCTAAAATTGCCACTCCTATGAATAAACTCCTAGAAAAAGATGCTTCATTCATCTTTTCAGATGAATGCATCAAATCTTTTAATATTCTTAAAGAGAAACTCACTAAAGCGCCGATCATGATAACTCCAAATTGGAATCTACCGTTTGAACTAATGTGCGATGCAAGTGATTTTGCAATGGGAGCCGTTTTAGGTCAAAGGATTGAAAAACGATTTCAACATATATATTATGCTAGTAAGACGTTACAAGGAGCATAAACAAACTATACAACTACTGAAAAAGAACTCCTTGCTATTGTCTTTGCTTTTGACAAATTTCGTTCATATCTCGTTCTAGCTAAAACGGTGGTCTATACCGACCATTATGCTCTTAGATACCTATTTTTGAAACAAGATGCTAAACCACGATTAATCCGTTGGATCTTACTCTTACAAGAGTTCGATATTGAAATCCGAGATAAAAAGGGAGCAGAAAATCTCGCCGCTGATCATCTTTCTCGTCTTGAAAATCCTGAATTAGAAGTTCTAAATGAATCGGCAATACAAGACAACTTTCCTGATGAATATCTATTGAAGATAGATTATAATGAAATTCCATGGTTTGCAGATTATACAAACTATTTGGTATGTGGATTCCTTGAAAAAGGATTATCGTACCAAAAATGAAAGAAATTCTTTAGTGATATAAAACACTATTTCTGGAAAGATCCACATTTGTTTAAAAGTTGTCCCGATGGAATAATACGCCGATGTGTATTCGGAGATGAAGCTAGTCAAATCTTAAACCATTGTCACACAGGACCAACAGGAGGGCATTATGGGCCTCAACTCACAGCAAGAAAAGTTTACGATGCTGCATTCAATTGGCCTACAATTTTCAAAGACGCACACCTTCTTTGCAAATCCTGTGATGCTTGTCAAAGGGCCGGAAAAATAAGTCAATGTGATGAAATGCCACAAAATGTCATTCAAGTCTGTGAAGTATTTGACATTTGGGGTATTGACTTTATGGGTCCATTTCTAAAATCTCATAATAATCTCTACATTCTCGTTGCCATTGATTATGTATCTAAATGGACGGAAGCACAAGCTCTCCCAACTAATGATGCACGAGTTGTAGTCAACTTTTTAAAACGTCTTTTTGCTAGGTTCGGAACAACGAAAGCTTTAATAAGTGATTGGGGTACTCATTTTTGTAATAATCAACTTGAGAAAGTTCTCAAAAGATATGGAGTAACTCATAAAATCTCCACTGCATATCATCCACAAACAAGTGGACAAGTTGAAAATACCAACCGAGCTTTAAAACGTATTCTAGAGAAAACCGTAGGATCAAATCCGAAGGAATGGTCCATTAATTTGGAGGATGCACTCTGGGCTTTTAGAACAGCCTACAAAACTCCAATTGGAACCATACCTTTTAAACTCGTTTACGGAAAAGCATGTCATCTTCCAGTAGAAATTGAACACAAAGCATTTTGGGCTTTAAAGACATGTAATCTTGATTTACATGAAGCTGGACGTCTACGATTAAGTCAACTAAACGAATTAGAAGAATTAAGACATGAAGCATATGAAAATTCGTTAATCTATAAAGAAAGAACGGAGAAATGGCACGATAAAAGAATCAGAAGTTTAAAAGAATTTAAAGAAGGAGATAGAGTTCTTCTTTTTAATTCACGATTCATGCTATTTCCTGGAAAATTGAAATCAAGATGGTCTGGACCATTTATAGTAAAAATAGTTTTCCCATATGGAACAATAGAGTTAATAAATTCAAATGGGATTGAATTTAAGGTCAATGGTCACAGAGTTAAACATTACATAGATAGTCCGATGGAAGTTGACAACGAAGTTAATCATAATTTCAACACCACAGCTAACTAAGTGTGGGGAGAATCAAGTCTTTTAAGGATAATATGTATTTCTGTTAGAGTTAGATATTCTGTTTTCATGTAGTTCTCGAGAATGGAATCCGAATGGTCTTTCCCTAACAGACCCTAAAGAACTAGTCTTCTCCCCCCATTCTGAATTTTTATTTTTTTTAGGTTTTACGAGATGAAGACTTCCTGTGAACTAAACCATGGTCTAATGCTACACGCTTTAATCACTAAACGAAATAATGACACCCTTCCAAGTGAATTGGTATCATTAATCAGAGGTAAATTGGACGGAGTAAGAAAAGAATCCAGGAACGAAAATAATAAGTTACATTTTGGTAAAGGAAAATCAAAATCCGCAGCGAAAAGAAGAGCACGATACCTTGAAAGATGTCACAAATGCGGAAAATGGTCACACGAAGGTAAATGTTCAAATAATCAAACATATTCAAATACCGAGTTCGTTACTTTATGCAGAGAAGGACCGTTCATATGTTTCGAAGAAAAATCGTTGAATGCTCGAGGTTACGCCTATGTAGCTATGGAAAACCAATTAGTCCGACTATCTTATGAGTGGGCTAAAGCAGGTCACTGAAAATTCTATTTCACAGGTAGGTATGTACAGTTTTTATTTTTAACCTTTTGATAATAAACGCTAAATCGTTCGCTATAAAGTATTAAATTGATACTCAAAAAAATTAGGTTTTGCGACCGAAATTATTGATATCATACAAAAATTTATTACATCACTGCGAAATTTACCGTTTATTCTTAAGGTATAAATATCTTTAATCAATCAACCCAAAATATTTCAGAAATTCGTCAGGAGTAAAACTAGGTAAATAGCCGAAATTACTTTACCGAAAAGAGGGGCGTATATTTTTGATAATATTTGATTGATTAAAGTGGGATAAAAGACCAAAAAGATTTTTAATTTTATTTTTACTTTGTTTTTAAAATTAATATTAAAATAATATTATAAACTTTTTAAAATCAATATATTTAAGTTTGTAATATTTAAAAAAAAATTTATATTTTTAATATAAGTTTGTATGTATAAAAACAAAATTATAATATAAATTTGGTGTGAATTTTTAAAATTTTAATAATATGAATTTTTAATTTTATGCATTTTAAATTTAAGTTTGGTGTGAATTTAAAAAGAAAAATGTACTTTATTTCGCTAAATTAAAAATTGATTTCTAAAAATTCGTCGTAAGTTGAAAACTAGGTCGTTGAACCGAAATTGCTCTACCCAAGGGAGGGACGAGAACTTTTATTATCATTATTTTTAATCTTATTGAATTAAAGTAAGCCAAAAACATTAAAAAAAACCCAAAAGTCTTTGCTTTTAAAACAACCGCGTTTAAAAATTGACAAATTTTAAAATTTTGTCGAGGGACGGACTAGGACAACGATCCGAAACGCCCTCATCCTAAAAAGAAACAAATGTGATGTAACAACAAGACGGAATGAACAAATGATATGCACCATTTATCATTCAACAAACAAACGCCAATATGTTTGGAAACTTTGGTAAAATTTAATCATTTTTCTACGCTAATCACCCTCAATAATTTAAATTGTTACTGATTTCTTGCAAATGAGGGCATTGCAAGATCTTAAGTGTGGGAAGGGGTTAAATTCTTTCGAATTTTTAAAATTTTGACTTATACACTTGGTTACCATTAAAAATACTAGTAACGCACTAGTTGTATTAGAATCTAGTGCTCTCTGATAATAAAGAACAGCCCTAGTCTTATATACTGACTACCCAATTCTAGTAAAATTTTTCAAAATTTTCAACTAAATGTATTCAAAATCATGTTTATACATATTTATGAACGATAAAACTAGGTGTTAACACCGAAATTATTGTTACCTCGGAAAGGACATAAATTGAGAAACAACCTAAAATGTTAGAATTAATTTAAAATGGAATAGAGGACAATAAAAAGGCAAAGAAAGGAAAATAAAAGCCAAGTGTGGGAAAAATTACCAAGCTTTTTAAAACATATATCACATATTTTGTACAAAGATACTTTTGCTTTAGACTAAACTAATCAGTTTTACCCGATTTACTGTAATATATTTGAAAGCAAGATGGATCTACACGATGAATCAATTCCATCATTAAAAGGAAGTAAAGTCTTCCGAAAAAGACACGCGCTTCTTGATTTAGGTCATGAAGTTGTCGTCTAGACCAGCTGTAAGTTGACGAAAAATCTAGAAAAGTCATCTCTAAAATCAGCAGAAAATCCACGGACCTCAGCATCAAACAGGGTCGCCAAGTGGTCAGACTTTTCCTAACCATGAGAGGATCTGTCTCGTAAAATGTGAAGGGCGCCGTGCAAATTGAAATGTCCCGTTCTTATTAATTAAAAAACTTTCCATATTAATTGATTTCGTTGCGAGGTTTTGACCTCTATATGAGACGTTTTTCAAAGACTGCATTCATTTTTAAAACAAACCATAACCTTTATTTCATAAATAAAAGTTTAAAAGCTTTACGTAGATTATCAAATAATGATAATCTAAAATATCCTGTTTACACACGACCATTACATAATGGTTTACAATACAAATATGTTACATCGAAATCAGTTTCTTGAATGCAGTTTTTACACAATATCATACAAACATGGACTCCAAATCTTGTCCTTATATTAGTATGCAACAGCGGAAGCTCTTAGTATTCACCTGAGAATAAACATGCTTTAAACGTCAACAAAAATGTTGGTGAGTTATAGGTTTAACCTATATGTATCAAATCATAACAATAGACCACAAGATTTCATATTTCAATACACATCCCATACATAGAGATAAAAATCATTCATATGGTGAACACCTGGTAACCGACATTAACAAGATGCATATATAAAAATATCCCCATCATTCCGGGACACCCTTCGGATATGATATAAATTTCGAAGTACTAAAGCATCCGGTACTTTGGATGGGGTTTGTTAGGCCCAATAGATCTATCTTTAGGATTCGCGTCAATTAGGGTGTCTGTTCCCTAATTCTTAGATTACCAGACTTAATAAAAAGGGGCATATTCGATTTTGATAATTCAACCATAGAATGTAGTTTCACGTCCTTGTGTCTATTTTGTAAATCATTTATAAAACCTGCATGTATTCTCATCCCAAAAATATTAGATTTTAAAAGTGGGACTATAACTCACTTTCACAGATTTTTACTTCGTCGGGAAGTAAGACTTGGCCACTGGTTGATTCACGAACCTATAACAATATATACATATATATCAAAGTATGTTTAAAATATATTTACAACACTTTTAATATATTTTGATGTTTTAAGTTTATTAAGTCAGCTGTCCTCGTTATTAACCTACAACTAGTTGTCCACAGTTAGATGTACAGAAATAATTCGATAAATATTATCTTGAATCAATCCACGACCCAGTGTATACGTATCTCAGTATTGATCACAACTCAAACTATATATATTTTGGAATCAACCTCAACCCTGTATAGCTAACTCCAACATTCACATATAGAGTGTCTATGGTTGTTCCGAAATATATATAGATGTGTCGACATGATAGGTCGAAACATTGTATACGTGTCTATGGTATCTCAAGATTACATAATATACAATACAAGTTGATTAAGTTATGGTTGGAATAGATTTGTTACCAATTTTCACGTAGCTAAAATGAGAAAAATTATCCAATCTTGTTTTACCCATAACTTCTTCATTTTAAATCCGTTTTGAGTGAATCAAATTGCTATGGTTTCATATTGAACTCTATTTTATGAATATAAACAGAAAAAGTATAGGTTTATAGTCAGAAAAATAAGTTACAAGTCATTTTTGTAAAGGTAGTCATTTCAGTCGAAAGAACGACGTCTAGATGACCATTTTAGAAAACATACTTCCACTTTGAGTTTAACCATAATTTTTGGATATAGTTTCATGTTCATAATAAAAATCATTTTCTCAGAATAACAACTTTTAAATCAAAGTTTATCATAGTTTTTAATTAACTAACCCAAAACAGCCCGCGGTGTTACTACGACGGCGTAAATCCGGTTTTACGGTGTTTTTCGTGTTTCCAGGTTTTAAATCATTAAGTTAGCATATCATATAGATATAGAACATGTGTGTAGCTAATTTTAAAAGTCAAGTTAGAAGGATTAACTTTTGTTTGCGAACAAGTTTAGAATTAACTAAACTATGTTCTAGTGATTACGAGTTTAAACCTTCGAATAAGATAGTTTTATATATATGAATCGAATGATGTTATGAACATCATTACTACCTCAAGTTTAGTAGGTAAACCTACTGGAAGTGACAAGAAATGATCTAGCTTCAAAGGATCTTGGATGGCTTGAAAGTTCTTGAAGTAGGATCATGACACAAAAACAAGTTCAAGTAAGATTTTTACTCGAATTAAGATAGTTTATAGTTATAGAAATTGAATCAAAGTTTGAATATGAATATTACCTTGAATAAGAAAGATAACCTACTGTATATAACAAAGGTTTCTTGATCTTAGATGATTACTTGGAATGGATTAGAAAGCTTGGAAGTAAATTAGTAAACTTGAAGGGATTTTTGAAGTGTTCTTGAAGTGTTCTTCCTATGATGATTATAGCTTGATTCTTGAAGTGATTTTTGATGAAGATGATGATTAACTACTGGAAAAATACGTTCATAATAGTGTGTGTGTGTTGAGAGAGAATTAGAAAGAGAATTGGAAGTGAAATGGAGTGAATGATGAGTGGTAATTGGTGAGTGGTGAGTGGGGTTAAAAGGAGTTCTAGTTAGTTGACTAGCTCATGGTAGAAGTTAAAATTGATTAGTCATACATGACATAATCAAGAGTAGAATCCCATGCTAGTTCCTATTGGTATATACTCATAGTAAGTACGTTTTGAAGCTGTGTATAATACGGGTAAGAATACGACTAGAATTCTTGATGAAAGAAAAGAATGGAAAAGTAACTGTAACCATTTTCATTAAGTATGAGTGTTTTGATATATGTCTTGAAGTCTTCCAAAAGTATTTTAATACATCTAAATACACTACATGTATATACATTTTAACTGAGTCGTTAAGTCATCGTTAGTCGTTACATGTAAGTGTTGTTTTGAAACCTTTAAGTTAACGATCTCAATTAATGTTGTTAACCCATTGTTTATTATATCTAATGAGATGTTAAATTATTATATTATCATGATATTATGATATATTAATATATCTTAATATGATATATATACATTTAAATGTCGTTACAACGATAATCGTTATATATATGTCTCGTTTCGAAATCCTTAAGTTAGTAGTCTTGTTTATATGTATATAACTCATTGTTAATATACTTATGGAGATACTTACTTATCATAATCTCATGTTAACCATATGTATATCCATATATATATCGTCATGTCGTTTTTACAAGTTTTAACGTTCGTGAATCGCCGGTCAACTTGGGTGGTCAATTGTCTATATGAAACATATTTCAATTAATCAAGTCTTAACAAGTTTGATTGCTTAACATGTTGGAAACATTTAATCATGTAAATATCAATCTCAATTAATATATATAAACATGGAAAAGTTCGGGTCACTACAGTACCTACCCGTTAAATAAATTTCGTCCCGAAATTTTAAGCTGTTGAAGGTGTTGACGAATCTTCTGGAAATAGATGCGGGTATTTCTTCTTCATATGATCTTCATGCTCCTAGGTGAACTCGGGTCCTCTACGAGCATTCCATCGAACCTTAACAATTGGTATCTTGTTTTGCTTAAGTCTTTTAACCTCACGATCCATTATTTCGACGGGTTCTTCGATGAATTGGAGTTTTTCGTTGATTTGGATTTCATCTAACGGAATAGTAAGATCTTCTTTAGCAAAACATTTCTTCAAATTCGAGACGTGGAAAGCGTTATGTACAGCCGTGAGTTGTTGAGGTAACTCAAGTCGGTAAGCTACTGGTCCGACACGATCAATAATCTTGAATGGTCCAATATACCTTGGATTTAATTTCCCTCGTTTACCAAATCGAACAACGCCTTTCCAAGGTGCAACTTTAAGCATGACCATCTCTCCAATTTCAAATTCTATATCTTTTCTTTTAATGTCAGCGTAGCTCTTTTGTCGACTTTGGGCGGTTTTCAATCGTTGTTGAATTTGGATGATCTTCTCGGTAGTTTCTTGTATAATCTCCGGACCCGGAATCTGTCTATCCCCCACTTCACTCCAACAAATCGGAGACCTGCACTTTCTACCATAAAGTGCTTCAAACGGCGCCATCTCAATGCTTGAATGGTAGCTGTTGTTGTAGGAAAATTCTGCTAATGGTAGATGTCGATCCCAACTGTTTCCGAAATCAATAACACATGCTCGTAGCATGTCTTCAAGCGTTTGTATCGTCCTTTCGCTCTGCCCATCAGTTTGTGGATGATAGGCAGTACTCATGTCTAGACGAGTTCCTAATGCTTGCTGTAATGTCTGCCAGAATCTTGAAATAAATCTGCCATCCCTATCAGAGATAATAGAGATTGGTATTCCATGTCTGGAGACGACTTCCTTCAAATACAGTCGTGCTAACTTCTCCATCTTGTCATCTTCTCTTATTGGCAGAAAATGTGCTAATTTGGTGAGACGATCAACTATTACCCAAATAGTATCAAAACCACTTGCAGTCCTTGGCAATTTAGTGATGAAATCCATGGTAATGTTTTCCCATTTCCATTCCGGGATTTCGGGTTGTTGAAGTAGACCTGATGGTTTCTGATGCTCAGCTTTGACCTTAGAACATGTCAAACATTCTCCTACGTATTTAGCAACATCGGCTTTCATACCCGGCCACCAAAAATATTTCCTGAGATCCTTGTACATCTTCCCCGTTCCAGGATGTATTGAGTATCTGGTTTTATGAGCTTCTCTAAGTACCATTTCTCTCATATCTCCAAATTTTGGTACCCAAATCCTTTCAGCCCTATACCGGGTTCCGTCTTCCCGAATATTAAGATGTTTCTCCGATCCTTTGGGTATTTCATCCTTTAAATTTCCCTCTTTTAAAACTCCTTGTTGCGCCTCCTTTATTTGAGTAGTAAGGTTATTATGAATCATTATATTCATAGATTTTACTCGAATGGGTTCTCTGTCCTTCCTGCTCAAGGCATCGGCTACCACATTTGCCTTCCCCGGGTGGTAACGAATCTTAAAGTCGTAATCATTCAATAATTCAATCCACCTACGCTGCCTCATATTCAGTTGTTTCTGATTAAATATGTGTGGAAGACTTTTGTGGTCGGTATATATAATACTTTTGATCCCATATAAGTAGTGCCTCCAAGTCTTTAATGCAAAAACAACCGCGCCTAATTCCAAATCATGCGTCGTATAATTTTGTTCGTGAATCTTCAATTGTCTAGACGCATAAGCAATCACCTTCGTTCGTTGCATTAATACACAACCGAGACCTTGCTTTGATGCGTCACAATAAATCACAAAATCATCATTCCCTTCAGGCAATGACAATATAGGTGCCGTAGTTAGCTTTTTCTTCAATAATTGAAACGCTTTCTCTTGATCATCATTCCATTCAAATTTCTTCCCTTTATGCGTTAATGCAGTCAAGGGTTTTGCTATTCTGGAAAAGTCTTGGATGAACCTTCTGTAGTAACCAGCTAGTCCTAAAAACTGGCGTATGTTTTTTGGAGTTTTCGGGGTTTCCCACTTTTCAACAGTTTCTATCTTTGCCGGATCCACCTTAATACCTTCTTTGTTCACTATGTGACCGAGGAATTGAACTTCTTCCAACCAAAATGCACACTTTGAAAACTTAGCGTACAATTCTTCCTTCCTCAATACTTCTAACACCTTTCTCAAATGTTCACCGTGTTCTTGGTCATTCTTTGAGTAAATAAGTATGTCATCAATGAAAACAATGACAAACATGTCAAGGTATGGTCCACACACTCGGTTCATAAGGTCCATGAACACAGCTGGTGCATTAGTTAAACCAAACGGCATGACCATAAACTCGTAATGACCGTAACGTGTTCTGAAAGCAGTCTTTGGAATATCATCTTCTTTCACCCGCATTTGATGATACCCGGAACGTAAGTCAATCTTTGAATAAACAGACGAGCCTTGTAGTTGATCAAATAAGTCGTCGATTCTTGGTAGTGGGTAGCGGTTCTTGATGGTAAGTTTGTTCAACTCTCGGTAGTCGATATACAACCTGAATGTACCATCTTTCTTCTTGACAAACAAAACAGGAGCTCCCCACGGTGATGTGCTTGGTCGAATGAAACCACGCTCTAAAAGTTCTTGTAATTGGCTTTGCAGTTCTTTCATCTCGCTGGGTGCGAGTCTGTAAGGAGCACGAGCTATTGGTGCAGCTCCTGGTACAAGATCTATTTGAAATTCAACGGATCGCTGTGGGGGTAATCCCGGTAATTCTTTCGGAAATACATCGGGAAATTCTTTTGTAATGGGAATATCATTGATGCTCTTTCCTTCAGTTTGTACTTTCTCGACGTGTGCTAGAACGGCATAGCAACCTTTTCTTATTAGTTTTTGTGCCTTCAAATTACTAATAATATGTAGCTTCGTGTTGCCCTTTTCTCCGTACACCATTAAGGGTTTTCCTTTTTCTCGTATAATGCGAATTGCATTTTTGTAACAAACGATCTCTGCTTTCACTTCTTTCAACCAGTCCATACCGATTATCACATCAAAACTCCCTAACTCTACTGGTATCAAATCAATCTTAAATGTTTCGCTAACCAGTTTAATTTCTCGATTCCGACATATATTATCTGCTAAAATTAATTTACCATTTGCTAATTCGAGTAAAAATTTACTATCCAATGGCGTCAATGGACAACTTAATTTAGCACAAAAATCTCTACTCATATAGCTTCTATTCGCACCCGAATCAAATAAAACGTAAGCAGATTTATTGTCAATAAGAAACGTACCCGTAACAAGCTCCGGGTCTTCCTGTGCCTCTACCGCATTAATATTGAAAACTCTTCCGCAGCCTTGTCCATTCGTGTTCTCCTGGTTCGGGCAATTTCTAATAATGTGGCCCGGTTTTCCACATTTATAACAAACTACATTGGCCTAACTTGCTCCGACACTACTTGCTCCGCCATTACTCATTCCGACACCATTTGTTCCTTTCGTTCTATTAACCCCTGGTCCGTAGACCTCACACTTCGCCGCGCTATGACCATTTCTTTTACACTTGTTGCAAAATTTGGTGCAGAACCCCGAGTGATACTTTTCACACCTTTGGCATAGCTGCTTCTGATTGTTGTTGTTGTTGTGGTTATTATTGTTGTTGGGATGATTGTTGTAGTTGCTGTTGTTGTTGTTGTTGTTGTTGTTGGGCCGTTTGTTGTAGTTGCAATTGATGTTGCGATTGTTGGGATAATTGTTGCGATTATTGTTGTAATTGATGTTGTTGTTGTATTGGTGATTCTTATCACCGTTTTTCTCCTACTTTCTTTTGACTTGCTTCACATTGGCCTCTTCAGCAGTCTGTTCTTTAATTCTTTCTTCAATCTGGTTCACTAGTTTGTGAGCCATTCTACATGCCTGTTGTATGGAGGCGGGATCGTGTGAACTTATATCTTCTTGGATTCTTTCCAGTAATCCTTTCACAAACGCGTCGATCTTCTCTTCCTCATCTTCGAATGCTCCCGGACACAATAGGCACAATTCTGTGAATCGTCTTTCGTACGTGGTAATATCAAATCCTTGGGTTCGTAACCCTCTAAGTTCTGTCTTGAGCTTATTGACCTCGGTTCTGGGACGGTACTTCTCGTTCATCAAGTGCTTGAATGCTGACCACGGTAGTGCGTACGCATCATCTTGTCCCACTTGCTCTAGATAGGTATTCCACCATGTTAACGCAGAACCTTTGAAGGTATGCGTAGCGTACTTCACTTTGTCCTCTTCAGTACACTTACTTATGGCAAACACCGATTCGACCTTCTCGGTCCACCGTTTCAATCCGATCGGTCCTTCGGTTCCATCAAATTCCAAAGGTTTGCAGGCAGTGAATTCTTTGTAGGTGCATCCTACACGATTTCCTGTACTGCCAGATCCAAGGTTATTGTTGGTATGTAGCGCAGCCTGTACTGCGGCTATGTTTGAAGCTAGAAAAGTACGAAATTCCTCTTCATTCATATTCACGGTGTGTCGAGTAGTCAGTGCCATTTCCTTCAAAATAGTTAAATGGAACAAGTTAATCATACAGAATATTAAGAGTAGTTAATAGTATTTCGTAGCATAATATGAACTCATTTATAAAAGCTTTTTCTTCATATTAGCATTTTATAAGTTTAAATTCGGGTAGTACCTACCCGTTAAGTTCATACTTAGTAGCTAATATACAATTCAACTACTACAATTCTATATGAAAAACTGATTGTAATAATATTTCGCGTTCAAACTTTTATACAATATTTTACAAACTTACAATACCGCTTATTTTACATAAAGCATGAAATATAGCACACAATAACTTTGATACAAGATAGTTGTGAAGATAATTCTAGCTAGTACACAAGTCGTTCAGCAAAGGCAATAAAGACACGTAATTCATACGTCCAGAAACAAGTCATGCATTCTGGTTTTACTAGGACTACTTCCCATCCTTGGTCTTGTGGAACATAACCGTTATGGCCGTTGATAAGACAGCGTGTTGTAACGTCGTGAAAGGGACGAGGGTTACGTAATGACCAACAGTCTCGTAATAACCTAAAAACCTCATTTCTTACCCCAATTACCGACTCCGTCACTTGTGGGAACGTTTTGTTTAATAGTTGTAGCCCGATGTTCTTGTTCTCACTTTGGTGAGAAGCGAACATTACTAACCCGTAAGCATAACATGCTTCTTTATGTTGCATGTTAGCTGCTTTTTCTAAATCACGAAGTCCTATATTCGGATATACTGAGTCAAAATAATTTCTTAACCCGTTGCGTAAAATTGCATTTGGGTTCCCCGCAATATATGCGTCAAAGTAAACACATCGTAACTTATGGATTTCCCAATGTGATATCCCCCATCTTTCGAACGAAAGCCTTTTATAAACCAAGGCATTCTTGGAACGTTCTTCGAATGTCTTACAAACTGATCTCGCCTTAAATAGTTGTGCCGAGGAATTCTGACCGACTCTAGACAAGATTTCATCAATCATGTCTCCGGGTAGGTCTCTTAAAATATTGGGTTGTCTATCCATTTTGTGTTTTTATACTGTAAAATAGACAAGAGTTAGATTCATAAAAAAAATACTTATTAATACAAGCAATTTTTACATATATCATAAAGCATAAGCACACTATATTACATATATTACACCACACGAATACAACTATCTTATTCCGACTCGCTCGTTTCTTCTTGTTCGGTTTTGGTTCGTTTTGCCAAGTTTCTAGGGATATATGATGTTCCCCTAATACGAGCCGTCGTTGTCCACATTGGTTTAGAAAAACCTGGTGGTTTAGAGGTTCCCGGGTCATTGTTACAACTTAAGGACTTCGGGGGTTGACGATACATATAAAGTTCATCGGGTTTGGAATTAGATTTCTCTATTTTTATGCCCTTTCCCTTATTATTTTCTTTTGCCTTTTTAAATTCAGTTGGGGTAATTTCTATAACATCATCGGAATTCTCGTCGGAATCCGATTCATCGGAGAATTGGTAATCCTCCCAATATTTTGCTTCCTTGGCGGAAACACCATTGACCATAATTAACCTTGGTCGGTTGGTTGAGGATTCTCTTTTACTTAACCGTTTTATTATTTCCCCCACCGGTTCTATTTCTTCTTCCGGTTCCGATTCTTCTTCCGGTTCCGATTCTTCTTCCGGTTCCGACTCTTCTTCCGGTTCCTCTTCGGGAACTTGTGAATCAGTCCACGAATCATTCCAATTTACATTTGACTCTTCATTATTATTAGGTGAGTCAATGGGACTTGTTCTAGAGGTAGACATCTATCACATAATATCAAACACGTTAAGAGATTAATATATCACATAATATTCATATGTTAAAAACATATAGTTTCCAACAAAAATGTTAAGCAATCATTTTTAAAGAAAACACGGTCGAAGTCCAGACTCACTAATGCATCCTAACAAACTCGATAATACACACTAATGCAAATTTTCTGGTTCTCTAAGACCAACGCTCTGATACCAACTGAAATGTCCCGTTCTTATTGATTAAAAACGTTCCATATTAATTGATTTCGTTGCGAGGTTTTGACCTCTATATGAGACGTTTTTCAAAGACTGCATTCATTTTTAAAACAAACCATAACCTTTATTTCATAAATAATGGTTTAAAAGCTTTACGTAGATTATCAAATAATGATAATCTAAAATATCCTGTTTACACACGACCATTACATAATGGTTTACAATACAAATATGTTACATCGAAATCAGTTTCTTGAATGCAGTTTTTACACAATATCATACAAACATGGACTCCAAATCTTGTCCTTATTTTAGTATGCAACAGCGGAAGCTCTTAGTATTCACCTGAGAATAAACATGCTTTAAACATCAACAAAAATGTTGGTGAGTTATAGGTTTAACCTATATGTATCAAATCGTAACAATAGACCACAAGATTTCATATTTCAATACATATCCCATACATAGAGATAAAAATCATTCATATGGTGAACACCTGGTAACCGACATTAACAAGATGCATATATAAAAATATCCCCATCATTCCGGGACACCCTTCGGATATGATATAAATTTCGAAGTACTAAAGCATCCGGTACTTTGGATGGGGTTTGTTAGGCCCAATAGATCTATCTTTAGGATTCGCGTCAATTAGGGTGTCTGTTCCCTAATTCTTAGATTACCAGACTTAATAAAAAGGGGCATATTCGATTTCGATAATTCAACCATAGAATGTAGTTTCACGTACTTGTGTCTATTTTGTAAATCATTTATAAAACCTGCATGTATTCTCATCCCAAAAATATTAGATTTTAAAAGTGGGACTATAACTCACTTTCACAGATTTTTACTTCGTCGAGAAGTAAGACTTGGCCACTGGTTGATTCACGAACCTATAAAAATATATACATATATATCAAAGTATGTTTAAAATATATTTACAACACTTTTAATATATTTTGATGTTTTAAGTTTATTAAGTCAGCTGTCCTCGTTAGTAACCTACAACTAGTTGTCCACAGTTAGATGTACAGAAATAATTCGATAAATATTATCTTGAATCAATCCACGACCCAGTGTATACGTATCTCAGTATTGATCACAACTCAAACTATATATATTTTGGAATCAACCTCAACCATGTATAGCTAACTCCAACATTCACATATAGAGTGTCTATGGTTGTTCCAAAATATATATAGATGTGTCGACATGATAGGTCGAAACATTGTATACGTATCTATGGTATCTCAAGATTACATAATATACAATACAAGTTGATTAAGTTATGGTTGGAATAGATTTGTTACCAATTTTCACGTAGCTAAAATGAGAAAAATTATCCAATCTTGTTTTACCCATAACTTCTTCATTTTAAATCCGTTTTGAGTGAATCAAATTGCTATGGTTTCATATTGAACTCTATTTTATGAATCTAAACAGAAAAAGTATAGGTTTGTAGTCCGAAAAATAAGTTACAAGTCATTTTTGTAAAGGTAGTCATTTCAGTCGAAAGAACGACGTCTAGATGACCATTTTAGAAAACATACTTCCACTTTGAGTTTAACCATAATTTTTGGATATAGTTTCATGTTCATAATAAAAATCATTTTCTCAGAATAACAACTTTTAAATCAAATTTTATCATAGTTTTTAATTAACTAACCCAAAACAGCCCGCGGTGTTACTACGACGGCGTAAATCCGGTTTTACGGTGTTTTTCGTGTTTCCAGGTTTTAAATCATTAAGTTAGCATATCATATAGATATAGAACATGTGTGTAGTTAATTTTAAAAGTCAAGTTAGAAGGATTAACTTTTGTTTGCGAACAAGTTTAGAATTAACTAAACTATGTTCTAGTGATTACGAGTTTAAACCTTCGAATAAGATAGTTTTATATATATGAATCGAATGATGTTATGAACATAATTACTACCTCAAGTTTAGTAGGTAAACCTACTGGAAGTGACAAGAAATGATCTAGCTTCAAAGGATCTTGGATGGCTTGAAAGTTCTTGAAGTAGGATCATGACACAAAAACAAGTTCAAGTAAGATTTTTACTCGAATTAAGATAGTTTATAGTTATAGAAATTGAATCAAAGTTTGAATATGAATATTACCTTGAATAAGAAAGATAACCTACTGTATATAACAAAGGTTTCTTGATCTTAGATGATTACTTGGAATGGATTAGAAAGCTTGGAAGTAAATTAGTAAACTTGAAGGGATTTTTGAAGTGTTCTTGAAGTGTTCTTCCTATGATGATTATAGCTTGATTCTTGAAGTGATTTTTGATGAAGATGATGATTAACTACTGGAAAAATACATTCATAATAGTGTGTGTGTGTTTAGAGAGAATTAGAAAGAGAATTGGAAGTGAAATGGAGTGAATGATGAGTGGTAATTGGTGAGTGGTGAGTGGGGTTAAAAGGAGTTCTAGTTAGTTGACTAGCTCATGGTAGAAGTTAAAATTGATTAGTCATACATGACATAATCAAGAGTGGAATCCCATGCTAGTTCCTATTGGTATATACTCATAGTAAGTACGTTTTGAAGCTGTGTATAATACGGGTAAGAATACGACTAGAATTCTTGATGAAAGAAAAGAATGGAAAAGTAACTGTAACCATTTTCGTTAAGTATGAGTGTTTTGATATATGTCTTGAAGTCTTCCAAAAGTATTTTAATACATCTAAATACACTACATGTATATACATTTTAACTGAGTCGTTAAGTCATCGTTAGTCGTTACATGTAAGTGTTGTTTTGAAACCTTTAAGTTAACGATCTCAATTAATGTTGTTAACCCATTGTTTATTATATCTAATGAGATGTTAAATTATTATATTATCATGATATTATGATATATTAATATATCTTAATATGATATATATATATATTTAAATATCGTTACAACGATAATCGTTACATATATGTCTCGTTTCGAAATCCTTAAGTTAGTAGTCTTGTTATATGTATATAACTCATTGTTAATATACTTATGGAGATACTTACTTATCATAATCTCATGTTAACCATATGTATATCCATATATATATCGTCATGTCATTTTTACAAGTTTTAACGTTCGTGAATCGCCGGTCAACTTGGGTGGTCAATTGTCTATATGAAACATATTTCAATTAATCAAGTCTTAACAAGTTTGATTGCTTAACATGTTGGAAACATTTAATCATGTAAATATCAATCTCAATTAATATATGTAAACATGGAAAAGTTCAGGTCACTACACAAATTAGCTTGATAAGACTAATGAATCAGACCCCCAGAAAGGATAATCTCCTTAAAGATTAAAAATCAGCTTTTAAGCCTGATATTACTCAATTCTTGAGATTGACTTTAAAGATTGAGAATTACAAACTCATGGAATTCGATGATATCTAAACTCGAGCTTGAACGAGAAAATATTTTGATCAAAATTACAAACCGATTTGTTTTCTGAAAAACCCATTTTTAATGCGTTCATTACCATTGAATGTAAAATCCTAGGAATTCACCTGGAATTCATTAGGTCACCTGAACCAAATCGGGTGTCAACCGTAATAACGGTGGTTGTATAGCATGGTCGAAGACCGGACCTTGTGCCAGACCGAAAAACTACAGGGTGAGCTTTACTATTGCTCCTACCAAGGATAGTAATTGCATCTGACACGTTATAGACCATAATTAAAAGCATGTCAGGGGACATTGCCTTAACAGTTGCTTGTTCAACGCTTTCCTTTACAACCGGACGGTAGTTTACCGAAAGGTAAAATACGGAGCAAGTATACTGGATGTGTTGCTTTCCCAATACAAGGTTAGCAAGTGGGTGATACAAAACCATAAGTTTTGAGCTAAAATTTTCAAATCTGAAACCCACCAAACCCACAAAAACATTTTGCAACACCGGTGAAGGGTTATTCCGGAAAACCTGTCTAGGGTAAAATCTAGCTTGAATTTTTAAAAGATCAAATGTTTTCATAAAGATCCAATTTCCTTAAGGATCTAAATTTTTATAGTCATGTGGGACTGTAAACCACAACGTTACTACCATTGTTCATACCGCCGTATAGAAATCACTGATATACAAAGTGTGAAGAATAAAGAAGTGATTCTAGTATTTTTATTTCAAGACTATATTGCTTGAGGACAAGCAACGCTCAAGTGTGGGAATATTTGATAATGCTAAAAACGAACATATATTTCATAGCATTATCCCTCAAGAAATACAAGCTTTTAGTTGCAACTGTTCTATTTACAAGTGATATTCGTTTAAATAATAAAAGGTGAAGACAAAAGACAGATTCGACGAATTGAAGACGCAAACGACCAAAAAGCTCAAAAGTACAAAGTACAATCAAAGTGGTTCCAATTATTGATGAGAAACGTCTCAAAATTACAAGAGTACAAGACACGAAACCCAAAATACAAGATATTAAATTGTACGCAAGGACGTTCGAAAATCCGGAACCGGGACCAGAGTCAACTCTCAACGCTCGACGCAATGGACTAAAAATTACAAATCAGCTATGCACATAAATATAATATAATATTTAAATAATTCTTATAATTATTTATATATTATATTTATTTATTAAAACGTCGATAAGCTTGTGAACAAAAAAATGTGAGCTGGTACCTACCGCCATGCGATCGCATGGCCTGGAGGCACAAAATCCATGCGATCGCATGGCACACTTTTTCAGCTCAGGTCCTATAAATTTCGCAGTTTGGTGATGATTTTAAACATCTTTTTCTTTCCTTTCTCTCATACGTAAATATATATATATATATATATATATATATATATATATATATATATATATATATATATATATATATATATATATATATATATATATATATATATATATATATATATATATATATATATATATATATTAATTATAATTTTAATTTTAATTTTAATTCTAATAATAAGGGTATGTTAGCGAATGTTGTAAGGGTAAAAGTCGAAATTCTGTCCGTGTAACGCTATGCTATTTTTAATCACTGTAAGTTATGGTTAATGTTATTTTTAATTTAATGTCTCGTAGCTAAGTTATTATTATGCTTATTTAATGTCGAAGTAATCGTGATGTTGGGCTAAATATTAAAATTGGGTAATTGGGCTTTGGACCATAATTGGGGTTTGGACAAAAGAACAACACTTGTGAAAATTAGACTATGGGCTATTAATGGGCTTTATATTTGTTTAATTAAATGATAGTTTGTTAATTTAATATAAAGATTTACAATTGGACGTACCTATAAATAACCATATACACTCGATCGGACACGATGGGCGGGATATTTATATGTACGAATAATCGTTCATTTAACTGGACAAGGGAATGGATTAATAGTTAATAGACTTATTAAAACAGGGGTGAATTATGTACAAGGACACTTGGCGTAATTGTTAACAAAGTATTAAAACCTTGGGTTACAAGCAGTCGATAACCTAGTGTAATTATTAAACAAAGTAATAAAACCTTGTTACAGTTTAAGTCCCCAATTAGTTGGAATATTTGACTTCGGATATAAGGATAATTTGACGAGGACACTCGCACTTTATATTTATGACTGATGGACTGTTATGGACAAAAAACCGTATGGACATATCAAATAATCCAGGACAAAGGACAATTAACCCATGGGAATAAACTAAAAACAACACGCCGAACATCATTATTACGGAAGTTTAAATAAGCATAATTTATATATTTCATATTTAATTGCACTTTTAATTATCGCACTTTTATTTATTGTCATTTTATTTAATTTCATTTTTAATTATCGTACTCTTTAATTATCGCAATTTTATTTTATCGCACTTTTATTTATCGCAATTTCATTATCGTTATTTACTTTACGCTTTAAATTAAGTTATATTTATTTTTAATATTTTACATTAGGTTTTAACTGCGACTAAAGTTTTAAAATCGACAAACCGGTCATTAAACGGTAAAAACCCCCCTTTTATAATAATAATACTACTTATATATATTTTTGTATTTTTGCAATTATAAGTTAAAACTAATATAGCATTGAACTAGTTTAAGTTTCCCTGTGGAACGAACCGGGCTTACTAAAAACTACACTACTGTACGATTAGGTACACTGTCTATAAGTATTGTTGCAAGGTTTAGGTATATCCACTCTATAAATAAATAAATCACTTGTGTAAAATTGTATCGTATTTAATAGTATTTCCTTGTAAAAAATATAACTATTTTATACACCACCTCGCACACATCAGTACCACATACGAATCATTAAAAGTACCTAACGTCTTCTTGCGACGCCCGCCCTTGCTAGCTTGGGACACTCCGCCTTGCGATGTCCTTCTTTACGGCAAGTGAAACACACTACGCCATTACCTCTCGATATCGGGCACTCCCAGCACTCGTGCCCTCTTTCTCCACAATTGTAACATCTAGAGGCACTAGTATCCGACACTCCTTTCCTTTCGCTACTCGCGTTATCAATAGCACTTCTAGCCTTCTTGCTCGGAGCACTACACGATTTAACCCTTCTCTCACCCGAAGTATCATCAACCATTGTAGGAGCATACGATTTAAAACCCTTAGCCACAGAAAATAACTTAGCAAAAGAGTCCATTTGCCAATGCTAATTTTCCCACGCAAATCATCATTCAAGGTGTTAAGGAAGTCCTCCATCAACATCCTATCGTTATCATTATACTCGGGGCAAAACCGAGTCTTAGATGAATAGGTAGCCCTAAGAGTATTTAGGTCCATGGACCCTTGTCGCAAACTTCGCAACTCATTCACGCAACCGTGACAAATCGGCTTGCGTCTGGAACTCCTCAAAGAATTCTTTCTTAAAATCGTCCCACGACAACCTTGCGTCACCCCTCAACATGCTACTTCCGAACCTCGTTTTCTTATCGAGAGGGCATTTACTAGTTCAAAAAGCCCCTTCCATGTTGAAAATCCAATGAGCACTCTTGATCGGGTCTCTTTCACCATCAAAGGTGGGAGGTTGAGAAATCTTAAAGTTCTTAAAAAGGAATTCATGCCTTCCCACATCACCCGCATTGTTTTCAACATACACCCCTTGCGGTTTTGGGAACCTCTTATCAAACTCCTCTTGGATGATAGCACCCATTCGCTCCTTTATCATATCGGTCACTTGTTCATCAACCGATTCTTGGAAAACCCTCCTAACGTCCGCGAGAAATTCTACTTTGTGATGTTTCAAGATGGCCTCTACCTTGGCCGTGAAATCGCTCTCATTGCTTTGGTCTTCGTTATCAAGTCCGTTCCCCATCTTCATACTAAGAAATGAACTCGATTATGAACACTACCCAAGTAAATCACATACACCGCCACGATCTATAGTTACGTATATATATATATATATATATATATATATATATATATATATATATATATATATATATATATATATATATCCGTACACCCCATCTAGTTCAATACTAGTTGTACATCACTCGCTTGACTTGGTTTGCAATCGTAATAATGGTCGCGAATCATTATTACACTCACATGTCATGTCGAGCTCATAAATACAACAACCATCTTGCTAGATGTTCAACACAAATAGCAAGGTTAGTAGCAACATAAACAACACATAGCTAGTTCACCTACACTCTAAGGCACTAGCTAACACCCGAACCGACCCGTAATCCTACAAGTCCCGCATAATAGCACACACAAAAGACTAAGTCTAGGCGCCTATCTCAAGTCACCAAAAACCTTAGACCATGCTCTGATACCTTTGTGATTGAGTCCATTTGTACAAGTTTGTTTTGTACAACTTTGTTCCTGTGTAACGACCCTAAAACGTTTAATAGAAAACGCGACCTCTTTTTTTTTTTTTTTAAACATCAAGCAGTTACCTGACAGACCATATGCATGGCGAGCATATGGGTGCGCGGCGCGCTCTATAATATAAAACAATTCCAGAAGTTTATTCCAGACCTGACTACCAGCTTTTAAGCATCTGCGCGGCGCGCAATGCTAAGCGCGGCGCGCTCTATACCTGGGAAACCTGGTCAGCCATTTATAAACACAAGACAACCCATTTTTACCCAACTCGAGTTCCGTTAACTCCCAAACCAACTCCAATACCTTTCAAACATTAAACGACCGGGTTTTAAATCGACAAAAGTACATTACAACCTTTGGGACTCTAATGACCCATAACTACATGAAAGTGACCATTTCGACCCATTTCGTTTAAAAATAATAAAAGACTGAGCATGGCGATTGGGGACACACTACCCAATTCTAGATCAATCCAAAAGCACATCTTCTAAAGCAAACTACAAAAGTCCACTAATTCCCATGCTTACCCGAGCCGCCACCTTGCAAACCTATAAAAATAATTTCAACAAGAGGGTAAGCTATAAAGCTTAGTGAATGCAATAATTATACACATACATATATAATTTACGTACTTGCAATCACTTACAAAATTACCACATACACGCTAGCAATTTAATTAGCATACCATCGCAAAGTATAACGCTAAATCTCCAATATTCAAGCTAGCACAACAATAGCATATAACCCGAACAATATAATATGCTAAAAAATAAACAACACATAAAACATTGATGTTAAAAACATCCGTTAGTATTCAATACTAGCCCTGCAAATGGCATCGTCAACATTGAACTTAAAACCCATCCGCCCTACTTAATGTGGTATCGTCAACATCGAACTTAGAACCTGTTGAGTCCCCAAAATAATTAAGGATTTAATTATGACAAAACTGTAATTTATTTGCACTAAAATGTTATGTGCAGCCAGCACAAGTTTGTTTATGTATAGACAGCAGATATTGCTGTGTCAAGTGTTTAGTTTGTTGTTTAGTCTACTAGCACAAGGTAGACACTATTCTTTAATCAGCACAGGATGTATACTCAGCAATTCAATAATATCAAGTGACTCAGCAATGAAGAACCAGCATAGCTGGGATGCAGCTTACTACACAAGACAGCTATGCTCCATTACAAGCATAGTGATTTCCTGAGTGGTCTACATCAATTGTACTATTCAACAGAAGTCAAAGACAAAGTTGAACAGAAAAGGACACGCATCGACGGCTGACAAGTGACCTTACAAGACCACGTGGGAATGCAGAAGTTTAACGCATGTGCAGAAATGTGTTATACTTTGTCAATGCCTAGGGAACACAACATTCTATTTGTTTAAAAAAATAGTGGTGCCAAACCGAATTGGGGTGTTCCTGCAAATAGCTACCAAAGAGGAAAGAGGAGAGCACGCTCGCTGATGCAATTGTCCCCACAAGTACAGACATCCTATGTACCAGTGGACAATGGAACTATTACACGGATAATAGGACTACAATAAATTGTTGTATCCACTATTGTAACAACTAGTGGTGTGGGTTTGTTTATTTAGGGTCCAAAAAGTGTAATAGCATAGAACACACTCTGTAGCTATACTTAGGTAAATCTGTATCAACCAACTATCATTCCGCCAAGGATAGTTGTAATTCTTTGTGATTTAATCAATAAAGAATAACCGTTGAAAAATTACGTTTGACTCTATTTAATTTACTTGCTTGAATACTAAATTGTGTTTAACTGTTAAGTTATTAAAAAGAATTGTATTCACCCCCCCCCCCCCCCCCCACAATACTCCTGTTGTTTATCAAGGGACCAACAGAACCCACATATGAGGTATCGTCAACATCAAACTTTAAACCCTCATCACACATCACTCATCACTCAATAGTGGTATGGCATCGTCAACATCGAACTTTAAATCCATATGTCCTACTTAATGTGGTATCGTCAACATCGAACTTAGAACCCACATATGAGGTATCGTCAACATCGAACTTTAAACCCTCATCACACATCACTACAATAGTGGTGTGACATCATCAACATCAAACTTTAAATCCATACGTGAGGTATCGTCAACACCGAACTTTAAACCCTCATCAATAAACAATAACACACGCAAGGATATGGTATCGTCACATCGAACTTTAAACCCATATCCCACAAGTAAATAAATTATATACATACGCATATAATTATTCCACTCACCTTAGCGCCTTGATGAATGTAACCGAATAATCCGCAACACGTCAATGGAAAGTACCTATTTCATTTATCACATAACAAACAACACAATTAGGGTGGATTATAAACCAATCCATATTGACACCTAGTGCCATATTGACCCAATTGCACTTTCAAGCACAACCCATGCCCAAACTCGCCAATAATTACTAACTAGAGTGATAATGGTTCCAATAATGCCAATCAATCCAACCACAAGTGGTAATCACTTGTCCTCCCCAAAAGTCAACTCACAACCCTAATTTTGACCCAATTCAAAACTAGTTTTTTAAACATACCCAATGAAATGTCCCGTTCATATTTATTATAAACGTTCCATATTAATTGATTTCGTCGCGAGGTTTTGACCTCTATATGAGATGTTTTTCAAAGACTGCATTCATTTTTAAAACAATCATAACCTTTATTTTATCTATAAAGGTTTAAAAAGCATTACGTAGATTATCAAATAATGATAATCTAAAATATACCGTTTACACACGACCATTACATAATGGTTTACAATAAGAATATATTACATCAAAAATAAGTTTCTTGAATGCAGTTTTTACATAATATCATACAAGCATGGACTCCAAATCTTCTCCTTATTTTAGTATGCAACAGCGGAAGCTCTTAATAATCACCTGAGAATAAACATGCTTAAAACGTCAACAAAAAATGTTGGTGAGTTATAGGTTTAACCTATATATTATCAAATCATAATAATAGACCACAAGATTTCATATTTCAATATACATCCCATACATAGAGATAAAAATCATTCATATGGTGAACACCTGGTAACCGACATTAACAAGATGCATATAAGAATATCCCCTATCATTCCGGGAAATCCTTCGAACATGATAAAAATGAATTCGAAGTACTAAAGCATCTGATACTTTGGATGGGGTTCGTTAGGCCCAATAGGTCTGTCTTTAGGATTCGCGTCAATTAGTAGATCGGTTTACTAATTCTTAGGTTACCAAGCAAAAGGGGCATATTCGGCTTCGATCATTCACCCATATAATGTAGTTTCATTTACTTGTGTCTATTTCGTAAAACATTTATAAAACTGCATGTATTCTCATCCCAAAATATTAGATTTTAAATGTGGGACTATAACTCACTTTCACAGATTTTTACTTCGTCGGGAGTAAGACTTGGCCGCTGGTCGATTCACGAACCTATAACAAATATATACATATATATATAAAAGTATATATATTTTTGGAATTAGCCTCAACCCTGTATAGCTAACTCAAACATTACTGCATATAGAGTGTCTATGGTTGTTCCAAATAATATATATACATGGGTCGATATGATATGTCAAAACATTTGCATATGTGTCTATGGTATCTCAAGATTACATAATATATTAGAATACATGTATAATACAATATAAGTTAGCTAGGATATGATTTGTATAGAATTGTTACAATATTTCCCGTAGCTATAACAATCAAAAAATATCCAATCTTGTTTTACCCATAACTTCTTCGTTTTAAATCCGTTTTGAGTGAATCAAATTGCTATGGTTTCATATTGGACTCTATTTTGTGAATCTAAATAGAAAAAGTATATATTTATAGTCAGAAATATAAGTTACAAGTCATTTTTGTAAGAGGTAGTCATTTCAGTCGAAAGAACGACGTCTTGATGACCATTTTGAAAAACATACTTCCACTTTGAGTTTAACCATGATTTTTGGTTATAGTTTCATGTTCATAAGAAAATTCATTTTCTCAGAAGAACGACTTTTAAATCAAAGTTTATCATAGTTTTTAATTATCAAATCCAAAACAGCCCGCGGTGTTACTACGACGGCGTATGTCCGGTTTTACGGTGTTTTTCGTGTTTCCAAGTTTTAAATCATTAAGTTAGCATATCATATAGATATAGAACTTGTGTTTAGTTGATTTTAAAAGTCAAGTTAGAAGGATTATGTAGAGACCCGAACTAATCCTCCCGGATGACGTCTTCAACAGTTGGTCCCATTGCGATGATCGACTCCAAGTAAGGTTCTTAATATGAGCTATTGCACAGCGAAAGACTTAATTCGTACCTGAGAATAACATGCTTTAAAAGGTCAACATAAAGTTGGTGAGATATATAGGTTTGATGCTAGCAGCGTTATAACTATGGACCACAAGATTTTAAGTTTATACATAATACACTCCTTGTGTATAGAAAAGTCGTTGAGCACTTGGTAACCATACTTAACATTTAAATCACAGCAGCATATTCTTAAATAAACCCTACACCGTACCAAGTGTAGTAACGAAACGAAGTACTGTGCAACCGTTTAAAACTGGTCGTCCAGCCCGGTTGGGGTTGTCAGGCCCGATAGATCTATCAACAGGATTCGCGTTTACGCTCCTCACATAAATATTAGCTACCAACTATAAAGAGATATGCCATGGTACAACTCAACGTAGAATTTATGTTTTTGATCACTTGTGTCCATAACGTAAATTATTTATAAAAAACAGTGCATGTATTCTCAGCCCAAAAATATTTAGAGTTTAAAAGGGACTATATACTCACCTAATGTATTTTGTAGTAAAAATACATATAACATCACTGAACAAGTATAGGGTTGGCCTCGGATTCACGAACCTATAATATTCATACTTATATCAAAATAGATAATTGAAATCGAACGAATTTATATATATTATTATAAATAATACAATTTTTATATTCATATGTTATATGTTATTTTAAATAATAACTTTAATATAGTTAGATGTTATACTATATATCTTTTTCTATAAACAATATTTTGTTTACAAAATAATAGTTATAATAATATGAGTATAATAATAAGAATAATAATTTTTAATACTACTACTAATAATAATAATAATAATTGTATTAATAATAGTTTTTATGAAAACTATGATAAATTAAAATGATGATACTTTTAGTAATAATTATATAAATTTTCAATAATAACAATACTGTTATTGATACTTACATAAATGATAATCTTAATAATAATACATATATTAATAATAATAAATATACTACTTAAATGTTAAACTTTAACATTAATAAATATATTAATAACACTTATAAAAATATTAATAATAATCATAATAATAATGATTAATATTTTTAATTATAATGATAATAGTAATAATTACAATACTTAGTATTAGAAATAATAATTTATAATAACAATCATAATTACAATTATAATTTATAATATTTACTAATAATCATAATAATAATAATAATAATAGAACTAAAGATAAGATATATACCCTTTTAGAAATTTGACTAAAAAGAATGGCAGCAAACGGGTCTCGAACCCTAGACCTCCCTCTCACCCACAACACCCAAGATCATTGAACCGTTTATGTTTTTTTTTCTGATTTAATACCCGTATTAAATATATATAATCCAACCTTTCTGTTTCCCTATTTCCTTATCTTCTTCACAGCCTAAGATTCGACCAGGGTTCAATACAGTCTAGCAACGAATTCTTATTCAGTTTTAGGACTCAAAATTTATACAGAAACAATTATTGTTTAATTAATTTAATTAAAACAGAAATTTTTATGTCTGAATCAGACCTGATGAAGAACACGGCTTAAATCCAATTCGACTAATTCCAGTTAATCATTCAAAGGTATAAATTGAGTTTCGAAAACGATACATGAGTGAGTTACAATCGTGATTGTAACATAACAGACACTAAAACAGACAAAAACAAATAAAGAAAAAAAATCAAAACAGATAGTGTGTTCACGAAAACAACTATGAAGAACTCAAAATCGATTTCGAATTTCAAGGCTGTTTTAGCTATTAACTTCTACACAAAATAGTTCGTAAATCATTTAAGGAAACTTATGAAATCATTAATTGAATTTAAATCATAACAGATAGCCTTAATTCGTCGTTGAGGCTTTTAAAAAAAATGGTTCAAGAACAGGGGAGTAAAAACGGGTTTTTGGGTTATGCCAGAGGTTTTCTTTCTGTTTAATTTCGTTAGTCTTATACAGATTCTAGGTGCTGCTATTGATAATGGAATTGGAGTAAGTGTTTTTTTACAACTGATCGATAGGTTTATAGGGGAAAAAGTCGTTCACGGGTTAAATAGAGAAACAGATAAAGATAAAACAGATATATCAATTTTATAATTAAATGGAATAAAAACAAAAATTAAAAACAGGACTTACAGATAAAATAAAATAAAAAAAATCAATTTCGTATCCATCTATATCTTTTTACATTTATATATAATTAATTTTAATAATTAATAAATATATTAGTATTAATAATAAATATTTTTGTAATATAACTAAATAATAAGTATCCTGTTAATCATAAAATGATGATAATATTACTGGAAGTAGTAATAATAATAAGTCACTAAAATAAAATCTTCTAGTTAAATTTATAATAATAGCATTGTTATTAATAATAATAATAATGATATAAATAATAATATTAATTATATTATTAATATTGATAAAAATAATATCAGTAATAACAATATTATAACATCTCATACATAACACATTTCTTGTTGAAAATAATAATATTACTATAACATTTATTGCTAACTTGTGATTACCTTTAATATATTATTATTATAATTTATTAGTTATATCATCATTTAATCTTGTTAATTAAAACAAAATGTGTTCATGTAAAGTATTAAACCTAATACACATAATTGTTCGTGAATCGTCAGGCTTGGTCAAAAGGGTAACTAGTTATCCAAATATAGATTTCAGACTTTCTAGACTCGACATTAAGGTTTTTGCTTATCGTGTCGGAAACATATAGAGATTAAGGTTTAAATTTGGTCGGAAATTTCCGGGTCGTTACAGTACCCACCCGTTAAAGAAATTTCGTCCCCGAAATTTAGTAGAGGTTGTCATAAATAACAATAGGAATGTTTTTATGACGAATATGAAATAATAATAGAGTTTTATCATTATTGAAAGATATGGATAAAATGATTCGATCATGTGAAGCGCACGAGTGAAGCTATTACAAAAAAGTGAAATGAGTGAATATGGAATTGTTTTAACCAATGACATGATTAGGATTGATTTCCAGAATTTAAGGGATTTAAAGAAAATCTTATGTAACAATATTTGGCTCTTTAGGGATAAGAATCTTCTTTAATTTAATGTGGCAATCTGTTTTGATTTCTCTGTCGGATATTTCACTATAAATCTTCTTTTTCCGTTTCCTTATTCTCCACACCTTCTATTCTTGCTTCCTCTACTTATTCCTTAATATGCTTCATCCAATCCTGATTCTTATTATACTTCTAACTTTCATATCTTTCATTCTTCTCTTTCATCTGCCGCCAGAAGAATCTATTCACTTTTATGATTTTCTTGGTATTATAATGTTTCTAATTCTCCCGTGTCTTTACATTGCAATACGTATTGATATACATGGTTTGTAATTTCTGAGTGGTTGTTGAGTTTGATATCTTCCCTTATATTTCGATGTTCCTGCTTCTGTCTTCTATAATCATTGTCATCCACAATTAATACTCTCTTCTATTTGCTGTGATTTATACTCCAATTTCTATTTCGGGACATTGTCCCTTCGTTTCTTCTTCCCGTCCTCAAGTCAAGCGAGTAATGATCCGAAATTCGTAGGTATGAACATAGCTAATGCTCTTAGAAGGAAATGGTAATGACACGATTTTGATTTGTCAAATTACCAGAATATCCTGGAAAAGACCAAATCATCAAGAAATATTTTCTTGATATTTTTGGAATTTGAATAGAATGTAAGAGCCGTGTAACATGGCACATGATGATGGTACTGTGAATCATCACATTCTATTAGAAACTCAACATGACTTACTGTAATATAATGAAGTTGATCAAGTTTCATTATATTATACTAATTCATGCATCAGTTCCCAACACTACTTCAATACATTCATATTTTAAACTTGGAGATTTCAGAATTTAGAAACTAACTCAGTTTCTTTTATTTTGTAACGCAGATATTACGGAGAGGTACATGATCTCAGATAAGAATAGTTGTGGAAATATTTCCAGACATATGGAGAATATGTACAACGGAAGATATGAAGATATCTTATAATATCTAAGACAAGATGATGATGAAGAATATCATCTGGAAAGGTTTAGAATAAGAAGTAGGGTTCTTACTAACGATTTCAGCAGGTACTGAATCATTTAGATTCTTTGAAGGCAAACTTATTCTTTGTGATTTGTCCACAGCCTCTTTCATACTTTGCTCAACTCGTTTTTCAGTTCCAAACTTTCTCTTTTTCTGAGCTTTTTCAACACACTGTACTTCATCGTCAACTTTTGACTTGTTAAAGTCGTTTACAGTTTTTGCTGCTTCATCAGCATTTCAAGAATTATCTGTGGTTCAAGATGTTTTTCAGAACTTCATATTTGGAGTATGAAATTCTTAGGGATAGACGTTGTAGGTATAACTGGAGAAGTTCTGCGAGATTTTCAAAATACCGATTGTTGATTCCGCCAGAGGGAAGACGAGCTGCTGGTACATCTGCTGATGATGTCGTGAAATATGAAAGATTCTCTGATAACGACGGCGAAAGGATGGTGTATATATATCGAGATTATAATAAGGCTAGTCTTTCTGAGAAGTCGAGATTAACTTGCTGGAGCTGTGACAAAATTGGCTAATTTGGAAAGGAAATCGTAAGATTGTTTTTGCTATTAAATGGTAAAGGGTTCAACGCGGGTACGTGTTAAACTAGGAATTTGGGTTTGAGAGTTTTTCAGGTGTATAACTATATGCAAAGATCTTATAGATGAGATACGGCTGGTTCGATTTCTCGGTTGAGGTGTTTTCAAAAAAAAAAAAAAAAAAAAAAAAAAAAAAAAAAAAAAAAAAAACCATGAAATGATTTGAACGCGATTTGTAACTGTCAAGGTACAAATGAGGTTTAAGATGAAATCAAGTGGCAAACTTGAAGAATTATTTAGTTTCATATGTTATAAACAATATTTTAATTCATTTTAATTGTCCAAAGTTAGCAGTCCAATAATCCGATTGTCCAATGGTCCAATAAATTCACATATATAAATTAAATATATAATATTCGAATTAATTAATACGTATCGTGGCCCGTTTACCAGTCTCAGTGTCGATCACAACTCAAACCATATATCTATTTCGGAATCAACTCCAACCCTGTATAGCCAACTCCCACCTTCACATATTGAGTGTCTATGGTTGTTCCGAAATATATATATAGATGGGTCAATATGATAAGTCGAAACCTTGTATACGTGTCCCGTTATTTAAAGTGCGTAAAATAAATAAATATATATCATGACCCATTATACAACGTGTTGTCTCAGAATTAATCCGACGTATTGTTGTACATGTGTCCCGACAGTATGCAGAAATTAAATGACAATAAATAAAATTGCGAGAATGTAAATTGCGATAAATTAAATGTTAATCAGTTAGCTGGGAACAGTTAGCCGGAACAGTTAGCGTGTAATCCTATCACAATTTCAATTAATTAATTCATTTGTTTCTAACACTTTTTATTTTTGTCCAATGTTTTCTTCGTTATGCCACTTGTTGGATTCTGATAGGTCAAAATCCTATTTTGAATGAAAATGGTTATTCGGTGATGAACGGATACGTATATCAATGGTTGTAGGTAGAATAGTAAATGATCGTTGAATCAGATTTGGAGAATGTACAGTGTAACTTATTAATGTGAAATCTAAATATTCCTCGGGTACTACCCACCCGTTAAAATATTTTCATCATTAACAGTTTGTACAAAAGAATTTTTAATTACAATCTTTATGAAGATATACTTGCATATATATTTTCATCGGATGTAATCATGGATTTAATGAGTCAATAAGATATTATACCCATTTAATTTATTGTTAACACCTGATTACATGATCTCTAAAACATTAGAGATTACATAATTGCCAAGTCGAACGAAGGTAAATGAGGTAGAACAATACGTAGAACGAAATTAATTGATGTAGAACGATATGTAGAACGAAAAACATACTCGAAGTTCCGATGAGGTTTTTGAGGTATGTGATATTGATATCCGAGATACAGTTTGTGATGTTGAGATTTACGGTGTGGTTGTGGTTTGGGGGTGATAAGAGTACTGTCGACGTTGGTGATGGTAGTACGGATTATGCTGCTGCTGGTGTTTGCAACCTTCGCACCATGTTCTCCAAATCCGTCACGCGAGCGCGTAGTTTGTTAATTTCTTCTAATACTACGGAATGATTGACGGTTGAGACGAGCGGTTGAGTAAGATTCGAAATATAGGATAATATATAATCGTGACGGGATACTCTAGAAATGAGAGGGTAAATGGTTTCTCGAACAGGTTTGCCGGTAAGTGCTTTCAGGTTCATCACCAGGAGGGCAATTTGAGAAGAATCTTTAACGTGAAATGATTTTCGAATATAGAATGATATTCTAACTTCATAGAATATCTATAATACTAAAGATTTCGTAGCCTACAGAGGAACTTACGGCATATGACAAGCAAGTCTACAGATGCGCTAAGATATGAATTATCAAATACGCTAAGATATGAATTTCGTCTATACACTATCGATACACTAAATGCAGTAGGACGTGTCTAGACTTGAGAATAATAGGCAGGCAATTTCCTAGGGATGATAAACAGATGATTTCCAACTAGAAATGATAAGCAAAACTTTTGACAGGCAGACACGGTCAAAGTCCAGACTCACTAATGTATCCTAACAACTATCAGTTAGACACACTAATGGGAGACCTGGTTCGCTAAGACCAACGCTCTGATACCAACTGTAGAGACCCGAACTAATCCTCCCGGATGACGTCTTCAACAGTTGGTCCCATTGCGATGATCGACTCCAAGTAAGGTTCTTAATATGAGCTATTGCACAGCGGAAGACTTAATTCGTACCTGAGAATAACATGCTTTAAAAGGTCAACATAAAGTTGGTGAGATATATAGGTTTGATGCTAGCAGCGTTATAACTATGGACCACAAGATTTTAAGTTTATACATAATACACTCCTCGTGTATAGAAAAGTCGTTGAGCACTTGGTAACCATACTTAACATTTAAATCACAGTAGCATATTCTTAAATAAACCCTACACCGTACCAAGTGTAGTAACGAAACGAAGTACTGTGCAACCGTTTAAAACTGGTCGTCCAGCCCGGTTGGGGTTGTCAGGCCCGATAGATCTATCAACAGGATTCGCGTTTACGCTCCTCACGTAAATATTAGCTACCAAGTATAAAGAGATATGCCATGGTACAACTCAACGTAGAATTTATATTTTTGATCACTTGTGTCCATAACGTAAATCATTTATAAAAAACAGTGCATGTATTCTCAGCCCAAAAATATTTAGAGTTTAAAAGGGACTATATACTCACCTAATGTATTTTGTAGTAAAAATACATATAACATCACTGAACAAGTATAGGGTTGGCCTCGGATTCACGAACCTATAATATTCATACTTATATCAAAATAGATAATTGAAATCGAACGAATTTATATATATTATTATAAATAATACAATTTTTATATTCATATGTTATATGTTATTTTAAATAATAACTTTAATATAGTTAGATGTTATACTATATATCTTTTTCTATAAACAATATTTTGTTTACAAAATAATAGTTATAATAATATGAGTATAATAATAAGAATAATAATTTTTAATACTACTACTAATAATAATAATAATAATTGTATTAATAATAGTTTTTATGAAAACTATGATAAATTAAAATGATGATACTTTTAGTAATAATTATATAAATTTTCAATAATAACAATACTGTTATTGATACTTACATAAATGATAATCTTAATAATAATACATATATTAATAATAATAAATATACTACTTAAATGATAAACTTTAACATTAATAAATATATTAATAACACTTATAAAAATATTAATAATAATCATAATAATAATGATTAATATTTTTAATTATAATGATAATAGTAATAATTACAATACTTAGTATTAGAAATAATAATTTATAATAACAATCATAATTACAATTATAATTTATAATATTTACTAATAATCATAATAATAATAATAATAATAGAACTAAAGATAAGATATATACCCTTTTAGAAATTTGACTAAAAAGAATGGCAGCAAACGGGTCTCGAACCCTAGACCTCCCTCTCACCCGCAACACCCAAGACCATTGAACCGTTTATGTTTTTTTTTCTGATTTAATACCCGTATTAAATATATATAACCCAACCTTTCTGTTTCCCTATTTCCTTATCTTCTTCACAGCCTAAGATTTGACCAGGGTTCAATACAGTCTAGCAACGAATTCTTATTCAGTTTTAGGACTCAAAATTTATACAGAAACAATTATTGTTTAATTAATTTAATTAAAACAGAAATTTTTATGTCTGAATCAGACCTGATGAAGAACACGGCTTAAATCCAATTCGACTAATTCCAGTTAATCATTCAAAGGTATAAATTGAGTTGCGAAAACGATACATGAGTGAGTTACAATTGTGATTGTAACATAACAGACACTAAAACAGACAAAAACAAATAAAGAAAAAAAAATCAAAACAGATAGTGTGTTGACGAAAACAACTATGAAGAACTCAAAATCGATTTCGAATTTCAAGGCTGTTTTAGCTATTAACTTCTACACAAAATAGTTCGTAAATCATTTAAGGAAACTTATGAAATCATTAATTGAATTTAAATCATAACAGATAGCCTTAATTCGTCATTGAGGCTTTTAAAAAAAATGGTTCAAGAACAGGGGAGTAAAAACGGGTTTTTGGGTTATGCCAGAGGTTTTCTTTCTGTTTAATTTCGTTAGTCTTATACAGATTCTAGGTGCTGCTATTGATAATGGAATTGGAGTAAGTGTTTTTTTACAACTGATCGATAGGTTTATAGGGGAAAAAGTCGTTCACGGGTTAAATAGAGAAACAGATAAAGATAAAACAGATATATCAATTTTATAATTAAATGGAATAAAAACAAAAATTAAAAACAGGACTTACAGATAAAATAAAATAAAAAAAATCAATTTCGTATCCATCTATATCTTTTTACATTTATATATAATTAATTTTAATAATTAATAAATATATTAGTATTAATAATAAATATTTTTGTAATATAACTAAATAATAAGTATCCTGTTAATCATAAAATGATGATAACATTACTGGAAGTAGTAATAATAATAAGTCACTAAAATAAAATCTTCTAGTTAAATTTATAATAATAGCATTGTTATTAATAATAATAATAATGATATAAATAATAATATTAATTATATTATTAATATTGATAAAAATAATATCAGTAATAACAATATTATAACATCTCATACATAACACATTTCTTGTTGAAAATAATAATATTACTATAACATTTATTGCTAACTTGTGATTACCTTTAATATATTATTATTATAATTTATTAGTTATATCATCATTTAATCTTGTTAATTAAAACAAAATGTGTTCATGTAAAGTATTAAACCTAATACACATAATTGTTCGTGAATCGTCAGGCTTGGTCAAAAGGGTAACTAGTTATCCAAATATAGATTTCAGACTTTCTAGACTCAACATTAAGGTTTTTGCTTATCGTGTCGGAAACATATAGAGATTAAGGTTTAAATTTGGTCAGAAATTTCCGGGTCGTTACAGATTAACCTTTATTTGCGAACAAGTTTAGAATTAACAAAACTATGTTCTAGTGATTTCAAGTTTAAACCTTCGAATAAGGTAGTTTTATATATATGAATCAAATGATGTTATGAATATCATTACTAACTCAGGTTTTGTGGATGAACCTACTGGAAATGAGAAAAATATATCTAGCTTCAAAGGATCCTTGGATGGCTTGAAAGTTCTTGAAGCAGAATCATGACACGAAAACAAGTTCAAGTAAGATTTCCACTCGAAATAAGATTGTTATAGTTATAGAAATTGAATCAAAGTTTGAATATGAGTATTACCTTGTATTAGAAAGATATATTACTGTAAATAAGAAAGATTTCTTGAGGTTGGATGGTCACTTTACAAGATTGGAAGTAAGATAGCAAACTTGGAAGTATTCTTGATTTTATGAAACTAGAACTTATAGAATTTATGAAGAACACTTAGAACTTGAAGATAGAACTTGAGAGAGATCAATTAGATGAAGAAAATTGAAGAATGAAAGTGTTTGTAGGTGTTTTTGGTCATTGGTATATGGATTAGATATAAAGGATGTGTAATTTTGTTTACATGTAAATATGTCATGAATGATTACTAATATTTTTGTAATTTTATGAGATATTTCATGCTAGTTGCCAAATGATGGTTCCCACATGTGTTAGGTGACTCACATGGGCTGCTAAGAGCTGATCATTGGAGTGTATATACCAATAGTACATACATCTAAAAGCTGTGTATTGTACGAGTACGAATACGGGTGCATACGAGTAGAATTGTTGATGAAACTGAACAAGGATGTAATTGTAAGAATTTTTGTTAAGTAGAAGTATTTTGATAAGTGTCTTGAAGTCTTTCAAACGTGTATGAATACATATTAAAACACTACATGTATATACATTTTAACTGAGTCGTTAAGTCATCGTTAGTCGTTACATGTAAATGTTGTTTTGAAAACTTTAGTTTAACGATCTTGTTAAATGTTGTTAACCCATTGTTTATTATATCTAAAGAGATGTTAAATTATTACATTATCATGATATTATGATATATTAATATATCTTAGTATGATATATATACAGTTAAATGTTGTTACAACGATAATCGTTACATATATGTCTCGTTTCGAAATCATTAAGTTAGTATTCTTGTTTTTACATATGTAGTTCATTGTTAAACACTTAATGACATATTTACTTATCATTTATCATGATTAAACATAGTGTATCAATATCTTAATATGATTCATATGTATTTAGTAAGACGTTGTTATAACGATAATCGTTATATATATCGTTTCGAGTTTCTTAATTCAATAAACTCAATTTTGTGTAAATAACTCATTGTTAAAATACCTAATGAGATATTACTTATCATAATATCATGTTAACTATATATATAATCATATATATGTCATCATATAGTTTTTACAAGTTTTAACGTTCGTGAATCACCGGTCAACTTGGGTGGTCAATTGTCTATATGAAACCTATTTCAATTAATCAAGTCTTAACAAGTTTGATTGCTTAACATGTTGGAAACACTTAATAATGTAAATAACAATTTCATTTAATATATATAAATATGGAAAAGTTTGGGTCACTACAGTACCTACCCGTTAAATAAATTTCGTCCAGAAATTTTAAGCAGTTGGAGGTGTTGACGTATCTTCTGGAAATAAGTGCGGGTATTTCTTATTCATAGGATATTCTCGTTCCCAGGTGAACTCGGGTCCTCTACGATCATTCCATCGAACTTTAACAATTGGTATCTTGTTTTGCTTAAGTCTTTTAACCTCACGATCCATTATTTCGACGGGTTCTTCGACGAATTGAAGTTTTTCGTTGATTTGGATTTCGTCTAACGGAATAGTGAGATCTTCTTTAGCAAAACATTTCTTCAAATTTGAGACGTGGAAAGTGTTATGTACAGCTGCGAGTTGTTGTGGTAATTCAAGTCGGTAAGCTACTGGTCCGACACGATCAATAATCTTGAATGGTCCTATATACCTTGGATTTAATTTCCCTCATTTACCAAATCAAATAACGCCTTTCCAAGGTGCAACCTTAAGCATGACCATCTCTTCAATTTCAAATTCTATATCTTTTCTTTTAATGTCGGCGTAGCTCTTTTGTCGACTTTGGGCGGTTTTCAACCGTTGTTGAATTTGGATGATCTTCTCGGTAGTTTCTTGTATTATCTCTGGACCCGTAATCTGTCTATCCCCCACTTCACTCCAACAAATCAGAGACCTGAACTTTCTACCATAAATTACTTCAAACGGCGCCATCTCAATGCTTGAATGGTAGATGTTGTTGTAGGAAAATTCTGCTAACGGTAGATGTCTATCCCAACTGTTTCTGAAATCAATAACACATGCTTGTAGCATGTCTTCAAGCGTTTGTATCGTCCTTTCGCTCTGCCCATTAGTTTGTGGATGATAGGCAGTACTCATGTCTAAACAAGTTCCTAATGCTTGCTGTAATGTCTGCCAGAATCTTGAAATAAATCTGCCATCCCTATCAGAGATAATAGAGATTGGTATTCCATGTCTGGAGACGACTTTCTTCAGATACAGTCGTGCTAACTTCTCCATCTTGTCATCTTCTCTTATTGGCAGGAAATGTGCTGATTTTGTGAGACGATCAACTATTACCCAAATAGTATCAAAACCACTTGCAGTCCTTGGCAATTTAGTGATGAAATCCATGGTAATGTTTTCCCATTTCCATTCCGGGATTTCGGGTTTTTGAAGTAGACCTGATGATTTCTGATACTCAGCTTTGACCTTAGAACATGTCAAACATTCTCCTATGTATTTATCAACATCGGCTTTCATACCCGGCCACCAAAAATGTTTCTTGAGATCCTTGTACATCTTCCTCGTTCCAGGATGTATTGAGTATCTAGTTTTATGAGCTTCTCTAAGTACCATTTCTCTCATATCTCCAAATTTTGGTACCCAAATCCTTTCAGCCCTATCCGGGTTCCGTCTTCCCGAATATTAAGATGCTTCTCTGATCCTTTGGGTATTTCATCCTTTAAATTTCCCTCTTTTAAAACTCCTTGTTGCGCCGCCTTTATTTGAGTAGTAAGGTTAGTGTGAATCATTATATTCATAGCTTTTACTCGAATGGGTTCTCTGTCCTTTCTGCTCAAGGCGTCGGCTACCACATTTGCCTTCCCCGAGTGATAACGAATCTCAAAGTCGTATTCATTCAACAATTTAATCCATCTGCGCTGCCTCATGTTCAGTTGTTTCTGATTAAATATGTGTTGAAGACTTTTGTGGTCGGTATATATAATAATTTTGACCCCATATAAGTAGTGTCTCTAAGTCTTTAATGCAAAAACAACCGCGCCTAATTCCAAATCATGCGTCGTATAATTCTGCTCATGAATCTTCAATTGTCTAGACGCATAAGCAATTACTTTCGTTCGTTGCATTAATACACAACCGAGACCTTGCTTTGAGGCGTCACAATATATCACAAAATCATCATTCCCTTCAGGTAATGAGAATATAGGTGCCGTAGTTAACTTTTTCTTCAACAATTGAAACGCTTTTTCTTGTTTATCCTTCCATTCAAATTTCCTCTCTTTATGCATTAATGCAGTCAAGGATTTTGCTATTTTGGAAAAATCTTGGATGAATCTCTTGTAATAACCAGATAGCCCTAAAAATTGGCGTATGTGTTTTGGATTTTTCGGGGTTTTCCACTTTTCAATGATTTCAATCTTTGCTGGATCCACCTGAATACCTTCTTTGTTCACTATATGACCGAGGCATTGAACTTCTTCCAACCAAAATGCACACTTTGAAAACTTAGCGTACAGTTTTTCTTTTCTCAGCAACTCTAGCACTTTTCTCAAATGTTCTTCGTGCTCTTGATCATTCTTCGAGTAAATAAGTATGTCATCGATGAAAATGATGACAAACTTGTCAAGATATGGCCCACACACTCGGTTCATGAGGTCCATGAACACAGCTGGTGCATTAGTCAATCCAAACTGCATAACCATAAACTCGTAATGATCGTAACGCGTCCTAAAAGCAGTCTTCGGAATGTCATCCTCTTTCACCCGCATTTGGTGATATCCAGAATGTAAATCGATCTTGGAATAAACCGACGAGCCTTGTAGTTGATCAAATAAGTCGTCAATTCTCGGTAATGGGTAACGGTTCTTGATGGTAAGTTTGTTCAACTCTCGGTAGTCGATACACAACCTGAATGTACCATCTTTCTTCTTGACAAACAGAACAGGAGCTCCCTATGGTGATGTACTTGGTCGAATGAAACCACGCTCTAAAAGTTCCTGTAACTGACTTTGTAATTCTTTCATTTCACTGGGTGCGAGTCTGTATGGAGCACGAGCTATTGGTGCAGCTCCTAGTACAAGGTTTATTTGAAATTCAACGGATCGATGTGGGGGTAATCCCGGTAATTCTTTCGGAAATACATCGAAAAATTCTTTTGCGACGGGAACTTCACTGATGTTCTTTTCTTCTGGTTTAACTTCCTCGATGTGTACTAGAATGACGTAACAACCTTTTCTTATTAGTTTTTGCACCTTCAAACTACTAATAAGATTTAACTTCACGTTGTTCTTTTCTCCGTACACCACTAAATGTTTTCCTTTTTCTCGCATAATGCGAATCGCATTTTTGTCACAAACGACCTCTGCTATTACCTTCTTCAACCAGTCTATGCCAATTATTACATCAAAACTCCCTAACTCGACTGGTATTAAATCAATCTTAAACATTTCATCACCCAGTTTAATTTCTCTATCCCGACATATATTATCTGCTGAAATTAATTTACCATTTGCTAATTCGAGTAAAAATTTATTATCCAAAGGCGTCAATGGGCAACTTAATTTAGTACAAAATTCTCTACTCATATAGCTTCTATCCACACCCAAATCAAACAAAACATAAGCAGATTTATCATCAATAAGAAACATACCCGTAACAAGCTCCGGGTCTTCCTGTGCTTCTGCCGCATTAATATTGAAAACTCTTCCACGGCCCTGCCCATTAGTATTCCCCTGATTTGGGCAATTTCTAATAATGTGGCCTGGTTTTCCACATTTATAACAAACAGCGTTGGTATTACTTGCTCCGACACTATTCGTTCCGGCATTACTTGTTCCGACACTATTTGTTCCTTTAGTTCTGTTAAACTTTGGTCCGTAAACCTCACACTTTGTCGCGCTATGACCATTTCTTTTACACCTGTTGCAAAATGTCGTGCAAAACCCCTGATGATTTTCTTCACACCTATGACATGGCTGTTTTTAGTTTTTGCTGCCGTTGTTGTTATTGAGGTTGTTGTTGGGATTGTTATTGTTGTTGAAACGGTTGTTGTAGTTGTTGTTGTTGTTGGGATGTTTGTTATAGTTATTGTTAGGATTGCGGTTATTGTTGCGATTGTTGTTGCGGTTGTTGGGATAGTTGTTGCGATTGTGGTGGTAATTGTTATTGTCATTGTACTGGTGACTCTTGTCACCGTTTTCCTCCCACTTCCTCTTGAGTTGTTTCGTGTTGGCTTCTTCGGCCGCCTGCTCTTTAATTCTTCCCTCAATCTGATTTATGAGTTTATGAGCCATTCGACTTGCCTTTTGTATGGAAGCGGGCTCGTGTGAACTCACATCTTCTTGAATCCTTACTGGTAACCCTTTTACAAACGCGTCGATCTTCTCTTCTTCATCTTCGAACGCTCCCGGACACAATAGGCACAACTCTGTGAACCGTCGTTCATACGTGGTAATGTCGAACCCTTGTGTTCGTAACTCTCTAAGCTCTACCTTAAGCTTATTGACTTTGTTTCTAGGACGGTACTGCTCGTTCATCAATTGCTTGAATGCCGACTACGGTAGTGCGTTAGTAGCATTTTGTCCTACCTGTTCAAGATAGGTGTTCCACCACATTAACGCAGTACCTGTGAAGGTATGCATAGCGTACTTAACTTTGTTCTCTTCAGTACACTTACTTATGGCAAACACCGATTCGACTTTCTCGGTCCACCGTTTCAATTCAATTGGTCCTTCGGTTCCATCAAATTCCAAAGGTTTGCAGGCTGTGAATTCTTTGTAGGAGCATCCTACAAGATTTCTTGCACCGTTAGCTGCATTGCTAGATTCAGAGTTATTGTTGGTATGTAGCGCAGCCTGTACTGCGGCTATGTTTGCAGCAAGAAAGGTACGAAATTTCTCTTCGCTCATATTCATGGTGTGTCGAGTAGTCGGTGCCATTTCCTTTAAAATAGCCAACTGAATCGAGTTAATCATACAGAATATTAAGAGTAGTCAATAGTATTTCGTAGCATAATATGAACTCATTTATAAAATCTTTTTCTTCATATTAGCATTTTATAAGTTTAAATTCGGGTACTACCTACCCGTTAAGTTCATACTTAGTAGATAATATACAATTCAACTACTACAATTCCATATGAAAAACTGATTATAATAATATATCACATATAAATATTCTTCAAACTTACAACATCGCTATATTACATATAACATGAAATATAGTACACTTTGATACAGGACAGTTTTGAAGATAAATCTAGTTAATACGCAAGTTGTTCAGCAAAGGAAATAAAGACACGTAATTCATAAGTCCAGAAACAAGTCATGCATTCTGGTTTTACTAAGACGACTTCCCATCCTTGGTCTTGTGGAAAATAACCGTTATGACCATTGGCTAGGCAGCATGTTGTAATGTCGTCAAAAGGACGAGGGTTTCGTAATGTCCAACATCCCCGTAATAATCTAAAAACCTTGTTTCTCACCCCAACTACTGAATCCGTCACTTGTGGGAAAGTTTTATTTAAAAGTTGCAATCCGATGTTCTTTTTCTCACTTTGGTAAGAAGCGAACATCACTAACCCGTTAGCATAACATGCTTCTTTATGTTGCATGTTAGAAGCTCTTTCTAATTCATGAAATCCTATGTTGGGATATGTTGAGTCAAAATAGGTTCTTAACCCGTAGCGTAAAATTGCATTTGGGTTCCCCGCATTTAACGCTTTAAAGAAAACACGGCGTAACTTACGGTCTCCCCAATGTGATATACCCCACCTATCAAAGGAAAGCCTTTTATAAACTAAGGCATTTTTGGAAAGTCTTTCAAATGTTTGACAAGTTAATTTTGCCATAATTAATTGTGCTGATGAATTCTGACCGACTCTAGACAAGATTTCCTCAATCATATCCTCTGGTAGATCTTCTAAAATATTCGGTTGTCTACCCTTAACGTCCATTTTGTTTTTATACTGTAAAATAGACAAGGATTAGATTCGTAAAATATAATTAACAAACAATACAAGCAATTTTTACATAGAACATAAAAGTAAAATCACACTACAATACATATTATACACAACATGATTACAACCCTCTAATCTGAATCAATGGTTTCTTCTTCTTCGAACTTGGTTCGTTTTCCTAATTTTCTAGGAATATATGGTGTTCCTCTAATACGAGCCGTCGTTTTCCACGATGGTTTAGAAAAACCTGGTGGTTTAGAGGTTCCCGGGTCATTGTTACATTTTAGGAAATATGGATGTTGCCGATACATATAAAGTTCATCGGAGTTGGAATCGGGTTTCTCTATTTTTATACCTTTTCCCTTATTATTTTCTTTCGCTTTATTAAATTGGGTCGAGGTAATTTCTATAACATCATCGGAATCCTCATCGGGATCTGATTCATAGGAAAATTAGTAATCTTCCCAATATTTTGCTTCCTCGGCGGAAACACCATTGACCATTATTAACTTTGGTCCATTGGTTAAAGATTTTCTTTTATTTAATCGATTTACTATAGGTATCAATATTCCTTCCTTCGGAACCTCTTCTTCTTCTGGTTCCTCCTCTTCCGGCTCCTCCTTTTTCGGTTCCTCCTCTTTCGGTTCCTCTTCTTCCGGTTCCTCTTCGGGAATTTGTGAATCTTCCCAAAATATATTCGATTCTTCATTATTATTATGTGAATCGATGGGATTTGTACTAGTGGTAGACAGCTATCACACAATATCAAACACATTAAGAGGTTAATATATCACATAATATTTACATGTTAATAATATATAGTTTCCAACAATAGTTTTAAGCAATAGTTTTTAAAGAAAACACGGTCGAAGTCCAGACTCACCAATGTATCCTAACAAACTCGATAAGACACACTAATGCAAATTTCTGGTTCTCTAAGACCAATGCTCGGATACCAACTGAAATGTCCCGTTCATATTTATTATAAACGTTCCATATTAATTGATTTCGTCGCGAGGTTTTGACCTCTATATGAGACGTTTTTCAAAGACTGCATTCATTTTTAAAACAATCATAACCTTTATTTTATCTATAAAGGTTTAAAAAGCATTATGTAGATTATCAAATAATGATAATCTAAAATATACCGTTTACACACGACCATTACATAATGGTTTACAATAAGAATATATTACATCAAAAATAAGTTTCTTGAATGCAGTTTTTACATAATATCATACAAGCATGGACTCCAAATCTTCTCCTTATTTTAGTATGCAACAGCGGAAGCTCTTAATAATCACCTGAGAATAAACATGCTTAAAACGTCAACAAAAAATGTTGGTGAGTTATAGGTTTAACCTATATATTATCAAATCAAAATAATAGACCACAAGATTTCATATTTCAATATACATCCCATACATAGAGATACAAATCATTCATATGGTGAACACCTGGTAACTGAAATTAACAAGATGCATATAAGAATATCCTCTGTCATTCCGTGAAATCCTTCGGACATGATAAAAACGAATTCGAAGTACTAAAGCATCCGGTACTTTGGATAGGGTTCGTTAGGCCCAATAGATCTATCTTTAGGATTCGCTTCAATTAGTAGATCGGTTTACTAATTCTTAGGTTACCAAGCAAAATGGGCATATTCGGCTTCAATCATTCACCCATATAATGTAGTTTCATTTACTTGTGTCTATTTTGTAAAACATTTATAAAATTGCATGTATTCTCATCCCAAAATATTAGATTTTAAAAGTGGGACTATAACACACTTTCACAGATTTTTACTTCGTCGGGAGTAAGACTTGGCCACTGGTCGATTCACGAACCTATAACAAATATATATATATATATATATATATATATATATATATATATATATATATATATATATATATATATATATATATATATATATATATATATATATATATATATATATATATATATATAAGTATGTTCAAAATATATTTACAACATTTTTAATACATTTTGATGTTTTAAGTTTATTAAGTCAGTTGTCCTCGTTAGTAACCTACAACTAGTTGTCCATAGTTAGATGTACAGAAATAAATTGATATGTATTATCTTGAATCAATCCACGACCCAGTGTATACACATCTCAGGCTAGATCACAACTCAAAGTATATATATTTTTGGAATCAGCCTCAACCCTGTATAGCTAACTCAAACATTACTGCATATAGAGTGTCTATGGTTGTTCCAAATAATATATATACATGGGTCGATATGATATGTCAAAACATTTGCATACGTGTCTATGGTATCCCAAGATTACATAATATAGTAGAATACATGTATAATACAATATAAGTTATCTAGGATATGATTTGTATAGAATTTTTACAAAATTTCCCGTAGCTACAACAATCAAAAAATATCCAATCTTGTTTTACCCATAACTTCTTCGTTTTAAATCCGTTATGAGTGAATCAAATTGATATGGTTTCATATTGAACTATATTTTATGAATCTAAACAGAAAAAGTATAGGTTTATAGTTGGAAATGTAAGTTACAAGTCATCTTTGTAAGAGGTAGTCATTTCAGTCGAAAGAACGACGTCTTGATGACCATTTTGAAAAACATACTTCCACTTTGAGTTTAACCATGATTTTTGGATATAGTTTCATGTTCATAAGAAAAATTATTTTCCCAGAAAAACAACTTTTAAATCAAAGTTTATCATAGTTTTTAATTATCAAACCCAAAACAGCCCGCGGTGTTACTACGACGGCGTATGTCCGGTTTTACGGTGTTTTTCGTGTTTCTAGATTTTAAATCATTAAGTTAACATATAATATAGATATAGAACATGTGTTTAGTTGATTTTAAAATTCAATTTAGAAGGATTAACTTTTGTTTGCGAACAAGTTTAGAATTAACTAAACTATGTTCTAGTGATTTCAAGTTTAAACCTTCGAATAAGGTACTTTTATATATATGAATCGAATGATGTTATGAACATCATTACTACCTCAGGTTTTGTGGATAAACCTACTGAAAATGAGAAAAATATATCTAGCTTCAAAGGATCCTTGGATGGCTTGAAAGTTCTTGAAGCAGAATCATGACACGAAAACAAGTTCAAGTAAGATTTCCACTCGAAATAAGATTATTATAGTTATAGAAATTGAATCAAAGTTTGAATATGAGTATTACCTTATATTAGAAAGATATCTTACTGTAAATAAGAAATATTTCTTGAAGAACACTTAGAACTTGAAGATAGAACTTGAGAGATATCAATTAGATGTAGAAAATTGAAGAATGAAAGTATTTGTAGGTGTTTTTGGTCGTTGGTATATGGATTAGATATAAAGGATGTGTAATTTTGTTTACATGTAAATAAATAAACATGAATGATTACTAATATTTTTGTAATTTTATGAGATATTTCATGCTAGTTGCCAAATGATGGTTCTCATATGTGTTAGGTGACTCACATGGGCTGCTAAAAGCTGATCATTGGAGTGTATATACCAATAGTATATACATCTAAAAGCTGTGTATTGTACGAGTATGAATACGGGTGCATACGAGTAGAATTGTTGATGAAATTGAACAAGGATGTAATTGTAAGCATTTTTGTTAAGTAGAAGTATTTTGATAAGTGTCTTGAAGTCTTTCAAAAGTTTATGAATACATATTAAAACACTACATGTATATACATTTTAACTGAGTCGTTAAGTCATCGTTAGTCGTTACATGTAAATGTTGTTTTGAAACCTTTAGGTTAACGATCTTGTTAAATGTTGTTAACCCATTGTTTATTATATCTAAAGAGATGTTAAATTATTACATTATCATGATATTATGATATATTAATATATCTTAGTATGATATATATACAGTTAAATGTTGTTACAACGATAATCGTTACATATATGTGTCGTTTCGAAATCATTAAGTTAGTAGTCTTGTTTTTACATATCTAGTTCATTGTTAATACACTAAATGACATTTTTACTTATCATTTATCATGATTAAACATAGTGTATCAATATCTTAATATGATTCATATGTATTTAGTAAGACGTTGTTATAACGATAATCGTTATATATATCGTTTCGAGTTTCTTAATTCAATAAACTCAATTTTATGTAAATAACTCATTGTTAAAATACCTAATGAGATACTTACTTATCATAATATCATGTTAACTATATATATAATCATATATATGTCATCATATAGTTTTTACAAGTATTAACGTTCGTGAATCACCGGTCAACTTGGGTGGTCAATTGTCTATATGAAACCTATTTCAATTAATCAAGTCTTAACAAGTTTGATTGTTTAACATGTTGGAAACACTTAATAATGTAAATAACAATTTCATTTAATATATATAAACATGGAAAAGTTTGGGTCACTACAGTACCTACCCGTTAAATAAATTTCGTCCCGAAATTTTAAGTAGTTGGAGGTGTTGACGTATCTTCTGGAAATAAGTGCGGGTATTTCTTCTTCATCTGATCTTCTCATTCTCAGGTTAACTCGGGTCCTCTACGAGCATTCCATCGAACTTTAACAATTGGTATCTTATTTTGCTTAAGTCTTTTAACCTCACGATCCATTATTTCGACGGGTTCTTCGACGAATTAAAGTTTTTCGTTGATTTGGATTTCGTCTAACGGAATAGTGAGATCTTCTTTGGCAAAACATTTCTTCAAATTTGAGACGTGGAAAGTGTTATGTACAGCTGCGAGTTATTGTGGTAATTCAACTCGGTAAGCTACTGGTCTGACACGATCAATAATCTTGAATGGTCCTATATACCTTGGATTTAATTTCCCTCGTTTACCAAATCGAACAACGCCTTTCCAAGGTGCAACCTTAAGCATGACCATCTCTCCAATTTCAAATTATATATCTTTTCTTTTAATGTCGGCGTAGCTCTTTTGTCGACTTTGGGCAGTTTTCAACCGTTGTTGAATTTGGATGATCTTCTCGGTAATTTCTTGTATTATCTCCGGACCCGTAATCTATCTATCCCCCACTTCACTCCAACAAATCGGAGACCTGTACTTTCTACCATAAAGTGCTTCAAACGGCGCCATCTCAATGCTTGAATGGTAGCTGTTGTTGTAAGAAAATTCTGCTAACGGTAGATGTCGATGCCAACTGTTTCCGAAATCAATAACACATGCTCGTAGCATATCTTCAAGCGTTTGTATCGTCCTTTCGCTATCCCCATCAGTTTGTGGATGAGAGGCAGTACTCATGTCTAGACGAGTTCCTAATGCTTGCTGTAATGTCTGCCAGAATCTTCAAATAAATCTGCCATCCCTATCAAAGATAATAGAGATTGGTATTCCATGTCTAGAGACGACTTCCTTCAAATACAGTCGTGCTAACTTCTCCATCTTGTCATCTTCTCTTATTGGCAGAAAGTGTGCTGATTTGGTGAGACGATCAACTATTACCCAAATAGTATCAAAACCACTTGCAGTCCTTGACAATTTAGTGATGAAATCCATGGTAATGTTTTCCAATTTCCATTCCAGGATTTCGGGTTTTTGAGGTAGACCTGATAGTTTCTGATGCTCAGCTTTGACCTTAGAACATGTCAAATATTCTCCTACATATTTAGCAACATCGGCTTTCATACCCGACCACCAAAAATGTTTCTTGAGATCCTTGTACATCTTCCCCGTTTCAGGATGTATTGGGTATCTGGTTTTATGAGCTTCTCTAAGTACCATTTCTCTCATATCTCCAAATTTTGGTACCTAAATCCTTGCAGCCCTATACCGGGTTCCATCTTCCCGAATATTAAGATGCTTCTCTGATCCTTTGGGTATTTCATCCTTTAAATTTTCCTCTTTTAAAACTCCTTATTGCGCCTCCTTTATTTTAGTTAGTGTGAATCATTATATTCATAGCTTTTACTCGAATGGGTTCTCTGTCCTTTCTGCTCAAGGCGTCAGCTACCACATTTGCCTTCCCTGGGTGTTAACGAATCTCAAAGTCGTAATCATTCAACAATTCAATCCATCTGCGCTGCCTCATGTTCAGTTGTTTCTGATTAAATATGTGTTGAAGACTTTTGCGGTCGGTATATATAATACTTTTGACCCCATATAAGTAGTGCCTCCAAGTCTTTAATGCAAAAACAACCGCGCCTAATTCCAAATCATGCGTCGTATAATTCTGCTCGTGAATCTTCAATTTTCTAGACGCATAAGCAATTACTTTCGTTCGTTGCATTAATACACAACCGAGACCTTGCTTTGAGGCGTCACAATATATCACAAAATCATCTTTCCCTTCAGGTAATGACAATATAGGTGTCGTAGTTAACTTTTTCTTCGTCAACCAATCCAAAAGGGTTCACAACTAAACAAAAATAACTAGTCAACCAATCCAAAACCCGCCAAGTATCAAAAATAACTAGTCACAATAAACTCACTTCGTCATTTAAAAGAGATCACAACTAAACAAGCTCAAACCCTAACTTGAATATCAAATAAACAAAATGAAATTCAGAGTTGAGACTTACCAATACCGCCAAAATGTTGCCGTTGACGAGATGAACAACCTTGCTTCTTGAACCTTAACCCGAATCAACCTCCTTCTTCTCCAGATGGAGCTTTCCCTCGCTAAAACTCTTCCTCTCTCTAGGGTTTGAAGATGAGAGAGTATGTGGGTGTGAAATGAGGATAAGAATGGTTAATGGATCAGTTTTATGGCTCAAAACCAACCCCTACGCGAAAAGACCCAAATACCCCTAAAAATATTAAAAATCACGAATGGGGTCTGTCAGCTCATTTTGCGCGCCGCGCTTTAGCTTGCGCAGAGCGCACTACTACAACATAAAATGAAGACAACACAGGTTTTTAGAAATTCAGGGACTGAAACTGTCAGGTTCTCATTCTGATGTAAAATTTGAAAATGCATAAGTATAGGTAGACTTTTCTAGACACTTTCTGAGAACACTTCCTGGTGACAATTTTTGCAGACACTTTCTGATGTATTAAAATTCAGGGTCTTACATCTTGTACATGTTAGCTTCCCGAACTAACTTGTCATACCTCCAAATAGGGCCGGGGGTAAATATGACTTCACAATATCACAACACAAGTATATAAGCAAGAACGACTCTAAATGAGACGTTTTATTAAATCAATAATTGAATTGCAGCGGGAAAGAAATAATGTTTTACATGATAAACCCAAATGTAATTAATATTTGTAAATGCTAAGACATAAATATGTGTACTTCAATGCATTAGCTAGCTAGTAACATAGGGCAGCATATAAGCTAATCTTCACCTGAGACAAACATGCTTAAAATGTCAACACAATGGTTGAGTGAACATCATAGGTTTATATAATCAATAAAGTTTAGACCACAAGATTTAGTTCAAAATATCAATATGCCATGAGTTATAATATCGAACTAAACATAAACCCCTGACACTGCGCGTGTGTCGGTAATCATTATTATGTACCTCTTGACGATCGGTCAATGGGTAGAGACGTCACTCTCAATAGGCCTACTCACAATAATTAAGCTTGCAACATTTTAATTCCAGTAATTAACGATATTATGTGGGAATTTGCATGTAAAGATACAATCAATACAACTTAATAATAGTCTCATGAAGTTGCATATCAAAAAGTTTAGGCACTTGTGTCTAAATTGTAAATCATTTAAAAGTAAGCATGTGTCTAACCCCAAAATTTATAAAATCCATTTAAAATATGTAAAAGCGGGGCTATGAAATTCACCTTAAATTGAAGATGAAGATAATTCCACGAATGAAATGAACGAGAGTATATAACCAGGCCTTCAACCTAGAGATATATAGGCTTAATCAGAAATTTGTCCAATGACAAGTGAAGAATCCTAGGTATGTTAAGGATTGACTAAATATATGTTTATGTTTCCACTATTATTACATTTGATGTTTATATAACTTTGCTCAAACTTCGATGCTAACAAATAAGTCTGGAATGACCAGGTGTAACCGAGGGCCCAGGACTCTTGACCAGAATCTAAGTCATGGCATTCGAGATCCATAAGCTATCCCCATAAATGGCAACCTAGACATCATTCACTTACGACCGTGAGTAGCGGTGAAGTTCGCAAAAGTCATACGTTATCTTTGATTAACCTTTACTTTAGGTTTAGGTCATAGAGTTGTAATCACTTGAATTCAATAATTTGCTTGAAAACCAACGGACCAATCAGAGCGCAACATGTGGTGCGACAATCACATGTGATTAAAAAAAATTCAAAAAAAAAATTCAATATTTTTTTCTTTTTTTTAATAATTTAAAAAAAATTATTTTTTGAATTTTTTTTTTTAATTTAGCATTTTAATTCCAATCACATGTGATTGTAAAGCCCAATCACATGTGATTGTAAAACACAATCACATGTGATTCTGCATGTCAAATCCAATCACATGTGATTGAAAAAAAAATTCAATTTTTTTTTTCAAAAAAAATAATTTCAACCGAAAACAGACTTTAATTTAGTGATTTTATCAAGTTTGTTAGAGTCTCGTGATCATATATTTAAAATTTCAGACTTTAATTCGGTGATTTGATCAAGTTTTGATCAAAAACTTGGTGTTTAAAGGTTTTAACACAAATTTACTGAAATTTGTCATTTTACTAAAAAAAAAAAAAATTCAATCACATGTGATTGAATTTCACATGCAGAATCACATGTGATTGGGTTTTACAATCACATGTGATTGGCATTCAGAATCACATGTGATTTACTGCATGTCAAATCCAATCACATGTGATTGAAAAAAAAATTGAAAAAAAAAATTTTGAAAAAAATATTAAAAAACTTTTTTTTTTTGAAAATTTTTTTTTTTGAAATTTTTTTTCAATCACATGTGATTATCGCGCCACGTGTCGCACTCTGATTGGTTCCTTGAATCTCAACTTAAAAGTTGGTCTCATTTGTACTATTTAACTAGATAATATGAAAATAATTATAAATAATATTCCAAAAATTCCAAAAATTATTTTTACATGTTCCTTAACAGTTATGATTAGTTTCCACATGATTCCTACTGATCATAATATTTTATACCACTTAAATCTATTTTATACATATATACATATCGGTTTCAACATAAAATAGACAATAAATACTTATAACAGTAAATAATTTAGGTTTTTGACTCTAGAATTCTTCTTATATCAGTAGGATACTATGAAAAATTTTGTTCCAATTTTTTAAATCGTTTGTTATTTTTTATTGATTTTAGCTTATATAAACCCTAGCCGATTAATATAATTCTAATAAATATATAATACATAATAAAAATATAGTTTTCGACTTAGATCATCTTTATAACATTATTAGGTTCTGAAAAAATTGTTTTCACGAATGTATATATACCATAGCTATTTTATTTGATTTTGCACACATAAATACATATACCGATAATATTAATTGAAAACAAATACTTAATTCATCTTATTAATTAATATCTCAACTTATATAATATATATATATTAGAGTAATAGGTTCTGTAAAAATTATTTTTTTGAATTTTTATGCATTATAGTTATTTAATTCAATTTATATATATATATATATATATATATATATATATATATATATATATATATATATATATATATATATACCGTTCGGTATATATATTCTTTTATATAATTATATTACATATAAATATATATATGGTGCATATACATATATATAATTATTAGTTATACTTATTATTATCAGTCGTATTATTATTAATATTACCGAATTAAAAAAAATAATACGGATAAATAAAAAATAAAAGAAAAGAAAAAGAAAAAGAAAAAATACTTACAATTATTTTGGGAGAAAAGAGAGCTCTCAAAAACTTGAATGAAAAATTATGAGGGTTAAGCCTCTTTTTATAGATGGAGAAAACTTGGTGGCCAAGAAAATAACAATTTGAGTTATATTACAATTCCTTTTATAAATTTAATTTATTTCTTTTTTTAAAAAAAATTTCGGCCGAAGCCCTCTCTCCATTTTTTTTTTTAAATATTTTGGGACATACTAGAATTGTTTTGCATTTTGCTATCTTTTTATTATATATTTAAATTATCCGATTTATATATATATATATATATATATATATATATATATATATATATATATATATAAATTTATTTATTTATTTATTTTCGGCATATATAAGTATAAGTATATATTTTATAAATTTTATACTTATTACACATTACTTATACGTTTTATATGTATACACATAATTATATATTCATTTACATTTTATTTATATTAACATATATTATATACAAATTAATACATAATATATACATTTAATAATTATAATAATATTATTAGAATTAGGGTTTAAGGTTTATATTTGATATTTAGGGTTAGGGTTAGAGTAATAATTAGGATCATTTAATACAAGTATTAATTATACCTCATTAATCCTTAGCGGATAACAACCCTATACAGAACAACCTAGTGAAACCCTAAGGGCATTTAAGTCATTACAGAAAGCAAAAATGAGGGTTGTTATATAACTCTTCAAATCTTGAAGACTTTGTTCCACGAGAGCTTATCGTCGCATCGAAAGATGCGGAACTTTTAGCCTCTTTCCTTGATCGAAACCTTTCAATGGGCCTTGGAATCAGATCATCACCTAAAAATGCATCAGCTCGATTGTCCGTGATATTAATCGTACGATCCGCGTCTTCGTCATCCTTATCACGTAAACCTCTACCATAACAGCTCCACCAACCGGAGGAGGCGTAAGCCACTTCGATTTCTTGCACAAAATTCTCAAGCTTCTTTAAACACTCACGTTTTATTCTCATTCATACATGTTGAGTCCCCAAATAATTAGGGATTTAATTATGACAAAACAGCAAATATGTACACTAAAATGTTATGTACAGCCATCATAGGTTTGTTTATGTATAGAAAGCAAATGTTGCTGTGTCAAGTGTTTAGTATGCTGTCTGGTCTACCAGCACAAGGTAGACAGTATTATTTAATTAGCACATGATGAGTGCTCAGTAAATCGTGAATATCAAGTGACTCAGCATAGAAGAACTAGCATAACTAGTAAAGAGCATACTACACTAAGACAGCTATGCTCCATTACAATCATAGTGGTTTCCTGAGTGGTCCACATCAATTGTACTATTCAACAGAAGTCGAAGACAAAGTTGAACAGAAAAGAACATGCGTCGACGGCTGACAAGTGACCTTACAAGACCTCGTAGAAATGCAGAAGTTTAACGCATGTGCAGACATGTGTAATTCTTTGTCAACACCTAGGGAACACAACATTCTATTTGTTTATTCAAATAGTTATGCCAAACTGAATTGGGGTATTCCTGCAAATAGCTACCAAAGAGGAAAGAAGAGAGCACGCTCTCTGATGAAGTTGTCCCCACAAGTACATACATCCTATGTACCTATGGACAATAGAACAATTACATGGATAATAGGACTACTATAAATAGAAGTATCCATTACTGTAATAACTAGTGGTATGAGTTTATTTATTTAGAGTCCAAATGTGTAATAGCTTAAGATATCCTCGATAGCTATAACTTAGGTATAATATGTATCAACCAACTTTTATTTCGCTAAGAACAGTTGTAATTCTTTGTGATTCATATCAATAAAGAATAATCGTTGAAAATTACCTTTGACTCTTATTTAAATTACTTGCTTGAATACTAATATGTAATAACACTTAAGTTAATCAAAAGAATTGTATTCACCCCCTCTACAATACTCCTGTTGTTAATCAAGGGACCAACAACTGGTATCAGAGCCTCAGTCTTGATAATCTCGTATCTTGGATCTGAATTCCCTCATGGCTGCATACACAAACTCAACTTACCTTGAAAATGGGTCATCTAATAGACCACCTAAATTTGATGAAGATGAGTACGAAACCTGGAAAGCTAGGTTTTTGCTCCATCTTGAGTCTATTGACCCACTCATGCCTGGCATTGCCACTGATGGTCCATTCATCCCTACTGAAACACTTAATAGCGTTCCTGCTACAGCAGACACTCCTACTATTCCTGACAGATAAGTTGTTCTTCCCCCATCTAGATGGGTGGATGAGGACATACGTCGTGTTGGACTTGACCCGAAGATCATAACCTTGTTAGCTATCACATTACCTAACCACTTGTTCAAACTGATTAAGGGAAAACCGAATGCTAAAGCTATGTTAGACTATCTTGATATTACATATGAAAGTATGGATGAAGTTAGGCAAAATAAGATTATTGTTTTAAAAAGAGAATACGAAATGTTCTTTGCCTACAAGAGTGAGACCCTTAAGCAAACCTTCATTCGGTTTAATTCTTTAGTTGCTGACTTGCTTACCTTGAAAATCACATATACTGATTTTGAACAAGTCAACAAATTCATTGTCTCACTGCCTGCTAAATGGAAACATGTTACTGATCCATTAAGAACCACTCAGACCTTAAAGAATTTTAATATGTCATCAATGTATGGTACACTTTGGAACCATGTGAAGGCAGAGGCCAAACTTGAGCTTAATTTAAAAGAAAACTTTAAGTCTGCCCCCCACCACTTCAAAATCTGTAAAGTCGGATGATACAGCTCTTGTAGCTACTGCTAAAAGGAAAGCTCATAAAGTTTTACTGGTTTAAAAGTTAATGGCAGAAGAAGAAGAGGTAGCTGAAGATGATGAAGGTAGTGGTACTGGGTCTGATGAAAGCAGTGATAATAATGATATGGAAGGGTTTGTTGAAGGTATGGCTTTGCTGGCTAGGCAGTTCAAAAAATTCAATCGTAGTAGAACCAGCAAGCAATACAAAGTGAGTAAGAAGCCAAGTGCTAGGTATGGTAGTAAATCAGTCAAGGGCCCTAAATCTAAGTGTTACAACTGTGAAAAGGTAGGACACTTTGTACCTGAATGCATGTCCAGGAAGCCTTCATCACATGCTAACTCTTTTTCAAAAAATGAAAAGTACAAAAACAAGTACAAGGCAATGAAGGCCCAAATGAAGGAAAGTTCAAAGACTGATAAGAAGGAGAAGAAACCAGAAAAAGTGCTAGTTACTAAACATCATGACTGGGATGAAACCAGCTCATCTTCATTTTTTGATAGTGAAACTGATGAAAAGTGTGTTGGTTATACTACTGGTAAATGTAGTGACCCGAACTTTTCCATGTTTATATATATTAATTGAGATTGATATTTACATGATTAAATTTTTCCAACATGTTAAGCAATCAAACTTGTTAAGACTTGATTAATTGAAATAGGTTTCATATAGACAATTGACCACCCAAGTTGACCGGTGATTCACGAACGTTAAAACTTGTAAAAACTATATGATGACATATATATGGATATATATATATATATATATATATATATATATATATATATATATATATATATATATATATATATATATATATATATATAGTTAACATAATATTATGATAAGTAAACATATCATTAAGTATATTAACAATGAACTACATATGTAAAAACAAGACTACTAACTTAATGATTTTTAAACGAGACATATATGTAACGATTATCGTTGTAAAGACATTTAATGTATATATATCATATTAAAAGATATTCATACATGATAATATAATAATTTAAAATCTCATTTGATATTATAAATATTGGGTTAACAACATTTAACAAGATCGTTAACCTAAAGGTTTCAAAACAACACTTACATGTAACGACTAACGATGACTTAATGACTCAGTTAAAATGTATATACATGTAGTGTTTTAATATGTATTTATACACTTTTGAAAGACTTCCATACACTTATCAAAATACTTCTACTTAACAAAAATGCTTACAATTACATCCTCGTTCAGTTTCATCAACAATTCTACTCGTATGCACCCGTATTCGTACTCGTACAATACACAGCTTTTAGATGTATGTACTATTGGTATATACACTCCAATGATTAGCTCTTAGCAGCCCATGTGAGTCACCTAACACATGTGGGAACCATCATTTGGCAACTAGCATGAAATATCTCATAAAATTACAAAAATATGAGTAATCATTCATGACTTATTTACATGAAAATAAAATTACATATCCTTTATATCTAATCCATACACCAACGACCAAAAACACCTACAAACACTTTCATTCTTCAATTTTCTTCATCTAATTGATCTCTCTCAAGTTCTATCTTCAAGTTCTAAGTGTTCTTCATAAATTCTACAAGTTCTAGTTACATAAAATCAAGAATACTTTCAAGTTTGCTAGCTCACTTCCAATCTTGTAAGGTGATCATCCAACCTCAAGAAATCTTTGTTTATTACATTAGATTATCATTCTAATACAAGGTAATAATCATATTCAAACTTTGGTTCAATTTCTATAACTATAACAATCTTATTTCAAGTGATGATCTTACTTGAACTTGTTTTCGTGTCATGATTCTGCTTCAAGAACTTTCAAGCCATCCAAGGATCCTTTGAAGCTAGATCTATTTTTCTTATTTCCAGTAGGTTTATCCAAGGAACTTGAGGTAGTAATGATGTTCATAACATCATTCGATTCATACATATAAAGCTATCTTATTCGAAGGTTTAAACTTGTAATCACTAGAACATAGTTTAGTTAATTCTAAACTTGTTCGCAAATAAAAGTTAATCCTTATAACTTGACTTTTAAAATCAACTAAACACATGTTCTATATCTATATGATATGCTAACTTAATGATTTAAAACCTGGAAACACGAAAAACACCGTAAAATCGAATTTACGCCGTCGTAGTAACACCGCGGGCTGTTTTGGGTTAGTTAATTAAAAACTATGATAAACTTTGATTTAAAAGTTGTTATTCTGGGAAAATGATTTTTATTATGAACATGAAACTATATCCAAAAATTATGGTTAAACTCAAAGTGGAAGTATGTTTTCTAAAATGGTCATCTAGACGTCGTTATTTCGACTGAAATGACTACCTTTACAAAAATGACTTGTAACTTATTTTTCCGACTATAAACCTATACTTTTTCTGTTTAGATTCATAAAATAGAGTTCAATATGAAACCGTAGCAATTTGATTCACTCAAAACGGATTTAAAATGAAGAAGTTATGGGTAAAACAAGATTGGATAATTTTTCTCATTTTAGCTACGTGAAAATTGGTAACAAAACTATTCCAACCATAACTTAATCAACTTGTATTGTATATTATGTAATCTTGAGATACCATAGACACGTATACAATGTTTCGACCTATCATGTCGACACATCTATATATATTTCGGAACAACCATAGACACTCTATATGTGAATGTTGGAGTTAGCTATACAGGGTTGAGGTTGATTCCAAAATATATATAGTTTGAGTTGTGATCAATACTGAGATACGTATACACTGGGTCGTGGATTGATTCAAGATAATATTTATCGATTTATTTCTGTACATCTAACTGTGGACAACTAGTTGTAGGTTACTAACGAGGACAGCTGACTTAATAAACTTAAAACATCAAAATATATTAAAAGTGTTGTAAATATATTTTGAACATACTTGGATATATATGTATATATTGTTATAGGTTCGTGAATCAACCAGTGGCCAAGTCTTACTTCCCGACGAAGTAAAAATCTGTGAAAGTGAGTTATAGTCCCACTTTTAAAATCTAATATTTTTGGGATGAGAATACATGCAGGTTTTATAAATGATTTACAAAATAGACACAAGTACGTGAAACTACATTCTATGGTTGAATTATCGAAATCGAATATGCCCCTTTTTATTAAGTCTGGTAATCTAAGAATTAGGGAACAGACACCCTAATTGACGCGAATCCTAAAGATAGATCTATCGGGCCTAACAAGCCCCATCCAAAGTACCGGATGATTTAGTACTTCGAAATTTATATCATGTCCGAAGGAGGATCCCGGAATGATGGGGATATTCATATATGCATATTGTTAATGTCGATTACCAGGTGTTCACCATATGAATAATTTTTATCTCTATGTATGGGATGTGTATTGAAATATGAAATCTTGTGGTCTATTGTTACGATTTGATATATATAGGTTAAACCTATAACTCACCAACATTTTTGTTGACGTTTAAAGCATGTTTATTCTCAGGTGAATACTAAGAGCTTCCGCTGTTGCATACTAAAATAAGGACAAGATTTGGAGTCCATGTTTGTATGATATTGTGTAAAAACTGCATTCAAGAAACTGATTTCGATGTAACATATTTGTATTGTAAACCATTATGTAATGGTCGTGTGTAAACAGGATATTTTAGATTATCATTATTTGATAATCTACGTAAAGCTTTTTAAACCTTTATTTATGAAATAAAGGTTATGGTTTGTTTTAAAAATGAATCCAGTCTTTGAAAAACGTCTCATATAGAGGTCAAAACCTCGCAACGAAATCAATTAATATGGAACATTTTTAATCAATAAGAACGGGACATTTCAGTTGGTATCCGAGCGTTGGTCTTAGAGAACCAGAAAATTTGCATTAGTGTGTCTTATCGAGTTTGTTAGGATGCATTAGTGAGTCTGGACTTCGACCGTGTTTTCTTTAAAAATGATTGCTTAACATTTTTGTTGGAAACTATATATTATTAACATGTATATATTATGTGATATATTAATCTCTTAACATGTTTGATATTGTGTGATAGATGTCTACCTCTAGCACAAATCCCATTGACTCACCTAATAATAACGAAGAGTCGAATATATATTGGACTGATTCACAAGTTCCCGAATCAGAACCGGAAGAAGAATCAGAACCGGAAGAGGAGGAACCGGAGGAGGAAATAGAACCGGTGGGGGAAATAATAAAACGGTTAAGTAAAAGAAAATCCTCAACCAACCGACCAAGGTTAATTATGGTCAATGGTGTTTCCGCCAAGGAAGCAAAATATTGGGAGGATTACCAATTCTCCGATGAATCGGATTCCGACGAGAATTCCGATGATGTTATAGAAATTACCCCAACTGGATTTAAAAAGGCAAAAGAAAATAATAAGGGAAAGGGCATAAAAATAGAGAAATCTAATTCCAACCCCGATGAACTTTATATGTATCGTCAACCCCCGAAGCCCTTAATTTGTAACAATGACTCGGGAACCTCTAAACTACCAGGTTTTTCTAAACCGTTGTGGAAAACGACAGCTCGTATTAGGGGAACATCATATATCCCTAGAAACTTGGAAAAATGAACCAAAACCGAAGAAGAAGAAACGAGCGAGTCGGAATAAGATAGTTGTATTCGTGTGGTGTAATATATGTAATATAGTGTGCTTATGCTTTATGATATATGTAAAAATTGCTTGTATTAATAAGTATTTTTTTTTATGAATCTAACTCTTGTCTATTTTACAGTATAAAAACACAAAATGGATAGACAACCCAATATTTTAAGAGACCTACCCGGAGACATGATTGATGAAATCTTGTCTAGAGTCGGTCAGAATTCTTCGGCACAACTATTTACGGCGAAATCAGTTTGTAAGACATTCGAAGAACGTTCTAAGAATGTCTTGGTTTATAAGAGACGTTCGTTTGAAAGATGGGGGATATCACATTGGGAAACCCATAAGTTACGATGTTTACTTTGACGCATATATTACGGGGAACCCAAATGCTATTTTACGCAACGGGTTAAGAAATTATTTTGACTCAATGTATTCGAATATAGGACTTCATGATTTAGAAAAAGCGGCTAACATGCAACATAAAGAAGCATACTATGCTTACGGGTTAGTAATGTTCGCTTCTCAACAAAATGAGAAAAAGAACATCGGGCTACAACTATTAAACAAAACGTTCCCACAAGTGACGGAGTCGGTAATTGGGGTAAGAAATGAGGTTTTTAGGTTATTATGAGACTGTTGGTCATTACGTAACCCCCGTCCCTTTGACGACGTTACAACACGCTGTCTTATCAACGGCCATAACGGTTATGTTCCACAAGACCAAGGATGGGAAGTAGTCCTAGTAAAACCAGAATGCATGACTTGTTTCTGGACGTATGAATTACGTGTCTTTATTGCCTTTGTTGAATGACTTGTGTACTAGCTAGAATTATCTTCACAACTATCTTGTATCAAAGTTATTGTGTGCTATATTTCATGTTTTATGTAAAATAAGTGGTATTGTAAGTTTGTAAAATATTGTATAAAAGTTTGAACGCGAAATATTATTATAATCAGTTTGTCATATAGAATTGTAGTAGTTGAATTGTATATTAGCTACTAAGTATGAACTTAACGGGTAGGTACTACCCGAATTTAAACTTATAAAACGCTAATATGAAGAAAAAACTTTTATAAATGAGTTCATATTATGCTACGAAATACTATTAACTACTCTTAATATTCTGTATAATTAACTTGTTCCATTTGACTATTTTGAAGGAAATGGCACCGACTACTCGACACACTGTGAATATGAATGAAGAGGAATTCCGTACTTTTTTGGCTTCAAACATAGCCGCAGTACAGGCTGCGCTACATACCAACAATAACCTTGGATCTAGCAGTACAGGAAATCGTGTAGGATGCACCTACAAAGAATTCACTGCCTGTAAACCTTTGGAATTTGATGGAACCGAAGATCGGATTGAAACGGTGGACCGAGAAGGTCGAATCGGTGTTTTCCATAAGTAAGTGTACTGAAGAGGACAAAGTGAAGTACACTACGCATACCTCCACAGGTTCTGCGTTAACATGGTGGAATACCTATCTAGAGCAAGTGGGACAAGATGATGCTTACGCACTACCGTGGTCAGCATTCAAGCACTTGATGAACGAGAAGTACCGTCCCAGAACCGAGGTCAATAAGCTCAAGACAGAACTTAGAGGGTTACGAACCCAAGGATTTGATATTACCACATACGAAAGACGATTCACAGAATTGTGCCTATTGTGTCCGGGAGCGTTCGAAGATGAGGAAGAGAAGATCGACGCATTTGTGAAAGGATTACCGGAAAGAATCCAAGAAGATATAAGTTCACACGAGCCCGCCTCCATACAACAGGCATGTAGAATGGCTCACAAACTAGTGAACCAGATTGAGGAAATAATTAAAGAACAGACGGCTGAAGAGGCCAATGTAAAGCAAGTCAAAAGAAAGCGGGAGGAAAACTGTGATAAGAATCACCAATACAACAACAACAACAACAACAACAACAGCAACTACAACAATCATCCCAACAACAATAACAACCGCAACAACAACAACAATCAGAAGCAGCTATGCCAAAGGTGTGAAAAGTATCACTCGGGGTTCTGCACCAAATTTTGCAACAAGTGTAAAAGAAATGGTCATAGCGCGGCGAAGTGTGAGGTCTACGGACCAGGGGTTAATAGAACGAAAGGAACAAATGGTGTCGGAACGAGTAATGGCGGAGCAAGTAGTGTTGGACCAAGTTATGTCAATGTAGTTTGTTATAAATGTGGAAAACCGGGACACATTATTAGAAATTGCCCGAACCAGGAGAACACGAATGGACAAGGCCGCGGAAGAGTTTTCAGTATTAATGCGGCAGAGGCACAGGAAGACCCGGAGCTTGTTACGGGTACGTTTCTTATTGACAATAAATCTGCTTACGTTTTATTTGATTCGGGTGCGGATAGAAGCTATATGAGTAGAGATTTTTGTGCTAAATTAAGTTGTCCATTGACACCGTTGGATAGTAAATTTTTACTCGAATTAGCAAACGGTAAATTAATTTCAGCAGATAATATATGCCGAAATCGAGAAATTAAACTGGGTAGCGAAATATTTAAGATTGATTTGATACCAGTAGAGTTAGGGAGTTTTGATGTAATAGTTGGCATGGACTGGCTGAAGAAGGTGAAAGCAGAGATCGTATGTTATAAAAATGCAATTCGCATTGTACGAGAAGAAGGAGAACCTTTAATGGTGTACGGAGAAAAGGGCAACATGAAGCTACATCTTATTAGTAATTTGAAGGCACAAAAACTAATAAGAAAAGGTTGCTATGCTGTTCTAGCACACGTCGAGAAAGTACAAACTGAAGAAAAGAGCATCAATGATGTTCCCGTCGCAAAAGAATTTTCCGATGTATTTCCGAAAGAATTACCGGGACTACCTCCACATCGATCTGTCGAATTTCAAATAGATCTTGTACCAGGAGCTACACCAATAGCTCGTGCTCCTTATAGACTCGCACCCAGCGAGATGAAAGAACTGCAAAGCCAACTGCAAGAACTATTAGAACGTGGTTTCATTCGACCAAGCACATCACCATGGGGAGCTCCTGTTTTGTTTGTCAAGAAGAAGGATGGTACATTTAGGTTGTGTATTGACTACAGAGAGTTGAACAAACTTACCATCAAAAACCGTTATCCACTTCCGAGAATTGACGACTTATTTGATCAACTACAAGGCTCGTTGGTTTATTCGAAGATCGATTTACATTCTGGATATCATCAAATGCGAGTAAAGGAGGATGATATTCCAAAAACTGCTTTTAGGACGCGTTATGGTCATTACGAGTTTATGGTTATGCCGTTTGGATTGACTAACACACCAGCTGTGTTCATGGACCTTATGAACCGAGTGTGTGGGCCATATCTTGACAAGTTTGTCATTGTTTTCATCGATGACATACTTATTTACTCAAAGAATGATCAAGAGCACGAAGAACATTTGAGAAAAGTGCTAGAAGTATTAAGGAAAGAAAAACTGTACGCTAAGTTTTCAAAGTGTGCATTTTGGTTGGAAGAAGTTCAATTTCTCGGTCACATAGTGAACAAAGAAGGTATCCAGGTGGACCCGGCAAAGATCGAAACCGTTGAAAAGTGGGAAACCCCAAAAACTCTGAAGCATATACGTCAATTTTTAGGATTGACTGGTTACTACAGAAGATTCATCCAAGATTTCTCCAAAATAGCAAAACCCTTGACTGCATTAACGCATAAAGGGAAGAAATTTGAATGGAAGGATGAACAAGAGAAGGCGTTTCAATTATTGAAGAAAAAGCTAACTACGGCACCTATATTGTCATTGCCTGAAGGGAATGATGATTTTGTGATTTATTGTGACGCATCAAAGCAAGGTCTCAGTTGTGTATTAATGCAACGGACGAAGGTGATTGCTTATGCGTCTAGACAATTGAAGATTCATGAGCAAAATTATACGACGCATGATTTGGAATTAGGCGCGGTTGTTTTTGCATTAAATACTTGGAGGCACTACTTATATGGGGTCAAAAGTATTATATATACCGACCACAAAAGTCTTCAACACATATTTAATCAGAAACAACTGAATATGAGGCAGCGTAGGTGGATTGAATTGTTGAATGATTACGACTTTGAGATTCGTTACCACCCTGGGAAGGCAAATGTGGTAGCCAACGCCTTGAGTAGAAAAGACAGAGAACCCATTCGAGTAAAATCTATGAATATAATGATTCACACTAACCTTACTACTCAAATAAAGGAGGCGCAACAAGGAGTTTTAAAAGAGGGAAATTTAAAGAATGAAATACCCAAAGGATCGGAGAAGCATCTTAATATTCGGGAAGATGGAACCCGGTATAGGGCTGAAAGGATTTGGGTACCAAAATTTGGAGATATGAGAGAAATGGTACTTAGAGAAGCTCATAAAACCAGATACTCAATACATCCTGGAACGTGGAAGATGTACAAGGATCTCAAGAAATATTTTTGGTGGCCAGGTATGAAAGCCGATGTTGCTAAATATGTAGGGGAATGTTTGACGTGTTCTAAGGTCAAAGCTGAGCATCAGAAACCATCAGGTCTACTTCAACAACCTGAAATCCCGGAATGGAAATGGGAAAACATTACCATGGATTTCATCACTAAATTGCCAAGGACTGCAAGTGGTTTTGATACTATTTGGGTAATAGTTGATCATCTCACCAAATCAGCATACTTCCTACCAATAAGAGAAGATGACAAGATGGAGAAGTTAGCACGACTGTATTTGAAGGAAGTCGTCTCCAGACATGGAATACCAATCTCTATTATCTCTGATAGGGATGGCAGATTTATTTCAAGATTCTGGCAAACATTACAGCAAGCATTAGGAACTCGTCTAGACATGAGTACTTCCTATCATCCACAAACTGATGGGCAGAGCGAAAGGACAATACAAACGCTTGATGACATGCTACGATCATGTGTTATTGATTTTTGAAACAGTTGGGATCGACATCTACCGTTAGCAGAATTTTCCTACAACAACAGCTACCATTCAAGCATTGAGATGGCGCCGTTTGAAGCACTTTATGGTAGAAAGTGCAGGTCTCCGATTTGTTGGAGTGAAGTGGGGGATAGACAGATTACGGGTCCGGAGATAATACAAGAAACTACCGAGAAGATCATCCAAATTCAACAACGGTTGAAAACTGCCCAAAGTCGACAAAAGAGCTACGCTGACATTAAAAGAAAAGATATAGAATTTTAAATTGGAGAGATGGTCATGCTTAAAGTTGCACCTTGGAAAGGCGTTGTTCGATTTGGTAAACGAGGGAAATTAAATCCAAGGTATATTGGACCATTCAAGATTATTGATCGTGTCAGACCAGTAGCTTACCGACTTGAGTTACCTCAACAACTCGCTGCTGTACATAACACTTTCCACATCTCGAATTTGAAGAAATGTTTTGCTAAAGAAGATCTCACTATTCCGTTAGATGAAATCCAAATCAACGAAAAACTTCAATTCATCGAAGAACCCGTCGAAATAATGGATCGTGAGGTTAAAAGACTTAAGAAAAATAAGATACCAATTGTTAAGGTTCGTTGGAATGCTCGTAGAGGACCCGAGTTCAGAAGATTCGACAACACCTTCAACAGCTTAAAATTTCGGGACGAAATTTATTTAACGCGTAGGTACTGTAGTGACCCGAACTTTTCCATGTTTATATATATTAATTGAGATTGATATTTACATGATTAAATGTTTCCAACATGTTAAGCAATCAAACTTGTTAAGACTTGATTAATTGAAATAGGTTTCATATAGACAATTGACCACCCAAGTTGACCGGTGATTCACGAACGTTAAAACTTGTAAAAAATATATGATGACATATATATATATATATATAAATATATATATATATATATATATATATATATATATATATATATATATATATATATATATATATATATATATATATATATATATATATATATATATATATATATATATATATATATATATATATATATATATATATATATATATATATAGTTAACATGATATTATGATAAGTAAACATATCATTAAGTATATTAACAATGAACTACATATGTAAAAACAAGACTACTAACTTAATGATTTTTAAACGAGACATATATGTAACGATTATCGTTGTAAAGACATTTAATGTATATATATCATATTAAGAGATATTCATACATGATAATATCATGATAATATAATAATTTAAATTCTCATTTGATATTATAAACATTGGGTTAACAATATTTAACAAGATCGTTAACCTAAAGGTTTCAAAACAACACTTACATGTAACGACTAACGATGACTTAACGACTCAGTTAAAATGTATATACATGTAGTGTTTTAATATGTATTTATACACTTTTGAAAGACTTCCATACACTTATCAAAATACTTCTACTTAACAAAAATGCTTACAATTACATCCTCGTTCAGTTTCATTAACAATTCTACTCGTATGCACCCGTATTCGTACTCGTACAATACACAGCTTTTAGATGTATGTACTATTGGTATATACACTCCAATGATCAGCTCTTAGCAGCCCATATGAGTCACCTAACACATGTGGGAACCATCATTTGGCAACTAGCATGAAATATCTCATAAAATTACAAAAATATGAGTAATCATTCATGACTTATTTACATGAAAACAAAATTACATATCCTTTATATCTAATCCATACACCAACGACCAAAAACACCTACAAACACTTTCATTCTTCAATTTTCTTCATCTAATTGATCTCTCTCAAGTTCTATCTTCAAGTTCTAAGTGTTCTTCATAAATTCTACACGTTCTAGTTACATAAAATCAAGAATACTTTCAAGTTTGCTAGCTCACTTCCAATCTTGTAAGGTGATCATCCAACCTCAAGAAATCTTTGTTTATTATAGTAGATTATCATTCTAATACAAGGTAATAATCATATTCAAACTTTGGTTCAATTTCTATAACTATAACAATCTTATTTCAAGTGATGATCTTACTTGAACTTGTTTTCGTGTCATGATTCTGCTTCAAGAACTTTCAAGCCATCCAAGGATCCTTTGAAGCTAGATCTATTTTTCTCATTTCCAGTAGGTTTATCCAAGGAACTTGAGGTAGTAATGATGTTCATAACATCATTCGATTCATACATATAAAGCTATCTTATTCGAAGGTTTAAACTTGTAATCACTAGAACATAGTTTAGTTAATTCTAAACTTGTTCGCAAATAAAAGTTGATCCTTATAACTTGACTTTTAAAATCAACTAAACACATGTTCTATATCTATATGATATGCTAACTTAATGATATAAAACTTGGAAACACGAAAAACACCGTAAAATCGGATTTACGCCGTCGTAGTAACACCGCGGGCTGTTTTGGGTTAGTTAATTAAAAACTATGATAAACTTCGATATAAAAGTTGTTATTATGGGAAAATGATTTTTATTATGAACATGAAACTATATTCAAAAAATATGGTTAAACTCAAAGTGGAAGTATGTTTTCTAAAATGGTCATCTAGACGTCGTTCTTTCGACTGAAATGACTACCTTTACAAAAACGACTTGTAACTTATTTTTCCAATGATAAACCTATACTTTTTCTGTTTAGATTCATAAAATAGAGTTCAATATGAAACCATAGCAATTTGATTCACTCAAAACGGATTTAAAATGAAGAAGTTATGGGTAAAACAAGATTGGATAATTTTTCTCATTTTAGCTACGTGAAAATTGGTAACAAATCTATTCCAACCATAACTTAATCAACTTGTATTGTATATTATGTAATATTGAGATACCATAGACACGTATACAATGTTTCAACCTATCATGTCGACACATCTATATATATTTCGGAACAACCATAGACACTCTATATGTGAATGTTGGAGTTAGCTATACAGGGTTGAGGTTGATTCCAAAATATATATAGTTTGAGTTGTGATCAATACTGAGATACGTATACACTGGGTCGTGGATTGATTCAAGATAATATTTATCGATTTATTTCTGTACATCTAACTGTGGACAACTAGTTGTAGGTTACTAACGAGGACAGCTGACTTAATAAACTTAAAACATCAAAATATATTAAAAGTGTTGTAAATATATTTTGAACATACTTGGATATATATGTATATATTGTTATAGGTTCGTGAATCAACCAGTGGCCAAGTCTTACTTCCCGACGAAGTAAAAATCTGTGAAAGTGAGTTATAGTCCCACTTTTAAAATCTAATATTTTTGGGATGAGAATACATGCAGGTTTTATAAATGATTTACAAAATAGACACAAGTACGTGAAACTACATTCTATGGTTGAATTATCGAAATCGAATATGCCCCTTTTTATTAAGTCTGGTAATTTAAGAATTAGGGAACAGACACCCTAATTGACGCGAATCCTAAAGATAGATCTATCGGGCCCAACAAGCCCCATCCAAAGTACCAGATGCTTTAGTACTTCGAAATTTATATCATGTCCGAAGGAGGATCCCGGAATGATGGGGATATTCATATATGCATATTGTTAATGTCGATTACCAGGTGTTCACCATATGAATAATTTTTATCTCTATGTATGGGATGTGTATTGAAATATGAAATCTTGTGGTCTATTGTTACGATTTGATATATATAGGTTAAACCTATAACTCACCAACATTTTTGTTGACGTTTAAAGCATGTTTATTCTCAGGTGAATACTAAGAGCTTCCGCTGTTGCATACTAAAATAAGGACAAGATTTGGAGTCCATGTTTGTATGATATTGTGTAAAAACTGCATTCAAGAAACTGATTTCGATGTAACATATTTGTATTGTAAACCATTATGTAATGGTCGTGTGTAAACAGGATATTTTAGATTATCATTATTTGATAATCTACGTAAAGCTTTTTAAACCTTTATTTATGAAATAAAGGTTATGGTTTGTTTTAAAAATGAATGCAGTCTTTGAAAAACGTCTCATATAGAGGTCAAAACCTCGCAACGAAATCAATTAATATGGAACGTTTTTAATCAATAAGAACGGGACATTTCAGTAAAAAGCTGTGTTTAATGGCTTGAGAAGTAAAGGAGTTGGTAGAGGAAGAAAGTGGTAGTACATTTTTAGCTGATATGAGGGAAGCTGATCTGAAAAGGGATTCACCTCAATGGAAATCAGAAATATTGTATAAGGTTGATAATATTCGAACTTATGCTAATGATGAAAAGGCTGAAATGTTTGACTACCTAAGAATTGATTTAAGCAGAGGCTGCAAATGTGAAGAAGTTTTTAAAACTAAAATCAAATCTTTAAATGAAAAACTTAAATGCAAATATGATGATATTAAGATTTTGAAAGATGAAATTTCTAAACTTAAAAAACAAAACTATGCTTTAAAATCTCTTCGCTCAGATGCAGCAGTAGTCCAAAACCAGCTTACTGACCTTAAAATGGTGGTAGCCTCTTGGTGTACATCTGCTCAACGTACTGCCAAGTTCATTAATGAGCAGATACCTACCCAAGTTGAGGCATTCTTTGCTGGAGAGTATGCTGCTGCTGCTACTCATGCTGAAGTTACTTTCATGGACCCTGTGCTTGAAACTGATCCTGATGATATCTTGCCAAACACTTTTGCTAAGATAGTTAATGGTAATAAGGTTTTCACAAATAAGTTTGTAAGACCTACTGCTAACCCACCACCTGCTATAAAAGAGATAATGGAGGATGAAGTAAGAGCAAGAAAAGCCAGTACCTCAACTGATGAGACTACTGACCCCTCTAGCATCTACTACATGACTCTAAAAAAAAGACTGATAAAAAGGGAAATCCCAGAAAATAATCGAAGAAAGTTAAAATCGATTGATTTCCCTTCATGTTCGAGTTCCACCAATGCTGAGCCGGCTGATGAAAATCGTACTGGTCAACCAGTAACTGCAGACAAGCCAGCAAAACATAATACTGGCAAATCCAAGGCAGCAATCATAATTCATACTAGTCAACCAGTATCAGCAGACAAGCCAGTAACTTCCTACACTGACTCGTCAAATGTCAAAGGCAAAGCAGTATACCATGATTATGCTACTGGCTCCAAGAAGAAAGCTGTCCTTAAGGGAAAAGCTAAAGTGGACCAAATTGTAAAATCATGTGCTAGGTCATTTATCACTGAGATAATGACTGTTAAGCTTGACTAGCTTATAGCAGCTATAGCCGAAAGCAGACCTGATCTTACTGCTCCTATTAAGTCTGTTTATGACCAGTCACCAAAATCGAAAGCGAGAAAATGCTACAAATGTGGCAGCAAGATTCACTTAGCCAACCAGTGTACTCAAACCCAACCCCCATTTGCTGTTGTCTCTTCAAGCAGACCAGCAGAATGGAAGAGATCATCAAAAAGGACCCTTCCAGAACCCATCCTCAGATGGAATCCCAAAAAGAACTAATCTCTTAGCTACTATGCAGGGCATTCGAAACAAGCAAATCTGGTATCTCGACAGTGGATGTTCGAGACATATGACCGAATGTAAGTCCCTGCTAATGGACTATCAAGAAAAGGATGATCCAGTTATTTCATATGGAGATAATTCATTGGGTTATACAAAGGGTTTTGGTACTTTAACAAATAAGAATGTTACATTTTCAAATGTGGCATATGTCGTTGGGCTTAAACATAATTTACTTAGCATAAGCCAACTGATAAGCAAAAGTAAGATAGTTCAATTCAGAAGGAAAATTGGCACTATTTTTGATAAGACAGGCAAACCACTGCTGACAACAAAAAGATATGAGAACATGTATCAAATTGACATGAACACAGCTGTCACGACAACTGATACCTGTTTTTATTAAAAGACAGCAGACAACCTCAAGTGGTTATGGCACAAGAGACTCTCACATCTCAACTTCAAAAATATTCACAAATTATCAAGTAAAGGTTTGGTGTCTGGGCTGCCCATAATGTCTTATGTGAATGACAGATTGTGTCCTGATTGTGAAAAAAGAAAGCATCATCATGCTTCATTCAAGTCAAAGCAGAATTCATCTGTTGAGAAACCATTTAACTTACTTCATATGGATCTTTTTGGTCCTGTTAATGTTGCCAGCTGTAGTGGGAAGAAGTATACACTGGTTATTGTTGATGAATATTTTAGATACACTTGGGTATTCTTTTTGAAGCAAAAGAGTGAAGCTGCTGATGAAATTATCAATTTATCAAAAAAAAATGGAATTATTGAATGGGCAATTGCTGAAGCAGCTAAGAAGTGATCATGGTACAGAATTCAGAAATGCTACATTGGAAGAATTTTGTGCTGACAAAGGTATTTCACAAAACTTTTCAGCTGTTAGAACACCTCAACAAAATGGTGTTGCAGAAAGAAGAAACAGAACTCTCATTGAAGCAGCAAGATCTATGTTGGCTGAGTCTGGGTTGAAGAATTCATACTGGGTAGAAACTATGAACACTACATGTTTTACCCAGAATAGATCTTTAATAGTGAAACGACATTAGAAAACTGCTTATGAAGTTCTCAAAGGAAGAAGACCCTCAATTTCATTTCTTCATGTATTTAGCACTCCCTGTTACATTCTAAACAATAGGGACCAGCTTGGTAAGTTTGATGCTAAAGCTAATGAAGGAATATTTCTTGAATATTCCAACATGTCAAAGACATACAGGGTCTATAACAAAAGAAGAGGTTGTTTTGAAGAATCTATTAATGTTACATTTGATAAAACTGATCCCACTTCACCTTCTACTAAAGAAGATGAGAAGTTACTTTTTGAAGAGCCTACTTAGCAAGCTCTTGATGATGAAGTAGAACCAGCAGTCATTCCCTCTCTAATCCATGATGCTGGGTTGTTTGAAAATGAGATGGAATATTCTGTTCCATTTGTGTCTAAACCATGTGGAACTACTGGCTCTACTGAAGTACTCCCAATTGAGCAGAGGTCTACTGATTCTGAAGGATCACAAGCTGGTACTGGTTCTAATAATAATGAACAACTGTCTTCTACTGCTGTACATACTGCTGAACCAGCTAATGATCAAGATGTTGTGTGTTCCACAACAAGCTCACATGTTCATAACACTAGATGGAAAAAGGAGCATCCAATTGAGCAGATTATTGGTAATTTGGCTAGTGGTGTTAAGACAAGGAGACATGTAACCAGCAATTTTTGTATGCATGTGAATATTGCGTCTACCATTGAACCTACTTGTCCTGAAGAAGCAATGAAAGATCCTAGCTGGGCAGGAGCTATGCAAGAAGAGATCTCCCAGTTTGATAGGAATAAAGTATGGACTTTGGTACCCAAAACTGATGATGAAACAAAGAAAATCATTGGTACCAAGTGGGTGTTTAAGAATAAGATGGATGAAGATGGGATTGTTGATAATGCTAAAAACGAACATATATTTCATAGCATTATCCCTCAAGAAAGACAAGCTTTTAGTTGCAATTGTTCCATTTACAAGTGATATTCGTTTAAATAATAAAAGGTGAAGACAAAAGACAGATTCGACGAATTGAAGACGCAAACGACCAAAAAGCTCAAAAGTACAAAGTACAATCAAAGTAGTTCCAATTATTGATAAGAAACGTCTCAAAATTACAAGAGTACAAGATGCGAAATGCAAAGTACAAGATATTAAATTATACGCAAGGACGTTCGAAAATCCGGAACCGGGACCAAAGTTAACTCTCAACGCTCGACGCAACGGACTAAAAATTACAAGTCAACTATGCACATAAATATAATATAATATTTAAATAATTCTTAAAATTATTTATATATTATATATTATATTTAAAACCGTCGGCAGAATGCAAACAAGCTCATGTGAGCTGGAAAAAGTGGTCATGCGATCGCATGGCCTGAAAGCCTAAACTCCATGCGATCGCATGGTGAACAGTGACAGGTGACATCCTATAAATTTAGCAGTTTTGGTTGATCTTTTACACAATATCCATCCTATCTCTCTATCTCACTCACGTATATATATATATATATATATATATATATATATATATATATATATATATATATATATATATATATATATATATATATATATATATATATTATAATTTTAATTTTAATTTTAAATTCTAATAATAAGGGTATGTTAGCGAATGTTGTAAGGGTGTAAGTCGAAATTCTGTCCGTGTAACGCTACGCTATTTTTAATCATTGTAAGTTATGTTCAACCTTTTTAAATTAATGTCTCGTAGCTAAGTTATTATTATGCTTATTTAAGCCGAAGTAATCGTGATGTTGGGCTAAATATTAAAATTGGGTAATTGGGCTTTGGACCATAATTGGGGTTTGGACAAAAGAACGACACTTGTGAAAATTAGACTATGGGCTATTAATGGGCTTTATATTTATTTAATTAAATGATAGTTTGTTAATTTAATATAAAGATTTACAATTGGACGTACCTATAAATAACCATATACACTCGATCGGACACGATGGGCGGGATATTTATATGTACGAATAATCGTTCATTTAACCGGATACGGGAATGGATTAATAGTTAATGGAATTAATAAAACAAGAGTGAAATTATGTACAAGGACACTTGGCGTAATTGTTAACAAAGTATTAAAACCTTGGATTACACGCAGTCGATATCCTGGTGTAATTATTAAACAAAGTATTAAGACCTTGTTACAGTTTAAGTCCCCAATTAGTTGGAATATTTGACTTCGGATATAAGGATAATTTGACGAGGACACTCGCACTTTATATTTATGACTGATGGACTGTTATGGACAAAAACCAGACAGACATATTAAATAATCCAGGACAAAGGACAATTAACCCATGGGAATAAACTAAAATCAACACGTCAAACATCATGATTACGGAAGTTTAAATAAGCATAATTCTTTTATTTCATATTTAATTGCACTTTTATTTATTGTCATTTTATTTAATTGCACTTTTATTTATCGTTCTCTTTAATTATCGCAATTTTATTTTATCGCACTTTTATTTATCGCAATTTCATTATCGTTATTTACTTTACACTTTAAATTAAGTTATATTTATTTTTAATATTTTACATTAGGTTTTAACTGCGACTAAAGTTTTAAAATCGACAAACCGGTCATTAAACGGTAAAAACCCCCTTTTATAATAATAATACTACTTATATATATTTTTGTATTTTTACAATTATAAGTTAAAAATATAGCGTTAAGCTAGTTTAAGTCTCCCTGTGGAACGAACCGGACTTACTAAAAACTACACTACTGTACGATTAGGTACACTGCCTATAAGTGTTGTTGCAAGGTTTAGGTATATCCACTCTATAAATAAATAAATTACTTGTGTAAAATTATATCGTATTTAATAGTATTTTGTAGCAAATATATAACTATTTTATACACCACCTCGCACACATCAATTGTGGTCAGAACAAAGCTAGATTGGTAGCTTAAAGGTTTAGATATGAAGAAGGTTTGGATTATGGTGAGACATATACACCAGTGGCTAGGATGAAAGCTATCAGATTATTCTTAGCATATGCTGCTAAGATGAACTTTAGGGTATGGATGTTAAATCTGCATTTCTAAATGAGAAGCTGCAAGAGGAAGTCTATGTCAAGCAGCCACCTAGTTTTGTAAGCAGTAAATATCCAGACCATGTCTACAAGCTAGACAAAGCTTTATATGGCCTGAAACAGGCACCAAGAGCATGGTATGAGACACTTCATGTGTATCTCACTGGTTTAGGTTTTAAAGTTGGAACAATTGATACCACTCTATTCTCAAAGGAGATAGATGGTGATCTTTTGCTGGTACAGATATATGTGGATGATATTATTTATGGTTCTAAAAATGAAAAACATTGTCAAAGGTTTTCAAAACTTATGTCAAAGACATATGAAATGAGTTTACAAAGAGATTTGCAATACTTTTTAGGATTGCAAATTAAACAACTTGATGATGGGATCTGTATAAGTCAAGATAAATATATCAATGATATGTTAAAGAAATTTGGTCTGCCTTGTTTAAAAGACATGGGGACTCCAATGGCAGCATCCATCAAAATAGATGCTGATCCCAATGGTAAACCAGTCAATATCACTGAATATAGATGTATGATTGGGTCCCTACTTTATCTCACAGCCAGCAGACCAGATATTATGTTTGCCACATGTCCCTGTGCCAGATATCAAGCTGATCCTAAAGAGTTACATTTGCTGGCAGTAAAAATGATATTTAGGTATCTGAAAGGTACTGCCAAACGTGGTCTTTGGTATCCCAAAGACCAAAATTTTGAACTAATTGGGTATTCAGATGCTGATTTTGCAGAATGTAAAATAGACAGGAAAAGTACTACTGGTGGTTGCCAGTTACTGGGTAGTAGGCTAGTCAGCTGGACAAGCAAAAAGCAAAATACTGTGTCCACATCTACTGCTGAAGTAGAAATTGTTTCTGCTGGTAGTTGTACTGCTCAAGTACTATGGATGCAAAGCCAGCTAAAGGACTATGGTGTTCATGTTACAAAAACTCCAATCTACTGTGACAACACCAATGCAATTGCCATTACCAACAATCCTGTGATGCATTCAAGGACAAAGCACATTGATGTTCGATATCATTTCATAAGGGATCATGTTCAAAAAGGAGATGTGAAGCTTCACTTCATTTCAACAGACCAGCAGTTAGCAGATCTTTTCACAAAGCTCTTAGATGAGAAACGTTTTAACTACCTCATCTCTGAGCTGGGTATGCTTGAACTTTAAAATAAGACACCTTTGTTGGTGTGCTAGTTCAACAGCATATAGGACAAACCAGTATAACACAACCTTTTGTTTACTGCCTACATGTCAAACAATCATCACAACAAGGTCTTTTATAATGGTTATAACAAGATTGAAGGTACGCGCTACGCGGCTAAATATTATTGATAAAATTATTTTGTCAAAGTATTATAATGGCCAAACATACTATTAACATATAATCACGAAAATGCATACATGTACATGATGTTTCAGACATGGGTATAGACTTTCCATATCTTTATATATTCAGCCATACAGGCTATATCTAGCAGAAAAACAACAGCATATTATCTAAATACACTATGAACATTTAAATAGATACATTAGACTCGAATTCGTGTTATGTAAATTAGCCAATGACTGTTCTGTTCATCTGCATATACTTTGGGTTTGTAAGCCACTCAAGCCATCCAATGAAGCTCTTTCTTGATCGTTTTTTAAAACATTCAAAACTCTTCACCCGGAGCTCGTTTAAAGACGTCGAACCACACCATCCAGATTTGACAACTGTTACTCGATTCCCGTTTTCCCTGTTAAACCTCTCTGACAGTCGCGAACTTTCTAACCATATGTCTTCCCAAAAGTATGTGTCGAGTCCATTGCCGATGACCCTAGCTACTGATCTTGAAAAATTGACTCCCAACTCATCAATAATCTTCCGTGTTCCAGCTATAGTAACCCATGATTAAGATTACAAAGTTACCATAATGTACATGTAAAAGTGTTTCAGGAAAGACTACAAACTTAACATACATACATACATACATACATACATACATACATACATACATACATACATACATACATAAATTGGTTAGAAATTATATATCTTAAAACTTATCAGGATTACCTTGTAAGAGAAGCACTTTCCGTCATACTTCACTTTTGGATTCTTTGCCGAACTCTCGAACACGGCCTTGTTGCCTTTAACATCAACATAGCAAGCTTCATTTATTTGCTCAGCTGTAAGGGATTGCCTTGACTGTACATATGGCAAAACTAACTTAATTATAAACGCATATGGTTCATCATCTCATATCCATAATCTAAACATATTCTGTGTTGTTTCATACTATATATTTGTACTGATTATATTATGACTATATGAATAATGAAGCAAATCAATAAATGAATACTAAAAGCACAATATAAACACAATGTATATACCTCAAACAGTAGATCAATTACTCGTTTGATCTGAGCTCCAACAGGGCTCTTTCTTATATGATTTAATGTGTTGCAACCTCTCTGTGTCATTAGAAAACTTAACCGCAGGAACAGGCGTTTCGGTGATGGTGCTAGCAGGAACAACTTTAGGAGTAAAATCCGTTGTAATCTTATTGCTTTTTTTCGAATGACAAGTAACATTCTACTTGCTGCTTCTTGAACCTATTCAACTTCTCTTGCAGCGATCCCATTCGGCCTCACTTCATCACCTAATAATACATACATCAAACAATTAAATCCACCTTTTAATCAGAAAATCCTACAGCAACCTAAGCTCAAGCAATTCATATATCGGTGTGTGTACGTACATGAATACAAATTGGACACATACGAGTAAATTTATTCTATTCTTTCGGTTCATTATCAAAAAGTAAGATTATTGTAAACACATATGACGAGGTTTCATACAAAAATCAATAAAACATAATAATAATCACAGAATTTGTTCGCGTATGGTTCATTGTCATAAGCGCTTCATAGCAGAGAATAGCTAATACTGTATTCAATAATAATAAGGGTAAATAAATAGAATACGGTACCTGAATCATCTTAAGCTACATCTAAAAAGGAAACCAAACACCACAATTTAAGAAGAAAAAAAAAAACAGGATCCATTAAATTGACCCAATATAGTTTAGTCCAACTTACAATTTCCAACCATATTTTTGCCAATCAACAACTAAAAATAGAAACGCAATTAAAAAACAAATAGAAATAACACCAAATATCCAACAACTAAACAATAGATAATAGATAAGGAAGAAACAATGACATAAAAAGGTATCCGGAATCAACATTAGAGAAAGATGAACACAAATATTACCTTTATACACTTACCCAAGGCTGCGGAGCAAATTAGTACCTTCATCAGCGAAAACAGGTGAACCCGGTCATAAATGTAGTTGGAGAGCTGCAACATCATCTGACAAAATTAGCGACACAGTAAACAATTAAAAGCAGTAGCATAAACCCTAAACAAAAAGGCTCGAGGATTATTACCGTCGGAAAATAAAAAGAACAAATCTAAAATTGGATGAGAAATGGATCATAGAAATACATCTCTATAACACAAAATAACACAAATACAAATGGTACTGAAATGTTTTACATATCTTCAAAACCCACCAAAAATCATTCCTCAGTTTTTAGATACAGTAATACGCCAATTTTTAGAACAAACCTGATAAATGTAAAATACGTGCAAAATAAATAGAACTCAAACTTGTACTTAGAAAGCCTAAAATGATTACTTACTTAAACTCCGTAATTGACACTATATTTTCAAAATGTGTTGAGTATACAAGTAATTGCATTGTTAGCAACACTGAAATAATGCATCATCGAGTACTTGATACTAATGAAAACATAAACGTTACGATAATCTCATTTCATATGATTCAACGAATCTAATAAGCTAGCTTATACTTGGAAAAAATAAACAACAATGAGATTAAAGTATTATTTCAAAGCTAAATACAGCGACAATACGCAAATGTTCTAAAGCACCAACATCAAATTAAACAATTTAATTATTCAAAAATTTCGAAAGGTGGTAAGTTTTAAGTAAAGACGGTACCATTTTGCCGGATCAGAGGTAAAAATTACACCAATTGCAGAGAATTTGATAACTGCTATTCGACGACGATTACGAGTTGAAACCCTAATGCAAGACTTGTAAGCTGAATTTATAGCAAGCAGAATCAGATCTGGGCTTTCAAATTGGAAGGGTTTTATGGTTTATTGGTTTTAGAACTAACGATCTAGTATGATATATATTACCAACAGAAAATAATACCTTCCGCCAGCTGATTTTGTGATGATTAGGTAGCGGCAGCAGGGGTTGTTACCGTTTGTAGTGGGTCTGCATCTAATATTCTGTTCACAGTCAATTTCGGGTACCCTTTTTGTGACTATCCATTGTGATCACCCATATCTCGATAGAAGGTCGATACATCTAAATATTCAAATAATAAAATCATGAGATTAAAAGGATCATCACGATGCACTATGAGACCTGCGCTTTAATGAAGGCAAAAAAAATAAAATAAATAACAGACCCCAAACATAGCATGTAGTATATAAAAAAGAAAGTAGGACAAGCAAATAACAAAATCATGAGACTAAAAGGAGAACAACAAATAAAAAATGTACCATCGCAACACCTAATAACATCCTTCAGTATGTTGTAATACATTCACTTTAATATTACATCCAGTTTGCAACCATCATAACTGCAGACTGCTGATTCAGTTTACAACCATCATAATAACATCAACAATAATAATCAACATCAAATAGTTATAAACAGACAATAATTTTTGGATTTTAACAAAATCAACCTCTTAAGGTTGAAACTTAAAAGTGACTTGCTGAACAGTTAAAAAACGAAACCAACACTGACCATAAACTTAGTTATGGCACATCTAATACATTGTTCAATGTTAAAGTACTGCATAAGGGTAAAAACATGATCAAGGCTATGTGAACTCAAAACAACAAACTATTATTCTTAAGCCAAAAAAATCAATAAATCTACTAATTATGTATAACTTTTTAATAATAATCTTTCTAGATAACCCATGTACAAATACTAATCAAAAGTTGTCTCTCTTTTCCAATTCTGCTTGAAAGGAGTAGAATAACTAATACAAATATTTTGAATACGCTAACCCTTCATAGCAAGTTAGATCAGTTTGATTGTCAGCTTTAATGAGATTATAAAATTTGAGTTCATAATTAACTTGAAATTGAAATTTATCTCATTAAAAAATATCCCAATGACACAACAATGCTACAATTTAAGAAAAGATACAGACCTTGTAGTTGAGTAAAACATTGTATGCCTTCCTGAGAGAGCACTTTTGTTATCTCAAATCCCCAAAGTTTAACCTTTCATTAAAATTAAATCGACCACCTCATCGTGGGAGTAACAAAAATCAAAAACACGGCTGCCAGGTATAGACACCTCTGTAGGTTATATTCAACAATAATTATGGAGTATATCAGAAGCTACATCTGCATTAGAGTCGATGAGTATAAGATAACTGAAATAAGATGCAAAAACAATTTACATCAAAATTGGGCTTATGGCCACCACCATAATTGATGTTGAAATCTGAAGAAGAAACCAGTGCAGAAGCCGGATTTAAGTTCCGGAAATACGTTTGCTGGTGATAATTGGGTGTAGGTTTTTTGTTTGGACTCACCACTTCAAATTAACCATACACCACTAAATATGCTTTAGAAAATTGTACAGTACAACACTGTGTTACATATTTAGTGGTGTATGGATAATTTTGATGGCACCCTTTTTGTTTAGATGAAAAGAAGAAGATAGAGAAAGAATACAAGAGGGTAAGGTATAAGGTAAGGTGGGAGGAATGGCTGGCTTGTTGATAGCGTATAAAAAAAAAATTTACCCATTTTTCACGCAATCGAGTCAGATCTCTGGTTTTTTTTTTTTTTTTTTAATTAAAATCTGATGGAAAAAAAAGTCACAAATGAAGGGGAAAAAATAGGAAAGATGCCTTGAAAAATGGACAGTAACTTCTTATCCTTTCCCTAATAGTAAATGGGTAATATGTAAAATGAAGTAATAAATCGCTCACAACATTTAATTTAATTAATACCTTTTAAATACACGACATATTAAATGTAACAAAAGAATTTTTGTATTTAATACAAACTTTATTTTGTGGTCTTTAACTTCAATTTTGAATTAAAACATACTACATTTAATGCTTAATGGGAGTTGTGATGATCCGGGAATTTCCGACTAAATTTAAACTTAATCTTTATATGATTTCGACACGATAAGCAAAGTCTGTAATGTTAAGTCTCGAAAATTTTAAACTATTTATTATATCCATTTACCCTTTGGCTAAATCTCGACGATTCACGAACAATTAATTGTAAATAGATATGTGTGTACGTATATATAATTAATCATTCAAAATATAATTTGAAGTATTATAATAATAATTATTTAAAATATATCTCTATATATAAATAAAGTATATAAAAAATAATAATAATAATAATATTAAATGCCTGTAATACTCGTTTGATGTTCCGATTAACATTAAGCAAGTTGAATTCGAACTTATGTAATTTTAAAATAAAAAGATGATCTGAAAATGAGTTATATAAGTTATAGGCTTATTAAAAGTATATTTAGGATCTAATTATTTAATTTCAACACTTTTTATATTTCACCCCTAAATGAGAGAGACAATTGATGTAATTTTTACTTAATAAATTAATGATCGAATTTTATACCATAGTGATCAAAATAAATAAATATAGTTATTTTAAAAATATGGAATTTTTCTAAGAACTTTTATCCGTCATTAATTAACAACGGACTACAATATAACACTGCTTGAATCAATAATATGACAAGAAGCCCACTGCTAACTATTCCACAAATATGTTATATGTTACTTGCACGTCCCTTTTCACCTTAATAGATTTATAATATATTATTATTATTATATTATTATTAATATTAATATTTACACCCGTGAAGCTACGACTCCAATCATACAACTTCAATCATACAGCAACATGATCATCTTGATTTCACTGTTTCCTTTTTGTTTAATTCAACACATAAGCGAAACTTTTATTATTATATTGTAATTATTATTATATTATATTATATATATATTACATAAAGTTATTTATATATATATATAGATATATGTATGGAATGTAGAGAGGAAGATCACCATCATCATGCCTTTCCTTCTCTTCTTGTTCGGCAGACTTCAACCAACTCATCGCCACCAGCCACCATCGACTGTCACCACCGGAACCACCTCAACATCATCATCCTCCACCTTTCTTCTTCGTGGACCTCATAAACAACACCTCCATCATCGAAACCACATCAAACACCACTCCTTTGCCACCCAACCTTCACCCCATTTTCGTCTCTTCCTCATCTATATCCCTCCTTCTTCGGTAATGTTAGAGAACCGTTGCCACCAACCATAACCACCATCATCGCGAGCCACCCACACTACCTCCTTCCACCATTCACCACCCCACGACCACATCCATCACCACCAAAACACGTCACCCATTTGCAGCTACTAATGTTGCTTCTTTTCGCTACTCAAACCAACCACCACCATCTAATTTAAATAAACCCACCATAGTGATCTACAACCACTATGTCCGCCACCAATCACCATTTTTTTTTTCTCCATCGTAAACCCAACTCGAACAAACAACCTGCAACTCGATATTGATTCTAATCATAACCCACTTGTTGATGAAATGATTCGTTGGTAATGGAAGACGAGAAAGATAATGATAATGATGATCGAGGTTGAAGACGATGAATAGTGATTAAGTAAATATTATTACGATACTGTTATGATGTATTAAGATGATGAGGATTAAAAGACGATGATGATCGTGATTAGATTAGATGGTGATACTCAAACAGTGATGGCGATGAAGATAAATATAACAATGAAGAAAATGATGCATAAAATGATGATGGAGATCGATTGCTGTGACGATAATTAGGATGTTGATTATGATGAAGACAGTGTTAATGAAGTAGGTTAAGATAACGATGATGATGTTGATGATCCTATATAATTTAGTATGATGTTGTTAATTGAGTTTGAATACGACAGTTATATGAATTAAAAGAAAATACGTACCAAATAATTCAAGAAGAAACAGATAGAGCCGTGGATTAGGAGCGTTTCTGTAACCTGACAGGTCCTGGGTTCGAACACAGACTACGACAATATTTTTTTTATTTATCAAGAGAAGCTGTGTGTTGAAAGCATGGGTCGAAAACTTGTTTGTTGGGCCATGATTCAATTCGAATTTGGGCCGGAATAATTCAATTTCCTGGTTGGGCCGAGGAGTTGATAAAGGTTGATGAAGGTAACTGATATTAACGATGGTGGAAAAAGAAGATGAAAAAGAAAACTGATATATAATCGGGGTAAATATAAATAGATTAGGAGCTATCTTAGAATAATGCAATAGAGCAGCTGGTTAATGAATGTTTCGGGTTATCGCGAGGTTGTGGGTTCGAGCCCTGGCAGCGACGTTTTTTTTTTTAATATTAAGGTAGCCTTTCTTATTATTAGTATTATTGAATTATTGATATTATAATTATTATTATTACTACTATTATTATTATTATTATCATTTTTATAAAAATTTATAAAATTATCATTTAGATTATGATTATTATTATTATTATTATTATTATTATTATTATTATTATTATTATTATTATTATTATTATTATTATTATTATTATTATTATTATTCTTATTATTATTATTATTACTACTATGAATATAAAAGAGGTTAATTACGACTAATTTTGAATATACGAAAATGTTAGTAAAAGATGATACGGAAAAAGATTATAATTACATTAATACATGTACGATAAAAATTATGATTATGAATTAGAATTAATGAATTCATATTTATAAGTTAGGAATTAGGCACGAAGATTTTTATGACTATTGATATTATTATTATTATTAAAAAATATCGTCAGTTTTAAATTTATCATTTTTTTTAAAACCGTCATTTTTATTAAGACTATCATGATTAGTAAAATTATCCTTTCTACTAAAATTTTCATTATTAGTAAAACTACCATTTTTACTATCATTATTATTAATATTATTATTATTATTATTATTATTATTATTATTATTATTATTATTATTATTATTATTGATATAATTTTATTAAATAAATATTAATTATATAAAAATATTTAATACATATAATCTAACTATATTAATAATTCTATAATGAATATTAATTAGCTATCTAAAATATATGATATATTTAGTTTACTATTTTAATATAACAGATATATAGATATATATAACAATTGAAATAACAAATATATTACTATTTTTTAAAATAAGTAATATATTGTATAAATAATACATATATACTAAGTTGATTATTATTATATGATAAATTATATGTTTTAATATATATACAAATGATATAGGTTCGTGAATCCGAGGCCAACCCTGCATTGTTCAGATGTTCAATTTATTCATATGTATTTTTACTACAAAATACATTAGGTGAGTTTCATTTGCTCTCGTTTTAAATGCTTTGCAATATATTTTTGGGACTAAGAATACATGCGCTGCTTTTATAAATGCTTTACGAAATAGACACAAGTAATCGAAACTACATTCTATGATTGAATTATCTAATCGAATATGCCCTTTTTATAAAGTCTGGTAATCTAAGAATTAGGGAACAGACACCCTAATTGACGCGAACTCTAAAGATAGATCTATCGGGCCCAACAAGCCCCATCCAAAGTACCGGATGCTTTAGTACTTCGAAATATGTGATGCCCCGTACAAAACCATCGTGTACGAATCATCAACAATAGGATCATTACAAGGTTAAGTACTATATGCTGTAATTAAAGAAGTTGCATTCACGATAAAAAAGGTGATGTCATAACCGACATCAAATGTTTTACATTTCAAAAGCATGCTTCACTAAGTAGAAGCGAATAATAAGTGTATGTGACCACAATGGTCGTTACAAGTCATAGTTCAAAAGTACTAAAGTTTGAATGCAAGGTAAAGTAGTTCATGCGATGACAACTCTAAGCAGCGGGTGTCTACAGCACGACTAGTACACAGCGGAAGCTAACCTCAAGCACCTGAGAAAAACATGCTTAAAAACGTCAACACAAAGGTTGGTGAGCTATAGTTTAAGTATAACAGTATGTAAGGTAGGCCACGAGATTTCAGTGCTACAACGAGCGTTTCAAAATAGTATGATAAAGTATATGTTAACCGTGGGCACTTGGTAACTAACTTTACGTTTATACCCCCTGAAAGTACACTTGGCAAGTCCGTATGTCTACGAAGTATTAAACACTCGTTAAATACTAGCGCGACTAGCCCGAGTGGGGATGTCAAACCCTATGGATCCATATCTAAGATTCGCGTTCATGGTTCAAAAACCAATGATTAAACGTTACCGAGCTAAAGGGAATGTTTATGCCGTTGTATAACCCACACATATATAAGTTTAAGTACTCGTGCCTAGTATGTAAAACATAAAATCCTCATGTATTCTCAGTTCCCAAAATAAGTTAAAGTAAAAAGGGAATGCTATAACTCACAATGATATGTAGCGGTAAAGTAGTAGTCGGGAAAGGTGTGCAAGTAAACGGTCCGAGGTCCTCAACCTAAGTCAAATAGTACTAAGTCAGTAAATCGTCTTAATAGGTTTAAAAGTATGTAATTAAGGTCTTAAGGGTCATCATCAATCATCATTAAACAAAAGGCGTAAAGTAGGTTTCGTTTATGAACGTAGTTTAAAACAAAGTCTGACTTCAGTCAGTCACCACGGCCTCTACCCTTACTGAATTAAGGTGAGACCAGTGGCCATGGCTCCGTCTATGAGTCCCTTAAGTGTGGTAAAATTTACAGAAGCAAACTCGTCTTCGTTTAACCGTGGCGACGGTCTAAGTGCGAGTAGGTCAGAAATTTCTGCACAACGTTAAAGGACATAGTGACGATCGGAGGGCCATAAATTCTAAACCGTAACTCGGATTAAGATGAGTCCTATATAAAAAGTTATCTACTCAAAAAGTTCTATCTAAAAATCAAGGTTAGAACAGGCCAGGTCTACTGGTCTGTTACAGAAACATCAGATTAGTAGCTTTTGGACAGAAACAGTAAGTTTAAAAGGGTTCCGGTGGTCTTGGTGCTTGATGTTCATCATGGTTCTCATCCTTGATGCATATAGCTTCAAGTGTACAACTCATTGATGTATCTACATCATCTTAACCAAGTCTTGACCATCATAACCCAAGTGCAAGTCTAAGACACCGAAGCACAACTCACTTAAGAGTTGTATGAAGTTTGATGAACCAAAGTTACATCAAAGTCTTAGGTTTGACACTTACATGAACTATAAGACTAATAATAAGTTACAAACTTGAAAATGAACTTATGAAATCAAGATCTTAAAATGTAGAACATAGTTCTTAGTTAGATCTTGAAGATCCAAGACCCAAAAGTCTAGATCAAGCATAAGTATACAAAGTTATAATTAAAAAAGTTTCCTTTATATGTTCTTGAACTTTAAAGTTAACTTTAAGTTCAAGATTAATGAGATCAAGGTTAACTAGTAACACTTGACCAATAATAACCAACCAACATAAACTTAAAGTGAAGATAACTAAATAAACAAGTAAATAAGTTCATGGGTTGTTCATACTTTTAAAGATTCAACCAAGGTTTGATCTTTAAGTAAAGTAAACTTTAAGTTTACTTCAAGAACTACAAGAATGAGTTACAACACAAGAACTTTAATCTTTGAGACATTATATGTAGAACCTAAACTAGAGAGTTTAGTTCTTGAATGTTCTTGTTAATACAAGATAAAGAAGAATAAACTAGGTAGTTTGATTCTTGAAAACATGTAAGTAAAGAAAGAAAAACAACTAGTAAGTAAGTAACAATAATCAAGTAAACAATTACAACTAACAAAATATTATAACAATCAAAGAATGATGATGATTTAAGGGTGTTAGGATTCGGTTTTACAAAGAGAAGAGGAAGAGAAAAGTAGTTCAAGTTGCTTACAAGTTTAGAGAGAATTTGAGAGAAAAGTTACAAGTATTCTTTGTGTGTGTTTGAGAATGAGAGAGATGTGAGGTAACTAGTGAGTATGTAGTGTAAAAAAAATTTTAAAACACCACCATATGGTCACCATGGGCTTCGGAATTCAGCAGAAAAAGGGAGGGGGAGGTTTGTTCTTTAGTTACTAGCTTGTAAAGTTCATTAAAGTTGGACACAAGGTGGTATGTGCATGGGGATGATGTGTAACAAGATTCCAAGTGCCTTAAACTAGCTAGTTACCATCTAACATGATACTTACAAGTAGTGTTGGGCTAATTAGTCCACTTAAAAAGTAGGGTGGGCTTCTAAAGTCCAATAACACTAGTAAAGGCCCAAGTTCAAATAAAAGCCCAAGTATGTATGTAATTAACAAGTAAATCCAATTAAAAGCCCAAGTAACTAACTAACAACTTTAGTTAATTAAAATGATTAATAAACTTAATCATGAATGTAAATAATACTTGAAAATATTATTCGTGAAAGTTCCGGGTGTCACAAAGACGTTTCGGGCTCTTAAAAGTCAAGTACGGGCAATCAAGGCAACATGTAAATGTAATAACATACATTCGTATAATCACACGTATTAATAATAATAATAATTATTAATAAATAACGTTGGAAAAACCAGGGTCGTTACATTACCCACCTGTTAAAGAAAATTTTGTCCCGAAATTTAAGCTGAAGGTGATGGAGGAGCCGGGAAAAGGTGAGGATACTTCCGCATCATTTGATCCTCTCATTCCCAAGTAAACTCAGGTCCTCGTTTAGCATTCCATCATACTCGAACGATCGGAATCTTATTGCGTTTCAAAGTTTTAATCTCGCGATCCATAATCTCAACTGGTTCCTCCACAAAGTGGAGTTTGTCATCAATTGTAAGTTCTTCCAGTGGTATGATAAGTTTAGGTGCAGCAAGACACTTCTTCAAGTTTGACACATGGAAGGTAGGATGAACTGAGCTCAATTGTGCTGGTAGATCCAAACGGTATGCAACAGGTCCAACACGTTCCAAGATTTCAAAAGGACCAATGTATCGTGGGTTTAACTTTCCACGTTTTCCAAAACGAATCACACCTTTCCAAGGTGCAACCTTTAACATTACACGATCACCAACGTTGAATTCAAAGTCTTTACGTTTAAGATCGACATAACTCTTCTGACGATCACGGGCAGTCTTAAGTCTAGCTTGAATCTGAGCAATCTTCTCCGTGGTTTCGTGGACTACCTCGGGTCCGGTGATTTGCTTTTCGCCTACTTCGGCCCAACAAATAGGAGATCGGCACTTGCGGCCATATAGTACGCTTCGAAAGGTGCAGCATTAATGCTAGAGTGATAACTGTTGTTGTACGAGAATTCGGCGAGTGGCAAATGCCTTTCCCAGGCCTTTCCGAAATCAATGACACATGCACGCAGCATGTCTTCCAAGGTCTGAATCGTTCGCTCACTTTTCCCGTCAGTCTGTGGATGATACGCAGTACTCATGTCGAGACGAGTTCCCATGGCTTCTTGCAAAGAACGCCAAAATCTAGAGGCAAAACGGGGATCGCGATCGGAGACGATCGATATAGGTACACCATGACGAGATACAACCTCCTTGATGTATAATTGAGCAAGTCTCTCCATTGTATCCGTTTCCTTCATCGCTAGAAAGTGTGCAGATTTGGTGAGGCGGTCAACAATAACCCAAATGGTATCGTATCCGCCCACCGTCTTTGGTAGCTTGGTGATGAAATCCATTGTTATCCGTTCCCACTTCCATTATGGGATTTCTGGTTGTTGAAGTAACCCAGAAGGTCTCTGATGCTCGGCTTTAACCTTCGAGCAAGTTAAACACTTACCAACATAAGTCGCAACGTCCTTCTTGAGATTCGGCCACCAATATTGTTCTTTAAGGTCGTGGTACATTTTGCCCGCTCCAGGATGAATCGAATATCTCAATTTGTGTGCTTCATCAAGTATAAGGTTCCGTAGATCTCCATAAAGAGGTACCCAAATTCTTCCGGCATAACATCGGAGTCCAGACTCCCTAACCTCGAATCGAGAGACAAGTATGTTCAAATGTTTGTGAGATATATTCTCCTCCTTGAGAGCCTCAACTTGGGCTACTCTGATCTGGCTGTTGAGGTTCGAATGGATGGTGATGTTCAGAGCCCTAACACGAAGAGGTGCCGTTCTCTCCTTTCGGCTTAAAGCGTCAGCTACAACATTGGCCTTGTCAGGGTGATAACGGAGTTCACAATCGTAGTCGTTGAGCGTCTCGATCCATCGACGCTGTCTCATATTCAGTTGCTTCTGATCAAAGATGTGCTGGAGACTCTTGTGATCGGTGAAGATAGTGCTCTTAGTTCCATACAGATAATGTCTCTATAATTTGAGTGCAAAGACAACGGCTCCAAGTTCAAGATCATGTGTAGTGTAGTTCCGCTCGTGAATCTTCAATTGGCGGGAGGCATAGGCAATAACCTTTGATCGTTGCATCAGTACACAACCAAAACCACTCTTCGATGCATCACAATAAACAACGAAATCGTAACTGCCTTCGGGAAGCGATAGGATAGGTACAGAGGTTAACTTCTTCTTCAAAGTTTGAAATGCTGATTCGTGTGCGGGTTCCCAAATGAACTTCTTGCCCTTGTGAGTCAGCGCGGTCAAAGGACGCGCAATCAGAGAGAAACCTTCAATGAACCTTCGATAGTAACCGGCGAGACCTAGGAATTGGTGAATATGCGTTGGAGTAGTGGGGGTCTCCCACTTGCTGATGGCTTCAATCTTGGCGGGATCAACTTTGATACCCTGGTCGCTTACAACATGACCCAAAAATTGTACTTCCTTCAACCAAAATTCACACTTGGAGAATTTGGCGTAAAGTTGCTCTTGTCTTAAGAGTTCAAGCACTAATCGGAGGTGTTGCTCATCTTCTTCTTCGCTCTTAGAGTAGATGAGGATATCATCTATGAAGACGATAACAAACTTGTCCAAGTAAGGCTTGCAGACACGATTCATGAGGTCCATGAACACGGCAGGTGCATTTGTCAAACCGAATGGCATCACGAGAAACTCATAATGACCATAACGGGTCCTGAATGCAGTTTTCATCACGTCACTTTCCTTTACCCTCAGTTGGTGATATCCGGATTGCAAATCAATCTTTGAATAAACGCTCGATCCTTGTAGTTGATCAAAAAGATCGTCAATTCGTGGAAGAGGATACCGATTCTTGATAGTCAATTTGTTGAGTTCACGGTAGTCGATACACATACGAAAGGATCCATCCTTCTTCTTCACAAACAACATGGGTGCGCCCCAAGGCGAGAAGCTTGGTTGGATAAACCCTCGATCTAATAGCTCTTGTAGCTGACTCTGCAATTCTTGCATCTCGAAAGGTGCGAGTCTATAAGGTGCGCGAGTTACAGGTGCAGCTCCTGGCACTAAATCAATCTGAAACTCTACAGCTCTCTGCGGCGGCAATCCAGGCAATTCCTCTGGGAAGACATCGGAAAATTCGTTCACAATTCGAACGTCGTTCACGCTCTTCACCTCAGTTTCTACCGCTTTCATATGTGCTAGGACAGCAAAATGGCCCTTCTTCATAATCTTTTGCGCTTTCACACAACTAATGAGGTTCATCTTCGAGGTATATCTCTCTCCATAGATAACCAGTGGTTCGCCATCTCCTTGTGGTATGCGAAGTGCTTTATCTCCACAGATAATATCGGCCTTTATCTTGCTCAACCAATCCATACCGACGATCACGTCAAAACTTCCCAGTTTGATAGGTATCAAGTCAATTTCAAAATCTGCACCAGCTATGTTGATAACAGCTCCACGACTAATATGGCCACCCTTTTCAAGTTTTCCATTTACGACCTCGACAAGCATACTTTCTTTTAACGGGACTAATGACCAATTAATCTTATCGCAAAAATGTCTACATACATAACTTCTATCCGCACCAGTATCAAACAAGACAGAAGCTAAAAGATTGTTGATTGTGAATATACCTGTCACCAAGTCGGGGTTATCGCGTGCATCCCTTGCATTAACATTAAAAGCTCTACCACGGGGTGGCTCGCCATCTTTTCGCTTGTTTAGGCACGCATTTCTGAAATGGCCCGTCTGCCCGCATTCATAACACTTCTTCGGCCCTGTGGGGTTCGGCTTCCCATTCAAAGTGGTGACCTTGAAGTCTTTTCCGATATGCCCAGCCCGTTGGCATTTCTCACAAACAACATTGCAATACCCAGTGTGGTGTTTATAGCACTGTTTGCATTGTGGTAAGGTTCCTTTGTAGTTCGGGTTGGTGTTGGTGTTGTTGTTGGGATTAGGGTTTCCACCGTTGTTGTGCCTCTTGGCGGGGGTTTAATCGTAGTTTCTCCCCCCTGTTGTTGTTGTTGTTGTGGTTGTTATGGTTGTTGTCCCATTTTCTCTTTTCACTACTACCGGCTTCAAACTTAGCCTTCTCCGGCTCGTCAAGGATGATTTGATTCAGGAGAGTATGCGCCATGCGCATTGCTTCGGGGACATTCGGTGGCTTGGATGAGGTGACATTACCCTTGATGGACTTAGGAAGTCACGAGAAGTATTTCTCCATGCGCTTGAATTCGGGGGTGACCATGGTCGGACACATTAATGCTAACTCCAAAAACCTACGATTGTAACTGTTAAGATCATTTCCCAAGGCTTTCAACTGCATAAATTCGATCTCCATCTTTTGTATTTCAGTCCTTGGACAGTATTCCTCAATCATAGCACACTTAAACTCTTCCCAAGGTGTAGCATACGCCTCATCAATCCCTTTTGCTTGAGCTAACGTGTTCCACCACATTAGCGCGTCGTCAGATAGCGTGCAAGATACAAACTTGGTTTTATTATCCTCCGAACAGTTGCTAACTCGGAATACTGATTCAAGTTTCTCGAACCATCTGGTGAGACCAACTGGTCCCTCGGTGCCACTGAATTTATGCGGTTTGCAGCTCTGGAATTCCTTGTATGTACACCCATTTCGAACGGGTGGAATAACCGGTGGTGGTGGCGGTGGAGCTTTGAGATTTCTTTCTGCTAGGGCTGCAGTGACCCGTTCGTTGATCATGTCCCCAATCTGGGCGGCGGTAGGTGTGGATCTTCCGTTAGCCATGGTATTCTAAACAAAAATTTTGACTCAAGTCAAAATCCAGCATGCAAGTAGTAATAATATAGTATATAGTGACCAACATGGAAATAAAACATCACATGTTATTAAATAATGCATCTAGGTACAAATACCACAGAATCATCGTACAGCAATGTAAATAGAACATCGTGCAAGAATTAAATAACGCAAAGTTCCATTCATTAATAATAATAAGTTTCATACATCTGAATAAGTTCGTACAATACATATGAAATACATGAAACTATAACTAGATTACATCATGAAATCTAAATACAAAGTCCTACGGTGAAGGCGGGTGAACTGCTCCTCGAGCCAACTGCTCCTCGAGCTCAGTGACTCGAGCTCGGAGAGTCTCAATCTCCCTCATCAGTTCCTCGTTAGAGGGAGCTGGTGGGGCAGGCGGTGCAGGTGGGGCGGGTGGTGCGTGTGGTGCCGGTGGTGCTGATGTAGATGGTCCGGCTCCGGATGTAGACGGTACGTCACTAGATGTAAGTGGTCCGTATCTAAATCTAGGTGGTACGGTTCCAGGAATAGTCAATACGTAACGGGGAACCTTACGTATCTGTGGGTCGGCAGGGTATGGCACAACTCGTTTACGAGCAGTAACCCTACGACGATGGCCAAATGCGTCAGTAAAAGCACGACCTCCATTCACCCCTGGAATGACGGTGCCGTCGAAACGGTACCGCTTCTTCGGCGGGGTGGAGGGTGCCTGAATAGGTCTATCAGCAGGATCCTCATCATCGCTGGAGTCGTCTGATGATGAAGAATCGGCGGATGATGAGTCATCCGAATCGTGTGGTGGTGGCACTGGTGGCTGAGCTGGTAGTCCGAAGCGTCCGAAGGCGGCCAACATCTATCGGTGTCTGCCTGGCGGAATCACGACTAAACGTCTGTCGGGAGTGCGTCGGCAAGGCGTGCGCATGTGGTTACGAAATGGCCCTTCCCCGAACTCCGCGGGAATCTCAATCCCACCGATGCGGGGCTGTGACCCCGAGGGTCCGGGAGCAGACGGATCTGGAATCTCCGTAGGGTCAGAAGTGGTCACTGGTTCTGGCGCACTACTACTCGCTCCGGAAGACGAAGCACCGGGATCACTAGTGGGTAACGGAACCGGTGTATCAGCAACAGTAGCAGGTGGTGTGGTGGAGTCTGAGTCTGAACTGCCCAAAACGCTAGCAGGTGGTACATCCGACATCTGAACAAGGAAAAATAAATCTTCTATGTCAGTAAGTCATAAGCAAGCACGTATTAGGCCAACAGTTTAAATCATGTATAACAATAAGTAGCATGGCAATAATAACGAATCGTACAGAAGTAGCATGCAATCGAAAGCAAGTAATATCATGCAGTAGTGAAATCATGTAGTAGCATACGGCATATAGCAGTAAAAGTAAGCAGCAGCATGCAGTAAGTTCAGCGGAAACAAGTAAACTAGCAAGTTGTAGATTAGTCCTATTAGTGAATCCTACTCGGGTCGGTCTTAGACTCACTAATGCAACCTAATTCCCTACAACCAATGCTCTAATACCAAATGTGATGCCCCGTACAAAACCATCGTGTACGAATCATCAACAACAGGATCATTACAAGGTTAAGTACTATATGCTGTAATTAAAGAAGTTGCATTCACGATAAAAAGGTGATTTCATAACCGACATCAAATGTTTTACATTTCAAAAGCATGCTTCATTAAGTAGAAGCGAATAATAAGTGTATGTGATCACAATGGTCGTTACAAGTCATAGTTCAAAAGTACTAAAGTTTGAATGCAAGGTAAAGTAGTTCATGCGATGATAACTCTAAGCAGCGGGTGTCTACAGCACGACTAGTACACAGCGGAAGCTAACCTCAAGCACCTGAGAAAAACATGCTTAAAAACGTCAACACAAAGGTTGGTGAGCTATAGTTTAAGTATAACAGTATGTAAGGTAGGCCACGAGATTTCAGTGCTATAACGAGCATTTCAAAATAGTATGATAAAGTATATGTTAACCGTGGGCACTTGGTAACTAACTTAACGTTTATACCCCCTGAAAGTACACTTGGCAAGTGCGTATGTCTACGAAGTATTAAACACTCGTTAAATGCTAATAGCCCGAGTGGGGATGTCAAACCCTATGGATCCATATCTAAGATTCGCGTTCATGGTTCAAAAACCAATGATTAAACGTTACCGAGCTAAAGGGAATGTTTATGCCGTTGTATAACCCACACATATATAAGTTTAAGTACTCGTGCCTAGTATGTAAAACATAAAATCCTCATGTATTCTCAGTTCCCAAAATAAGTTAAAGTAAAAAGGGAATGCTATAACTCACAATGATATGTAGCGGTAAAGTAGTAGTCGGGAAAGGTGTGCAAGTAAACGGTCCGAGGTCCTCAACCTAAGTCAAATAGTACTAAGTCAGTAAATCATCTTAATAGGTTTAAAAGTATGTAATTAAGGTCTTAAGGGTCATTATCAATCATCATTAAACAAAAGGCGTAAAGTAGGTTTCGTTTATGAACGTAGTTTAAAACAAAGTCTGACTTCAGTCAGTCACCACGGACTCTACCCTCACTGAATTAAGGTGAGACCAGTGTCCATGGCTCCGTCTATGAGTCCCTTAAGTGTGGTAAAATTTACAGAAGCAAACTCGTCTTTGTTTAACCGTGGCGACGGTCTAAGTGCGAGTAGGTCAGAAATTTCTGCACAACGTTAAAGGACATAGTGACGATCGGAGGGCCATAAATACTAAACCGTAACTCGGATTAAGACGAGTCCTATATGAAAAGTTATCTACTTGAAAAGTTCTATCTAAAAATCAAGGTTAGAACAGCCCAGGTCTACTGGTCTGTTACAGAAACATCAGATCAGTAGCTTTTAGACAGAAACAGTAAGTTTAAAAGGGTTCCGGTGGTCTTGGTGCTTGATGTTCATCATGGTTCTCATCCTTGATGCATATAGCTTCAAGTGTACAACTCATTGATGTATCTACATCATCTTAACCAAGTCTTGACCATCATAACCCAAGTGCAAGTCTAAGACATGAAGCACAACTCACTTAAGAGTTGTATGAAGTTTGATGAACCAAAGTTACATCAAAGTCTTAGGTTTGACACTTACATGAACTATAAGACTAATAATAAGTTACAAACTTGAAAATGAACTTATGAAATCAAGATCTTAAAATGTAGAACATAGCTCTTAGTTAGATTTTGAAGATCCAAGACCCAAAAGTCTAGATCAAGCATAAGTATACAAAGTTATAATTAAAAAAGTTTCCTTTATATGTTCTTGAACTTTAAAGTTAACTTTAAGTTCAAGATTAATGAGATCAAGGTTAACTAGTAACACTTGACCAATAATAACCAACCAACATAAAATTAAAGTGCAAATAACTAAATAAACAAGTAAATAAGTTCATGGGTTGTTCATACTTTTAAAGATTCAACCAAGGTTTGATCTTTAAGTAAAGTAAACTTTAAGTTTACTTCAAGAACTACAAGTATGAGTTACAACACAAGAACTTTAATCTTTGAGACATTATATGTAGAACCTAAACTAGAGAGTTTAGTTCTTGAATGTTCTTGTTAATACAAGATAAAGAAGAATAAACTAGGTAGTTTGATTCTTGAAAACATGTAAGTAAAGAAAGAAAAACAACTAGTAAGTAAGTAACAATAATCAAGTAAAAAATTACAACTAACAAAAGATTATAACAATCAAAGAATGATGATGAGTTAAGGGTGTTAGGATTCGGTTTTACAAAGAGAAGAGGAAGAGAAAAGTAGTTCAAGTTGCTTACAAGTTTAGAGAGAATTTGAGAGAAAAGTTACAAGTATTCTTTGTGTGTGTTTGAGAATGAGAGAGATGTGAGGTAACTAGTGAGTATGTAGTGTAAAAAAAATTAAAACACCACCATATGGTCACAATAGGCTTCGGCATTCAGCAGAAAAAGGGAGGGGGAGGTTTGTTCTTTGGTTACTAGCTTGTAAAGTTCATTAAAGTTGGACACAAGGTGGTATGTGCATGGGAATGATGTGTAACAAGATTCCAAGTGCCTTAAACTAGCTAGTTACCATCTAACATGATACTTACAAGTAGTGTTGGGCTAATTAGTCCACTTAAAAAGTAGGGTGGGCTTCTAAAGTCCAATAACACTAGTAAAGGCCCAAGTTCAAATAAAAGCCCAAGTATGTATGTAATTAACAAGTAAATCCAATTAAAAACCCAAGTAACTAACTAACAACATTAGTTAATTAAAATGATTAATAAACTTAATCATGAATGTAAATAATACTTGAAAATATTATTCGTGAAAGTTCCGGGTGTCACAAAGACGTTTCGGGCTCTTAAAAGTCAAGTACGGGCAATCAAGGCAACATGTAAATGTAATAACATACATTCGTATAATCACACGTATTAATAATAATAATTATTAATAAATAACGTTGGAAAAACCAGGGTCGTTACAAAATATATATCATGTCCGAAGGAGGATCTCGGAATGATGAGGATATTCTTATATGCATATTGTGAATGTCGGTTACCAGGTGTTCAATCCATATGAATGATATTTTTGTCTCTATGCATGGGACGTATGTTTATGAGAAATGGAAATATGAAATCTTGTGGTCTATTAAAATAATGAAAATGATTATTTATGTTAAACTAATGAACTCACCAACCTTTTGGTTGACACTTTAAAGCATGTTTATTCTCAGGTATGAAAGAAACCTTCCGCTGTGCATTAGCTCATTTTAAGGACATTACTTGGAGTCGATCATCGCTCTGGGATCAAATGTTGAAGACTTCGTCCGGATGGATTAGGACGGGGTATTTTAGTTGGTATCAGAGCGGTGGTCTTAGCGAACTGGGTCTTGCATTAGTGTGTCTAACTGATAGTTATTTAGATGCATTAGTGAGTCTGGACTTCGACCGTGTCTGCATGTCAAAAGATTTGCTTATCATTTCTTGTCGGAAATTACCTGCGTATCATTCTTAGTCTAGACATGTCTTACTGCCTCTATTGCATAGACAGTGTATAGATAAATTCATATCTTAGCGTATCTGTTATTGTTACCTTTGCCTGACAGCTTCCGTAGATTTCTCCGTAACTTATGGGATTTTAGTATTATATATGCATATGTAAATTATGTGTTGCAGGGTACTAATCTACATCCTATAATCTATTTCTTATCGAAAAGTCCTTCATCTGATCGTACGAGATGAAGCCCTAAACCGGTTCGAATTCCTCGGATTCCAACAGCTATTCCGATATGGAGTTTCACCTATCAGCGTCACCGGAATGAATCAACCAATCAGTCATCCCCAATTCATCTGATGGGTTCGTAGTCGACTTAATCAATGGAGACACGAAGAAGGCGATCCCTTCCACCAACCGAATTTACCTCTTGGCAAAGAACCTGAAGCACTTACTGGCGAACCAGTCTGAAACACCATTTTCACCCTCATTTCCCGAATACCTCGCCACGATTATATTCTATCTAAAATTCTAAACCTTATTCATCCGCTCGTTCCGACCGACAATCATCCCGGAATAATAGAAGAAGTTAACGAGCTTCGCGCTTGGGTAATCAATCTAGAAAATATGGTACAAAACGTACCAGCTTCAGCAACATCACCGGCACCAACAGTACCACCAACATCAATACCAGTACTATCAACAATCCATGCCTCAAAAATCTCATTCTGTACCTCGAGTATAATCATCGTTCTACGTATCGTTCTACATCAATTATCTTCATTCTTCATGGTGATTAAGTAATCTCTAAATGTTTTAGAGATTATGTATTCTAGTTCTAATGGTAAACCAAATGAGTTTAATATCATATTAACTCAATGAATCCATGATTACATCTGAAGAAAATATAGATGTATATATGTTTTCATAAAGATTGTAACTAAAAATTCTTTCGTAAAAAGTGTTAATTGTAAAAATATTTTAACGGGTAGGTAATACCCAAGGAATATTCAGATTTCACATTAATAAGTTACATTGTACATTCTTTGAAGCTAATTCAACAGTCATTTACGATCCTACTTACATCCACTGATATACGTATCCGTTCACCAAAGAATAACTATTTTCATTCAAATTCAATTTCATATTTGGATTTTGACCTATCAGAATCCAACAAGTGGCATAATGAAGAAATAATGGACACAATAAAAATTGATTAGAGACAGACTAATTAACAATATGAAATTTTGTTAAGAAACCACGCTAACAAGATCCTAGCTAACTGATCCTAGCTAACTGTTAATTCTGTATTACATTTTAATTATCGTAATTTATTTTATCGCAATTTTAATTCTCGCAACCTTATTTATCGTTATTTAATTTCTGTTATTTATTTTACGCACTTTAAATATCGGGACACGTATACAAGGTTTTGACATATCATATCGACGCAACTATATATATTATTTGGAATAACCATAGACACTCTATATGCAGTAATGATCGAGTTCTCTATACAGGATTGAGGTTGATTCTCAAATAATATATATAGTTTGAGTTGTGATCGAGTCTGAGACATGTAGACGGGTCACGATACGTATTGATTAATTCGAATATTATGTATTTAACTATATATGAATTGTTGAATTGCTAACTGTGAACTATCAACTGAGGACTACCAACATTGGACAATTAAAATGAATTAAAATATTGATTATAACATATGAAACTAAACAATTCTTTAAGTTTGCCACTTGATTTCATCTTAAATATCATTTGTATCTTGATGATTACAATCTGCGTTCAAACCTTTCGTGATTCGTGAAAACACCTCAATCGAGAGGATAAACCAACCTCACTTCATCTACAGAAAGAAAGATTGATGCGTATAGTTATGCACCTGAAAACTCTCAGAAACTGAGTAAATATTTAACGCGTAGCTGTGCTAATTCCTTTAGCGTTATTATTACCAAAAATAACTTTGCAATCTATTTCCAAATTAGTCAATTTTGTCACAGCTCCAGCAAGTCAACTTCATCCTTTCAACCGTACTGGTCTTATTATAACTCTGATATACATGCATGCTTATTTATTGTTACTGGAGAACCTTTCATATTCTACCATGTTATCAGCAGACGTACCAGCAACCTCGTTACTTCTTGGTTTAAATCTCTCCGACAAATCACTATATTTATCTATTGAAGTCTCATCATGTACTCATCCGTATCTTGTAACAAGAATTGCCATACCAATTACTGGGAATCAGCAAATCTGTATTGTGAATCTCGCAACGTTTCCACATCAATAGTTATATGTATCCATATAACATTTATCTCTTAGAACTATGATCTTCCATTCTAAAATTCTAAAAAAGCACCCAGTCTGCAAATTAATGCTTTGAATTTTGAAAAGTTGAATGAAGCAACAAAAACTGTAAATGACCTCAACAGCCAAAAGTTGATGATAAAGAATGGAGTATTGGAAACACTCAATAGAAAAATTTAGTACTAAAAAGAGGATTATGCGAAACTATAAAGGAAGCCGTGGACAAATCATAAAGAATAAGTTTGACTTCAAAGAATCTAAATGATTCTGTTTCTGATGAAATCTTTAGCGAATACCTTGCTTCCGAATCTAAACCCTTACGGATAAAACTTCTTCATCATCCATTGATATTAGAAATTCTAAGATATCATCGTATCTTTCATTATAAATATCCTCCATATTTCTGAAGATATTTTCATAACTATTCTTATCTGAAATCAATAATCTCTTCGTGCTATCAGTGTTACATCATATAGAAACTGTTAGTTTCTATATTCTGTAAACTTTCGAGCTTAAAATATGAATGTTTTTGAAGTAGTGTTGGGAACTGATGCATGAGTTAGTATAATATAATGACACTTGATCAACGTGATTATATTACAGTAAGTCATGCTGAGTTTCTAATGGGACGTAATGATTCACAGATCCTAACGTCATCACGTGCCATGTTACATAACTCTTTCATTCTACTTAACTTCTGAACATATCAAGAAAATATATTCTTGATAGTTCTATTCTCAGTAATTCTGGAAATTTGACAAATCAAATCGTGCTAATACGTTCTTTCTTGTTCAGAACATGATGTTCATTCGAACCTCCATACTTATGAATTCTGGATCGTTACTCGCTTTACTAGAGGTCGAGAAGATAATAAAAAGGCAAAGAGATCCAAAATATAAGAGAAAATATAAAGCCCAATGACAACACCGAAATTACAAACCGTGGATATTAATACGAATAGCAATATAAAAATATGGTAGAATTAAGAATAGTATCATCCCAAGGTAATAGCAGAAGTAAACAAATTTTTTTTTTTTTTTTGGGTGGAAGATTGAAAAGAAGAATGACAGAAATGATAATTAGGACAATATCAAGGATTAGAACTGGATTAAGCATTTTTGCAATCTTTTGGATGTATGAACTAAGAAAGAAAGTATAAGAATGGTGAGAATAATGGAACGAAAGAGCTTAATTTATAAAGGAAATATCAGACAGAGTAATCGAGGCAGATCACCGTATTTAATTTTAGAGATCTTAATTTCCTTACTCACCGAAGAATCAAATCTTTGTGATTTCGAAGATTTTCTATAAATCCCATGAATTCCCGAATTCAACCCTGTTTACGTCAAAAGCTAAGGAAATATCTTATTTTCTTCAATTCACTATTTTGCGATAGCTTCATTCGTATTCTTAGAATAATCGAATAATCGAATTGTTTTATCATTATTATTCAATGATGATAAATCTCTAATTATCAACTCATATTGGTCATGAAAACATTTTTATTGTAAGCCATGACCACCTCATTTAAATTTTGGGACGAAATTTCTTTAACGGGTAGGTACTGTGATGACCCGGGAATTTTCGACTAAATTTAAACTTAATCTTTATATGATTTCGACACGATAAGCAAAGTCTGTAATGTTAAGTCTCGAAAATTTTAAACTATTTATTATATCCATTTACCCTTTGGCTAAATCTCGACGATTCACGAACAATTAATTGTAAATAGATATGTGTGTATGTATATATAATTAATCATTCAAAATATAATTTGAAGTATTATAATAATAATTATTTAAAATATATCTCTATATATAAATAAAGTATATAAAAAATAATAATAATAATATTAAATGCCTGTAATACTCGTTTGATGTTCCGATTAACATTAAGCAAGTTGAATTCGAACTTATGTAATTTTAAAATAAAAAGATGATCCGAAAATGAGTTATATAAGTTATAGGCTTATTAAAAGTATATTTAGGATCTAATTATTTAATTTCAACACTTTTTATATTTCACCCCTAAATGAGAGGGACAATTGATGTAATTTTTACTTAATAAATTAATGATCGAATTTTATACCATAGTGATCAAAATAAATAAATATAGTTATTTTAAAAATATGGAATTTTTCTAAGAACTTTTATCCGTCACTAATTAACAACGGACTACAATATAACACTGCTTGAATCAATAATATGACAAGAAGCCCACTGCTAACTATTCCACAAATATGTTATATGTTACTTGCACGTCCCTTTTCACCTTAATAGATTTATAATATATTATTATTATTATATTATTATTAATATTTACACCCGTGAAGCTACAACTCCAATCATACAACTTCAATCATACAGCAACATGATCATCTTGATTTCACTGTTTCCTTTTTGTTTAATTCAACACATAAGCGAAACTTTTATTATTATATTGTAATTATTATTATATTATATTATATATATATTACATAAAGTTATTTATATATATATATAGATATATGTATGGAATGTAGAGAGGAAGATCACCATCATCATGCCTTTCCTTCTCTTCTTGTTCGGCAGACTTCAACCAACTCATCGCCACCAGCCACCATCGACTGTCACCACCGGAACCACCTCAACATCATCATCCTCCACCTTTCTTCTTCGTGGACCTCATAAACAACACCTCCATCATCGAAACCACATCAAACACCACTCCTTTGCCACCCAACCTTCATCCCATTTTCGTCTCTTCCTCATCTATATCCCTCCTTCTTCGGTAATGTTAGAGAACCGTTGCCACCAACCATAACCACCATCATCGCGAGCCACCCACACTACCTCCTTCCACCATTCACCACCCCACGACCACATCCATCACCACCAAAACACGTCACCCATTTGCAGCTACTAATGTTGCTTTTTTCGCTACTCAAACCAACCACCACCATCTAATTTAAATAAACCCACCATAGTGATCTACAACCACTATGTCCGCCACCAATCACCATTTTTTTTTTGTTTTCTCCATCGTAAGCCCAACTCGAACAAACAACCTGCAACTCGATATTGATTCTAATCATAACCCACTTGTTGATGAAATGATTCGTTGGTAATGGAAGACGAAAAAGATAATGATAATGATGATCGAGGTTGAAGACGATGAATAGTGATTAAGTAAATATTATTACGGTACTGTTATGATGTATTAAGATGATGAGGATTAAAAGACGATGATGATCGTGATTAGATTAGATGGTGATACTCAAACAGTGATGGCGATGAAGATAAATATAACAATGAAGAAAATGATGCATAAAATGATGATGGAGATCGATTGCTGTGACGATAATTAGGATGTTGATTATGATGAAGACAGTGTTAATGAAGCAGGTTAAGATAACGATGATGATGTTGATGATCCTATATAATTTAGTATGATGTTGTTAATTGAGTTTGAATACGACAGTTATATGAATTAAAAGAAAATACGTACCAAATAATTCAAGAAGAAACAGATAGAGCCATGGATTAGGAGTGTTTCTGTAACCTGACAGGTCCTGGGTTCGAACCCAGGCTACGACAATATTTTTTTTATTTATCAAGAGAAGCTGTGTGTTGAAAGCATGGGTCGAAAACTTGTTTGTTGGGCCATGATTCAATTCGAATTTGGGCCGGAATAATTCAATTTCCTGGTTGGGCCGAGGAGTTGATAAAGGTTGATGAAGGTAACTGATATTAACGATGGTGGAAAAAGAAGATGAAAAAGAAAACTGATATATAATCGGGGTAAATATAAATAGATTAGGAGCTATCTTAGAATAATGCAATAGAGCAGCTGGTTAATGAATGTTTCGGGTTATCGCGAGGTTGTGGGTTCGAGCCCTGGCAGCGACGTTTTTTTTTTATATTAAGGTAGCCTTTCTTATTATTAGTATTATTGAATTATTGATATTATAATTATTATTATTACTACTGTTATTATTATTATTATTATCATTTTTATAAAAATTTACAAAATTATCATTTAGATTATGATTATTATTATGATTATGATTATTATTATTATTATTATTATTATTATTATTATTATTATTATTATTATTATTATTATTATTATTATTATTATTATTATTATTATTATTATTATTATTATTCTTATTATTATTATATTATTACTACTATGAATATAAAAGAGGTTAATTACGACTAATTTTGAATATACGAAAATGTTAGTAAAAGATGATACGGAAAAAGATTATAATTACATTAACACATGTACGATAAAAATTATGATTATGAATTAGAATTAATGAATTCATATTTATAAGTTAGGAATTAGGCACGAAGATTTTTATGACTATTGATATTATTATTATTATTAAAAAATATCGTCAGTTTTAAATTTATCATTTTTTTTAAAACCGTCATTTTTATTAAGACTATCATGATTAGTAAAATTATCCTTTCTACTAAAATTTTCATTATTAGTAAAACTACCATTTTTACTATCATTATTATTAATATAATTATTATTATTATTATTATTATTATTATTATTATTATTATTATTATTATTATTGATATAATTTTATTAAATAAATATTAATTATATAAAAATATTTAATACATATAATCTAACTATATTAATAATTCTATAATGAATATTAATTAGCTATCTAAAATATATGATATATTTAGTTTACTATTTTAATATAACAGATATATAGATATATATATATATATATATATATATATATATATATATATATATATATATATATATATATATATATATATATATATATATATATAACAATTGAAATAACAAATATATTATTATTTTTTAAAATAAGTAATATATTGTATAAATAATACATATATACTAAGTTGATTATTATTATATGATAAATTATATGTTTTAACATATATACAAATGATATAGGTTCGTGAATCCGAGGCCAACCCTGCTGTAACGACCCGTCAAAATCGCTATTGACACGGCACGTTAATCATTGATTCCACAGTGAGGTTTTGACCTCTATATGATACGTTTTGATAAAATATTGCATTCATTAAAATAAGTGACTTTCTAAACATAGAAAGTTATAAACATGTGGGCGAGTGCTTAGGTATAAGCAAAACCCCGAAATACATAAGTCTTTAATTTACAGGTTGACATCACAGTCCAATTATTTATTACACAACGCAGTTTTATTTTGAATGCAATAAACTTTGTACAAAGCATGAGAGACTCCATGCAGGCAACAAGCACATCACAGCGGAAGCATTCTAAGGACCTGAGAATAAAACATGCTAAAAAGTCAACACGAATGTTGGTGAGTTATTTGTTTAATTGCTCGAGTCATAAACATATATAAAGATAGACCACAAGATTTCATCAAAAGTTTATCAATAGATTCTACGTAACAGAGCACCCTGGTAACTAAACTTAACGCTATAGTGATAATTACCCCATTCGTTTTAATACACGCAAACCAACGTGTCTTAAACTCAAATAACATACGTCCGTTAAAAGGCTAGCGCTCTAGCTCGGACGGGGATGTCAAGCCCTATGGATCCATATACAATTATTCGCGCCCACCAGTCCATATCCTATGTACTGGCAGCTACTAGTTACCAAAGCTAAGGGATTTTCGGTATAACTCAGTGTAGAATTTTGTATGTACTTGTGTCTTATTGCGTTTAAAATAAATTGCATGTATTCTCAGCCCAAAAATATTTAAAGCATTTAAAAAGGGAGACTATAACTCACAGTTCAATATTGAGACTCAATATTGTAGGCAAATTGCGTAGACGTAATGACGGTAGATGACTGTCTGGTTGGCCTTGGATTCAAGAACAATACCCCAAACAATACCCAATATTTCCTTAGCTTAAAGCGGTTTGAAACCCGAATTAAAACACCCTCGAATATACTTTATTATTATTAACTTAAATTAAAATTATAATTATAATTATAAATTAAAATTTACGTACATAAATAATTATGAAGAATTTCGTCGAGCAAAACTGACATTTTATAGTACTTTTCGATTTACTGTAGCTCATGCGATCGCATGAGTTTTCAGTGTTTTTGCCATGCGATCGCATGGCCGTCTTTTCTGTTTTTGTTTGCTAGTTCGTCGACATCAAATAGTGTTACTGTAGCAAATAGTGTTCACTGTAGCAAATAGTGTTTACTGTAGCAAATAGTGTGTTACTGCAGCACTGTAGCAAAATACGGTTTCACTGTAGCAAATAGTGTTTACTGTAGCAAATAGTGTTTTACTGTAGCAAAGTAATTTTTACTGTAGCAACTAGGGTTTTACTGTAGGAAAGTCGTTTTTACTTGTACATATATATATATATATATATATATATATATACATACATATAATTGTTCATGAATCGTTGAGAGTAGTCAAAGGTAATTGTATATATGAAACAGTTCTAAAATTTTGAGACTCAATCTAACAGACTTTGTTTAACGTTTTAAAATAATAAATCGTATAGAGAATTGGTTTAAATAAGTCAAAAAAATTTCGGGTCATCACAGTACCTCCCCCTTAAAGAAAATTCCGTCCCGAAATTTTGAGTAGTACCTGTTTCATGAGCGATATCAGTGAACAAATGTGGATACTTTTGCTTCATCTGATCTTCACGTTCCCAAGTAAACTCGGGTCCTCGTCTTGCGTTCCAACGAACCCTAACTATCGGTATTTTGCTTTGTTTTAGTTGTTTGACCTCACGGTCCATGATTTCAACAGGTTCTTCGATAAAATGGAGTTTATCATTGATTCGTATTTCGTCAAGAGGAATTACGAAATCCTCTTCAGCTAAACATTTCTTTAAATTTGACACATGAAATGTGTTGTGAACACTACTAAGTTCTTGCGGTAGCTTTAATCGATAAGCAACTGTTCCAATTCTTTCGGTGATTTCAAAGGGTCCTACGTACCTAGGACTTAGCTTTCCTCGTTTACCGAATCGTACAACGCCTTTCCAGGGTGACACTTTCAACATGACTTTGTCGCCCACTTGAAATTCTAGCGGTTTTCTTCTTACATCAGCATAACTCTTTTGGCGACTCATGGCCGTTTTCAATCGCTGTTGTATTTGAATGATCTTTTTGGTGGTTTCGTGAATAATTTCTGGTCCAGTAAGTTGTCTTTCTCCTACTTCACTCCAACAGATAGGAGATCTGCACTTTCTACCGTAAAGTGCTTCAAATGGTGCTGCGTTGATGCTCGTATGATAGCTGTTATTATATGAAAATTCTGCCAACGGTAAGTGTCGATCCCAACTGGTTCCAAAGTCAATCACGCATGCCCGTAACATGTCTTCCAATGTTTGTATTGTTCTTTCACTTTGACCATCTGTCTGTGGGTGATAAGCGGTGCTCATATCTAATCGAGTTCCCAATGCTTTTTGTAATGATTGCCAAAAACGTGATGTGAATCGGGTGTCGCGATCAGATATGATGGAGATGGGTACACCATGCCTGGAAACTACTTCCTTCAAATATAGGCGTGCTAATTTCTCCATACTGTCTGTCTCCTTTATTGGTAGGAAGTGAGCTGATTTAGTTAGACGATCAACTATCACCCAAATAGTATCATGACTACTTGCAGTCCTTGGCAATTTCGTAATGAAATCCATGGTTATTCTTTCCCATTTCCACTGCGGAATTTCTGGTTGTTGTAGTAATCCTGACGGCTTTTGGTGCTCAGCTTTAACCTTTGCACACGTCAAACATTTGCTTACATAAGTAGCAATTTCTGTCTTCATATTAGGCCACCAATAGAACTTCTTGAGATCGTGGTACATTTTCCCATTTCCTGGGTGAATTGAGTACCTCGTTTTGTGTGCTTCATCTAGTACTAGTTGCCTTAGGTTACCATGTCTTGGTACCCATATCCTACCAGCAAAATACAGGGTTCCATCGGCTTTTACTTCAAGTTGTTTTTCTAACCCTTTGCTCATTTCACCTTTTTCGTTTTCTTCTTTTAATGTTTCTAACTGTGCTGCTTGAATTTGCTTTGTGAGATCAGTACGAATTGTAATATTCAAAGCTCGGACCCTAAGAGGTTTTACTCTTTCTTTTCTACTTAGGGCATCAGCTACAACATTAGCTTTTCCGGGGTGGTAACGAATTTCACAATCGTAATCGTTTAACAACTCTACCCAGCGACGTTGCCTCATATTGAGTTGTTTTTGATCAAAAATATGCTGAAGACTCTTATGGTCGGTGTACACTGTACACTTGGTGCCATATAGATAGTGTCTCCATATTTTGAGTGCAAAAACTACTGCTCCAAGTTCCAAATCGTGCGTCGTATAGTTCTTTTCATGAATTTTTAGTTGTCGTGAGGCATATGCGATGACTTTTGTGCGTTGCATTAATACACATCCTAAACCTTGGCGCGAAGCGTCACAATAGATCACGAAATCATCGTTTCCTTCCGGTAATGACAAAATGGGTGCAGACGTTAACTTCTTCTTTAATAACTGGAATGAGGATTCCTGTTCCGTGGACCAATCATACTTCTTTCCCTTTTGAGTCAATGCAGTTAAGGGTTTGGCGATTCTAGAGAAATCTTGAATGAATCTTCGGTAGTAACCAGCAAGACCTAAGAATTGGCGAATTTGTGTTGGAGTCTTCGGGGTTTCCCATTTACTAATGGCTTCGATCTTGGCGGGGTCAACTTTAATTCCATGTTTACTGACAACATGGCCCAAAAATTGTACTTCTTGTAACCAGAAATCACACTTCGAAAATTTTTCGTACAATTCTTTCTTGAGTATCTCTAGTACCAGTCTTAAGTGTTGCTCATGTTCTTCCTTGTTCTTCGAGTAAATCAATATGTCGTCGATAAAAACAATGACAAATTTGTCTAAATACGGTCTACAGATGCGATTCATTAGATCCATGAATACTGCTGGAGCATTAGTTAATCCAAAAGGCATGACTAGAAACTCATAGTGACCGTAACGGGTTCTGAACGCGGTTTTAGGAACATCTTCTTCCTTCACTCTCAGCTGATGATATCCGGAGCGTAGATCAATCTTAGAATAAACACTTGATCCTTGCAATTGATCAAACAAATCATCAATCCTCGGTAATGGGTACCGATTCTTGATCGTTAATTTGTTTAATTCTCGGCAATCTATGCACATTCTCATAGATCCATCCTTCTTCTTGACGAACGGAATAGGAGCACCCCAAGGTGAAAAACTAGGACGAATAAATCCACGGTCCGATAATTCTTGCAACTGGTCTTGTAATTCTTGTATTTCTGAAGGTGCAAGTCTATATGGAGATCGGGCTACAGGTGCAGCTCCTGGTATGAGATCAATCTGGAATTCTACACATCTGTGTGGAGGTAGCCCCGGTAATTCTTCTGGAAATACTCCGGGATATTCTCTTACAACCGGCATGTCATTAATGCTTCTTTCTTCAGTATCGATCTTCTTTGCATGTGCCAGAATAGCATAACAACCTTTTCTTATAAGTTTCTGGGCCTTCATACAGCTGATAAAGTTCAGCTTTGAGTTGCTCTTCTCCCCATAAATCATTAATGACGTTTCATCCTTACGAGGGATGCGGATTGCTTTCTCAGCGCAAACAACTTCCGCTCTTGTTTTGGACATCCAGTCCATGCCAACGATTACGTCAAAACTTCCTAATTCTACGGGTATCAAATCGATTTTGAAGGTTTCACCAGCGAGATTCATTTCGCAACCATGGCAAATTTTATCGGCTTTTATCAGTTTACCATTAGCTAATTCAATAGTATATTTATCGTCTAGAGGTAATGATGCACATTTTAGTTTAAAACTAAAGTCTTTACACATATAACTTCTATCAGCACCCGTATCAAACATAATAGAAGCTAGTTGATTATTAACGGTAAACGTACCCGTGACAAGATTAGGATCCTCACGTGCTTTACTGGCACTAACATTAAATGCCCTCCTACGTGCGGGTTCTTTGTTCTTCTCCTTATCAGGGCATTGATTTATAAAGTGACCAGACTTCCCACATCCAAAACATTTCTTGACATCGGTCAGTTTTGTCTTTACTTCAGAAACGGTGGCATAACAATCTTTCGCCACATGTCCTTTCTTGTTGCACTTATCACAGACCACTTGACAATAACCTGCATGATGTGTATAACATCTTTTGCAGAACGGATGGGGTCCCTTATAGTTTGGACTTGCAGTTGCCCCATCTTGTTTACCTTTAAAAGTTTCTTGTTTCTTCAGGTGAGTACTTTTGCCCTTATAGTCTTCCCATTTCCACTTTCCTTCAGTTGTCTTGACTTCGGTAATTGGTACCTTAATCGAACTCTCTGTGATCTGGTCCATGAGTTGGTGTGCCATTGTCATGGCTTCCTGCATCGTATTCGGTTTGGACGATGTAACATTTCCTTTGATATTGATCGATAAACCGTCAATATACATTTCTATCTTTCGTTTCTCATTTGGCACCAATTCGGGACACAACAAGGCTAGTTCCATGAAACGCTTTTCATAGTTATTGAGATTCGCGCTGATAACCTTCAGATTACGTAACTCAGATTCCATTTTTCTGATCTCGTTTCGAGGACAGTACTCCTCGATTAGCATCTTTTTCAGTTCTTCCCAAGAGATATCATATGCCGTATCTATTCCTTCTGCTTTAGCATAATTGTTCCACCAAGTAAGTGCACCATCTTGCAACGTGCACGAAGCATACTTTGACTTGTCTCCGTTCACACAATTACTGATTTTGAAAACGGACTCCATCTTTTCAAACCATCGGGTTAGACCGACTGGTCCCTCAGTTCCACTAAACGTCTGTGGTTTGCATCCCTGAAAAGTTTTGTATGAGCATCCGTTTCGTGAATTTGTGTTTACGGCTGCTGCTTTGGCTGCTGCTTCGGCTGTTGCTTTTGCTGCTTCGGTTGCAGCAATTCTTTCATTCACACGTTTCTCGACTAGTTGCTCAAACTCAGCATCCGACATTTGAGACATGTTTCTTCAATAAACACAACAAGTATAATTTAATCATATAGAATATTATAGGTAAAATGAGTTGTCAATAGTTAATCGTAGAATATTAATAATATGAACTAATTATTATAAAAGCCTTTTCTTCTTATTAGCATTTTATAATTATTTCTAGGGTATTACCTACCCGTTAAGTTCATACATAATAGCTAGTACCAGGAATTAACTACTAAAATCCTAATAATATTCCACTATAAAAATTTTATAGCGAGTTACTACATTATTATGTAATAATAATAATAAGTAGTAATAATACAAATAATCATTCCATGCATTTATTATTAATAAACCAAAATAATACAATACCATACAATAATGATATTTTACATATGCTTATTTTACATAACAAGATAGAGTAGCACACATAAGCAATAAAATAGCGCATGAAAGATTTATGATTGCGAGGTCGTTCATTCAGAACTATCAGAAACTTCTTCCCATTTGGTTCTCTCTGCCAATTGTTTGTGTGCACATGGTCCGACAGACATTCTGGCAGTGTATTTTATTTTTAGTTGGAGTTTTGAGGTACCCGTTGCCTCAGTGGGTTTAATACAATAAGGGTGGTTACGGATCGAATGGTCCTGTTCTTTTTTAATAATTAAGGACATTTTATTATTGTGGTTGTTTTTATTATCTATAGCAAGTTGGAATTTCTCCTTAGTGATCTCTTTTATTTCATTAGCGAAATCCTCCTCCTTACTGATCTCGTCTGATGACGAACTGTCTGAGTCATGTGTAGGAGAATATGATGACGAACTGCAAGAATATGTACCGGTGGTCATGAACCGAAATCTGCCAGGCGTAATCGGCACAACCCGCCCGTCGGCGGTATATCTGGACCAATGTCCATATTTGTTTAGAAATGGACGATCCTCGTTTACTCCAGGGATCATGGGTCCATGCCAACGATACTGTGGCTCCGGAAAACTAAAGCTGGGTGGAGCTGGAACCTCCTCTGGGTTTACCGGGAGTTGAGATTCCCCGGCTAACACAATTTCTTCTTTAATAGGTATTGGAACGCCCTTTTCAGTTGTGGATAGAATAGATTCAGTGTCCGATTCCGAGTCGTACAAAATGATAGGATTAGAGGAAGTCATCTATCACATAATTGAAACAACAATTACGTTAGCATATAAATATATTACATATAATGTTTTTGACCAAATAATAAGCAAAAATCAGTAAAAACAGATATGGTCATAGTCCAGACTCACTAATGCATCCTAACAAATACCAGTTAAACACAATAATGTAATTTCTGGTTCCCTATGACCTCAAGTTCGGATACCAACTGTAACGACCCGTCAAAATCGCTATTGACGCGGCACGTTAATCATTGATTCCACAGTGAGGTTTTGACCTCTATATGATACGTTTTGATAAAATATTGCATTCATTAAAATAAGTGACTTTCTAAACATAGAAAGTTATAAACATGTGGGCGAGTGCTTAGGTATAAGCAAAACCCCGAAATACATAAGTCTTTAATTTACAGGTTGACATCACAGTCCAATTATTTATTACACAACGCAGTTTTATTTTGAATGCAATAAACTTTGTACAAAGCATGAGAGACTCCATGCAGGCAACAAGCACATCACAGCGGAAGCATTCTAAGGACCTGAGAATAAAACATGCTAAAAAGTCAACACGAATGTTGGTGAGTTATTTGTTTAATTGCTCGAGTCATAAACATATATAAAGATAGACCACAAGATTTCATCAAAAGTTTATCAATAGATTCTACGTAACAGAGCACCCTGGTAACTAAACTTAACGCTATAGTGATAATTACCCCATTCGTTTTAATACACGCAAACCAACGTGTCTTAAACTCAAATAACATACGTCCGTTAAAAGGCTAGCGCTCTAGCTCGGACGGGGATGTCAAGCCCTATGGATCCATATACAATTATTCGCGCCCACCAGTCCATATCCTATGTACTGGCAGCTACTAGTTGCCAAAGCTAAGGGATTTTCGGTATAACTCAGTGTAGAATTTTGTATGTACTTGTGTCTTATTGCGTTTAAAATAAATTGCATGTATTCTCAGCCCAAAAATATTTAAAGCATTTAAAAAGGGAGACTATAACTCACAGTTCAATATTGAGACTCAATATTGTAGGAAAATTGCGTAGACGTAATGACGGTAGATGACTGTCTGGTTGGCCTTGGATTCAAGAACAATACCCCAAACAATACCCAATATTTCCTTAGCTTAAAGCGGTTTGAAACCCGAATTAAAACACCCTCGAATATACTTTATTATTATTAACTTAAATTAAAATTATAATTATAATTATAAATTAAAATTTACGTACATAAATAATTATGAAGAATTTCGTCGAGCAAAACTGACATTTTATAGTACTTTTCGATTTACTGTAGCTCATGCGATCGCATGAGTTTTCAGTGTTTTTGCCATGCGATCGCATGGCCGCCTTTTCTGTTTTTGTTTGCTAGTTCGTCGACATCAAATAGTGTTACTGTAGCAAATAGTGTTACTGTAGCAAATAGTGTTTACTGTAGCAAATAGTGTGTTACTGTAGCAAATCACTGTAGCAAAGTCGTTTTTACTGCAGCACTGTAGCAAAATACGGTTTCACTGTAGCAAATAGTGTTTACTGTAGCAAATAGTGTTTTACTGTAGCAAAGTAATTTTTACTGTAGCAACTAGGGTTTTACTGTAGGAAAGTCGTTTTTACTTGTACATATATATATATATATATATATATATATATATATATATATATATATATACATACATATAATTGTTCATGAATCGTTGAGAGTAGTCAAAGGTAATTGTATATATGAAACAGTTCTAAAATTTTGAGACTCAATCTAACAGACTTTGTTTAACGTTTTAAAATAATAAATCGTATAGAGAATTGGTTTAAATAAGTCAAAAAAATTTCGGGTCATCACACCTGCATTGTTCAGATGTTCAATTTAGTCATATGTATTTTTACTACAAAATACATTAGGTGAGTTTCATTTGCTCCCGTTTTAAATGCTTTGCAATATATTTTTGGGACTGAGAATACATGCGCTGCTTTTATAAATGCTTTACGAAATAGACACAAGTAATCGAAACTACATTCTATGGTTGGATTATCTAATCGAATATGCCCTTTTTATAAAGTCTGGTAATCTAAGAATTAGGGAACAGACACCCTAATAGACGCGAACTCTAAAGATAGATCTATCGGGCCCAACAAGCCCCATCCAAAGTACCGGATGCTTTAGTACTTCGAAATATATATCATGTCCGAAGGAGGATCCCGGAATGATGGGGATATTCTTATATACATATTGTGAATGTCGGTTACCAGGTGTTCAATCCATATGAATGATATTTTTGTCTCTATGCATGGGACGTATGTTTATGAGAAATGGAAATATAAAATCTTGTGGTCTATTAAAATACTGAAAATGATTATTTATGTTAAACTAATAAACTCACCAACCTTTTGGTTGACACTTTAAAGCATGTTTATTCTCAGGTATGAAAGAAAACTTCCGCTGTGCATTAGCTCATTTTAAGGACATTACTTGGAGTCGATCATCGCTCTGGGATCAAATATTGATGACTTCGTCCGGATGGATTAGGACGGGGTATTTCAGGAGTGATGCGTGTTCAAGCCGATTAAACGTCATGTCAACAGTCTGATGTCCCTCGAAAACATGCTAGTATGTCAATTCTGCCCACACGCATGCAGATGACAGTTGCCATTTTCTCTCTCCTGCACTTTTTCCACCAATCCGAAAGGCTAAATAGTGTGTTCCATTTTCCATAATAACCTTCGGTCTTCAAAATTCACCTTTTTCTCTCCAAATCCCCAAATCTTCAATTTTCAATCTTCAATAATGGCAGAACAACAACCACAACCAATTGTGAACCAACCAGAGGAACAACCACAACAGCAACCTGAACAACCTCAGGATCAACAACCGGAACAATAACCACAACCCCAACCTGAAGAACACAATGAACCTGAATCATTGTTTGCCCTGCATCCAAGTTTGATAAAGGCGGATCATGCACCTGCTCATGATCAAATCCGCCTATCTAGAGGCAATGCTGCTCACACTCTCTCTCTCTCTATTCCTAAAGCAAAAGATAACATGGGTTATGAAACCATGATTGATTATATGCGACAATCTCCACTTGCCAGATCTATCACCGGCATTCCTTCACGATTCTATCTGGCCTATTTAGGCAGATTCTGGTATACGGCAACGATGGTCAATACTCAATAGGGTACTCCATGTGTTCGTGGCATGGTTACTGAAACCCTAACCTGCTCTATAACTGTTGATGCTATTCGATGAGCTCTTCAAATGCTAGGTGGACCATTTGTTAATTCACTACCGAGTGATGACTTTAGGTGAGAAGTTTTGGAGGCTATTGGATATGCCGGTATAGTGGCCCACAACCATTTAAGGAAGCACATGCCACCCATCTGGTATTACTTTTTTGGTCTGCTGACACAATGCATCAGCCAAAAGTTGAAATGTCCCGTTCATATTGATTATAAACGTTCCATATTAATTGATTTCGTTGCGAGGTTTTGACCTCTATATGAGACGTTTTTCAAAGACTGCATTCATTTTTAAAACAACCATAACCTTTATTTTATCAATAAAGGTTTTAAAAACATTACGTAGATTATCAAATAATGATAATCTAAAATATACTGTTTACACACGACCATTACATAATGGTTTACAATAGAAATATATTACATCGACATATGTTTCTTGAATGCAGTTTTTACACAATATCATACAAACATGGACTCCAAATCTTGTCCTTATTTTAGTATGCAACAGCGTAAGCTCTTAATATTCACCTGAGAATAAACATGCTTTAAACGTCAACAAAAATGTTGGTGAGTTATAGGTTTAACCTATATATATATCAAATCGTAACAATAGACCACAAGATTTCATATTTCAATACACATCTCATACATAGAGATAAAAATCATTCAGATGGTGAACATCTGGTAACCGACATTAACAAGATGCATATATAAGAATATCCCCATCATTCCGGGACACCCTTCGGATATGATATAAGTTTCGAAGTACTAAAGCATCCGGTACTTTGGATGGGGTTTGTTAGGCCCAATAGATCTATCTTTAGGATTCGCGTCAATTAGGGTGTCTGTTCCCTAATTCTTAGATTACCGGACTTAATAAAAAGGGGCATATTCGATTTCGATAATTCAACCATAGAATGTAGTTTCACGTACTTGTGTCTATTTTGTAAATCATTTATAAAACCTGCATGTATTCTCATCCCAAAAATATTAGATTTTAAAAGTGGGACTATAACTCACTTTCACAGATTTACTTCGTCGGGAAGTAAGACTTGGCCACTGGTCGATTCACGAACCTATAAAAAATATGTACATATATATCAAAGTATGTTCAAAATATATTTACAACATTTTTTAATACGTTTTACTGTTTTAAGTTTATTAAGTCAGCTGTCCTCGTTAGTAATCTACAACTAGTTATCCACAGTTAGATGTACAGAAATAAATTGATATATATTATCTTGAATCAATCCACGACCCAGTGTATACACATCTCAGGCTAGATCACAACTCAAAGTATATATATTTTTGGAATCAACCTCAACCCTGTATAGCTAACTCAAACATTACTGCATATAGAGTGTCTATGGTTGTTCCAAATAATATATATACATGGGTCGATATGATATGTCAAAACATTTGCATACGTGTCTATGGTATCCCAAGATTATATAATATATTAGAATACATGTATAATACAATATAAGTTAGCTAGGATATGATTTTTATAGATTTGTTAAACATTTCCCGTAGCTAAAAAGATCAAAAATATCTAATCTTGTTTTACCCATAACTTCTTCATTTTAAATCCGTTTTGAGTGAATCAAATTGCTATGGTTTCATATTGAACTCTAATTTAAGAATCCAAACAGAAAAAGTATAGGTTTATAGTCAGAAATTTAAGTTACATGTCAATTACTAAAGAGGTAGTCATTTCCGTCGAAAGAACGACATCTTGATGACCATTTTGAAAAACATACTTTCACTATGAGTTTAACCAAGATTTTTGAAAGTTTCATGTTCATATGAAAAATCATTTTCCCAGAAGAACAACTTTTAAATCAAAGTTTATCATAGTTTTTAATTATCCAAACCAAAACAGCCCCTGGTTTCACTACGACGGCGTATATCCTATTTTATGGTGTTCATCATGTTTCCAGGTTTTAAATCATTAAGTTAGCATATCATATAGATATAGAACATGTGTTTAGTTTATTTTAAAAGTCAAGTTAGAAGGATTAACTTTTGTTTGCGAACAAGTTTAGAATTAACTAAACTATGTTATAGTGATTACAAGTTTAAACCTTCGAATAAGATAGATTTATATGTATGAATCGAATGATGTTATGAACATCATTACTACCTCAAGTTTTCTGGATAAAACTACTGGAAATGATAAAAATAGATCTAGCTTCAAAGGATCCTTGGATGGCTTGAAAGTTCTTGAAGAAGAATCATGACACGAAAACAGTTCAAGTAAGATTTTCACCCGAAATAAGATTGTTATAGTTGTAGAAATTGAATCAAAGTTTGAATATGAATATTACCTTGAATTATAAAGATAACCTACTATAAATAACAAAGGTTCCTTGATCTTAGATGATTATTTGGAATGGATTAGAAAGCTTGGAAGTAGACTTGCAAACTTGAAAGTATTCTTGATTTTTATGAAACTATACTTATGGAATTTATGAAGAACACTTAGAACTTGAAGATGGAACTTGAGAGAGATCAATTAGATGAAGAAAATTGAAGAATGAAAGTGTTTGTAGGTGTTTTTGGTCGTTGGTATATGGATTAGATATAAAGGATATGTAATTTTGTTTTCATGTAAATAACTCATGAATGATTACTAATATTTTTGTAATTTTATGAGATATTTCATGCTAGTTGTCAAATGATGGTTCCCACATGTGTTAGGTGACTCACATGGGCTTCTAAGAGCTAATCATTGTAGTGTATATACCAATAGTACATACATCTAAAAGCTGTGTATTGTACGAGTACGAATACGGGTGCATACGAGTAGAATTGTTGATGAAACTGAACGAGGATGTAATTGTAAGCATTTTTGTTAAGTAGAAGTACTTTGATATGTGTCTTGAAGTCTTTAAAAAGTGTAAGAATACATATCAAAACACAACATGTATATACATTCTAATGGAGTCGTTAAGTCTTCGTTAGTCGTTACATGTAAGTGTTGTTTTGAAACCTTTAAGTTAACGATCTCAATTAATGTTGTTAACCCAATGTTTATTATATCAAATGAGATGTTAAATTATTATGTTATCATGATATTATGATGTATGAATATCTCTTAATATGATATATACATTAAAATATCGTTACAACGATAATCGTTACATATAAGTCTCGTTTCGTAATTCTTGAGTTAGTAGTCTTGTTTTTGCATATGTAGTTCATTGTTAACACACTTAATGATATATTTAAATATCATTTTATCATGTTAAATATAGTGTATTAATATCTTAATATGATACATATGTATTTAGTAGACGTTATCATAACGATAATCGTTATATATATCATTTCGAGTTTCTTAACTTAGTAATCTCATTTCTATGTATATCACACATTGTTAATATACTTAGTGAGATACTTACTCATCATAATCTCATGTCAACCTTATATATATGTCTATATATACCACAACATGTAGTTTTTAGAAATTTGTAACGTTCGTGAATCGCCAGTCAACTTGGGTGATCAATTGTCTATATGAAACTTATTTCATTTAATCAAGTCTTAACAAGTTTGATTGCTTAACACGTTGGAAACATTTAGTCATGTAAATATCAATCTCAATTAATATATATAAACATGGAAAAGTTCGGGTCACTACAGTACCTACCCATTAAATAAATTTTATCCCGAAATTTTAAGCTGTTGAAGGTGTTGACGAATCTTCTGGAAATAGATGCGGGTATTTCTTATTCATCTGATCTTCATACTCCCAGGTGAACTCGGGTCCTCTACAAGCATTCCATCGAACCTTAAAAATCGGTATCTTGTTTTGCTTAAGTCTCTTAACCTCACGATCCATTATTTCGACGGGTTCTTAATGAATTGAAGTTTTTCATTGATTTGGATTTTGTCCAACGGAATAGTGAGATCTTCTTTAGCAAATCATTTCTTCAAATTCAAGACGTGGAAAGTGTTATGTACAGCCACGAGTTGTTGAGGTAGCTCCAGTTGGTAAGCTACTGGTCCGACACGATCTATAATCTTGAATGGTCCAATTTACCTTGGATTTAGTTTCCCCCGTTTACCAAATCGAACAACGCCTTTCCAAGGTGAAACCTTAAGCATGACCATTTCTCCAATTTCAAACTCTATATCTTTTCTTTTACTGTCCGCGTAGCTCTTTTGTCGACTCTGGGCGGTTTTCAATCGTTGTTGAATTTGGATGATTTTCTCGGTAGTTTCTTGTATTATCTCCGGACCCGTAATCTGTCTATCCCCCACTTCATTCCAACAAATCAGAGACTGCACTTTCTACCATAAAGTGCCTCAAACGGCGCCATCTCAATACTAGAATGATAACTGTTGTTGTAGGAAAATTCTGCTAACGGTAGGTGTCGATCCCAACTATTTCCGAAATCAATAACACATGCTCGTAGCATGTCTTCAAGCGTTTGTATCATCCTTTTGCTCTGCCCATCAGTTTGTGGATGATAGGCAGTACTCATGTCTAGACGAGTCCCCAATGCTTGTTGCAATGTCTGCCAGAACCTTGAAACAAATCTACCATCCCTATCAGAGATAATAGAGACGGGTATTCCATGTGTGGAGACAACCTCCTTCAAATACAATCGCGCCAACTTCTCCATTTTGTCATTTTCTCTCATTGGCAGGAAGTGTGCTGACTTGGTGAGACGATCAACTATTACCCAAATAGTATCATAACCACTTGTAGTCCTTGGCAATTTAGTAATGAAGTCCATGGTAATGTTTTCCCTTTTCCATTCCGGAATTTCAGGTTGTTGTAGTAGACCTGATGGTTTCTGATGTTCAGCTTTGACCTTAGAACACGTCAAACATTCTCCTACATATTTAGCAATATCGGCTTTCATACCCGGCCACCAAAAGTATTTCTTGAGATCTTTATACATCTTCCCCGCTCCGGGATGTATTGAATATCTGGTTTTATGTGCTTCTTTAAGTACCATTTCTCTCACATCTCCAAACCTTGGTACCCAAATTCTATCAGCCCTATATTGGGTTCCATCTTCCCGAATATTAAGATGTTTCTCTGATCCTTTGGGTATCTCATTATTCAACTTTCCTTCTTTTACAACCCCCTGTTGCGCCTCCTTTATTTGAGTAGTAAGGTTAGTACGAATAATTATATTCATAGCTTTTACCCGTATAGGTTCTCTGTCCTTTCTACTCAAAGCGTCAGCTACCACATTCGCCTTCCCCGGGTGGTATCGAATCTCAAATTCATAATCATTCAACAGTTCAATCCACCCGCGTTGTCTCATATTCAGTTGCTTCTGATTAAATATATGTTGGAGACTTTTGTGGTCGGTATATATAATACTTTTGACCCCATATAAATAATGCCTCCAAGTCTTTAATGCAAAAACAACAGCACCCAATTCCAAATCGTGAGTTGTATAATTTTGCTCGTGAATCTTCAATTGTCTAGACGCATAAGCAATCAACTTCGTTCGTTGCATTAATACACAACCGAGACCTTGCTTTGATGCGTCACAATAAATCAAAAAATCATCATTCCCTTCAGGCAATGACAATATAGGTGCCGTAGTTAGCTTTTTCTTCAATAACTTAAACGCCTTCTCTTGTTCATCCTTCCATTCAAATTTCTTCCCTTTATGCGTTAATGCAGTCAAGGGTTTTGCTATTTTGGAGAAATCTTGGATGAATCTTCTGTAGTAACCAGCCAATCCTAAAAATTGACGTATATACTTCGGAGTTTTTGGGGTTTCCCACTTTTCAACGGTTTCGATCTTTGCCGGGTCCACCTGGATACCTTCTTTGTTCACTATGTGACCGAGGAATTGAACTTCTTCCAACCAAAATGCACACTTTTAAAAATTGGCATACAGTTTTTCTTTCCTCAATACTTCTAGCACTTTTCTCAAATGTTCTTCATTCTCTTGATCATTCTTTGAGTAAATAAGTCTGTCAACGATGAAAACAATGACAAACTTGTCAAGATATGGCCCACACACTCGGTTCATAAGGTCCATGAACACAGCTGGTGCGTTAGTCAATCCAAACGGCATAACCATAAACTCGTAATGACCATAACGCGTCCTAAAAGCAGTTTTTGGAATATCATCCTCCTTTACTCGCATTTGATGATATCCAGAACGTAAATCGATTTTCGAATAAACCGACGAGCCTTGTAGTTGATCAAATAAGTCGTCAATTCTCGGCAGTGGATAACGGTTTTTGATGGTAAGTTTATTCAACTCTCTGTAGTCAATACACAACCTAAATGTACCATCCTTCTTCTTGAGAAACAAAACAGGAGCTCCCCATGGTGATGTGCTTGGTCGAATGAAACTACGTTCTAATAGTTCTTGCAGTTGGCTTTGCAGTTCTTTCATCTCGCTGGGTGCGAGTCTGTAAGGAGCACGAGCTATTGGTGCTGGTACAAGATCTATTTGAAATTCAACAGATCGATGTGGAGGTAGTCCCGGTAATTCTTTCGAAAATACATCGGGAAATTCTTTTGCGACGGGAACATCATTGATGCTCTTTTCTTCAGTTTGAACTTTCTCGACGTGTGCTAGAACAGCATAGAAACCTTTCCTTATTAGTTTTTGTGTCTTTAAATTACTAATAAGATGTAGCTTCGTGTTGCCCTTTTCTCCGTACACCATTAAGGGTTCTCCTTCTTCTCGTACAATGCGAATTGCATTTTTGTAACATACGATCTCTGCTTTCATCTCCTTCAGCCAGTCCATGCCAACTATTACATCAAAACTCCCTAACTCTACTGGTATCAAATCAATCTTAAATATTTCGCTACCCAGTTTAATTTCTCGATTCTGGCATATATAATCTGCTGAAATTAATTTACCGTTTGCTAGTTCGAGTAAAAATTTACTATCCAACGGCGTCAATGGACAACTTAATTTAGCACAAAAATCTCTACTCATATAGCTTCTATCCGCACCCGAATCAAATAAAACGTAAGAAGATTTATTGTCAATAAGAAACGTACCCGTAACAAGTTCCGGGTCTTCCTGTGCCTCTGCCGCATTAATATTGAAAACTCTTTCGCGGCCTTGTCCATTCGTGTTCTCCTGGTTCGGGCAATTTCTAATAATGTGGCCCGGTTTTCCACATTTATAACAAACTACATTGGCATAACTTGCTCCGACACTACTTACTCCGCCATTACTCGTTCCGACACCATTTGTTCCTTTCGTTCTATTAACCCCTGGTCCGTAGACCTCACACTTCGCCGCGCAATGACCATTTCTTTTACACTTGTTGCAAAATTTGGTGCAGAACCCCGAGTGATACTTTTCACACCTTTGGCATAGCTGCTTCTGATTGTTGTTGTTGTTGTTGTTGTTGTTGTTGTTGTTGTTGCGGTTGTTATTGTTGTTGGGATGATCGTTGTAGTTGTTGTTGTTGTTGTTGTTGTGCCGTTTGTTGTAGTTGCGATTGATGTTGCGATTGTTGGGATAGTTGTTGTTGTTTTGGTGACTCTTATCACCGTTTTCCTCCCACTTTCTTTTGACTAACTTCACGTTGGCCTCTTCGGCCACCTGTTCTTTAATTCTTCCCTCAATCTGGTTCACTAGTTTGTGAGCCATTCTACATGCCTTTTGTATGGAGGCAGGCTCGTGTGAACTTATATCTTCTTGGATTCTCTCCGGTAACCCTTTCACAAACACGTCGATCTTCTCTTCCTCATCTTCGAACGCTCTCGGACACAATAGGCACAATTCTGTGAATCGTCTTTCGTACGAAGTAATATCGAATCCCTGTGTTCGTAACCCTCTAAGTTCTGACTTGAGCTTATTGACCTCGGTTCTGGGACGGTACTTCTCGTTCATCAAGTGCTTGAATGCTGACCACGGTAGCGCGTAAGCAGCATCTTGTCCCATTTGCTCTAGATAGGTATTCCACCATGTTAACGCAATACCTGTGAAGGTATGCGTAGCGTACTTCACTTTGTCTCCTTCAGCACACTTACTTATGGAAAACACCGATTCAACTTTCTCGGTCCACCGTTTCAATCCGATTGGTCCTTCGGTCCCATCAAATTCTGAAGGTTTGTAGGCAGTTAATTCCTTGTAGGAGCATCCTACACGATTTCTTGCGCCGTTAACTGTATTGCTAGATTCAGAGTTATTGTTGGTATGTAGCGCGGCTTGTACTGCGGCTATATTTGAAGTAAGAAAGGCACGAAATTCCTCTTCGCTCATATTCAAGGTGTGTCGAGTAGTCGGTGCCATTTCCTTCAAAATAGTCAAATGAAACAATTTAATCATACAGAATATTAAGAGTAGTCAATAGTATCTCGTAGCGTAATATGAACTCATTTATAAAAGCTTTTTCTTCATATTAGCGTTTTATAAGTTTAAATTCGGGTACTACCTACCCGTTAAGTTCATACTTAGTAGCTAATATACAATTCAACTACTACAATTCCATATGAAAAACTGATTATAATAATATATCACATACAAATATTCTTCAAACTTACAACTTTGCTATATTACATATAACATGAAATATAATACACTATGATACAGGACAGTTTTGAAGATAAATCTAGTTAATACGCAAGTTGTTCAGTAAAGGAAATAAAGACACGTAATTCATAAGTCCATAAACAAGTCATGCATTCTGGTTTTACTAAGACGACTTCCCATCCTTGGTCTTGTGGAAAATAACCGTTATGACCATTAGCTAGGCAGCATGTTGTAATGTCGTCAAAAGTACGAGGGATTCGTAATGTCCAACAGCCCCGTAATAATCTAAAAACCTTGTTTCTCACCCCAACTACTGAATCCGTCACTTGTGGGAATGTTTTATTTAAAAGTTGCAATCAGATGTTCTTTTTCTCACTTTGGTAAGAAGCGAACATCACTAACCCGTAAGCATAACATGCCTCTTTATGTTGCATGTTAGAAGCTCTTTCTAATTCACGAAATCCTATGTTGGGATATGTTGACTCAAAATAGGTTCTTAACCCGTAGCGTAAAA